>NC_065435.1:28798446-29398446 GCF_024364675.1 Aethina tumida
TAAATAATTTCATTATTTATTCCATATGGTATTACTCAAGCCTTAACCATTATGTTAAACCCTACACATTTTCCATTTAAATTTAATCCATTGATGTTAATCAAAGTTGACTTTTTTTAGAAATTATGTGTTATTCCTTATGAATTACTTCTGAAATAAATTGATGGCGTGTATGTAGTTGTTGAGTTTTTGAATGATGACCTAGTGTTCTAAAGTTTCACAGCATCTCTTGAATGTTGAAATTGTTAATATTTTAAATTAAGCTTTGGGAACAGTTGTAAATTACAGATGCTAGGTTACAACAAGTGTTCTGTTGTTTTTTTAAATTTGGATTCCCTTAGATACAGAATTTATTGCAGTTAATCAAGGCGGAATATTGTAACAATTACATTAATAACGAAATATATCTATTTCAGAGCTCTGATTTCAAATAGTGTTAATTAATCTTGAAATACTCGGAAATCAAGCCACATGAAAATTTCCCGTGGGCTTTTATTTTGCTGTATCAAAATATTACCAATTATATTTAAAGTTCACTTAAATAAAGTTAGGAGATAAGATATATTAACAAAACACCAAAATGTCTTAGAAACTGTAAAATAAAATCCCGATTTGTATATATATCGAAAGTTAACCAAAGTTATACAATATTACAGAGTACAGAGAGTATTTAGTGTAAAATATCGTGTTATATATACCGCCCCTTTGGTTGACTGAATCAACGCACTACAACGCCGTATAATCAAATTGAGACATCCCTAATTAAAAATCGCTCCGTTATTTTCCTTCTTTCAAAAAAATCTTTGGTCACTGTGTTTTTCATTCTCTTCTACAATATGATTTATTCAATCAATTTTTGAAGATAATTTTTGCAATACCCTCAAAAATTATTTCTTTTTACAGAATGCAAATTTAAATAAAGTATCTAAGAACTCCATCTACATCCCAACGCATATGGAGAGTTACTACCACGATTTTAACATATTTTTGAAGCAAGTATGGAGCATACAGGTAAAGCAAGTAAATTGTGTCTCACTTCTTGAATGTCTATAAGAGCATAAACTTTCATTTCAATTATGATATACCTTATTACAGATATTTTAGAAGAATACTGCTTAATAGGATACAAGGCTCCGCGATGTTTGATTGTATATAATTACTTCTTTCCATGATCGGTATCGCGATTATATGATAACCGAATAAGCAGAACGAAAATACTACAACTTTAGTTCTCGATGATGTTGTCAGGGTTTTGTCAAAACATGCCTACTCCCAAGAAAATATGGAAACACTAAAAATATATATGCACTAAAGTAGATGAAAGTTTTAACAAAACTGCAACAGATAAATCTATTAATTATAAATTTCAACCCAACAAAGATTTCAAATCTTTATTTCCCCAGAAAATTGTCAAATAGAAATCACTATTTCATGATTTGGTTTATAAATTGTGTTAACATTATTTGAACTTGTCATCCAGACATGAAGAATCTAAATAATTTACGACATAAAATTATCAAATATGGAAAGATTGGTATATTAGTGTTGTTTGAGGGTGATAATTAAAGGTGAAGGAGAAAAATTCAGTGCATAGTTGAAATCTGTCGCTCACTTATTCAAGCTGAAAGAGTCAACTACGTGAATTTACTGTTGATTTAAAAAGGTGAAATATTTAAACAGTTACAAAAATAGCAACTTACCGTCTGAAGGTTTAGATTACGAGCCCTGCAAGTCACTGAAATCAAATCAGTTGCAGATCTCTCGTCGACATTTATTTTCGACAGGTAATTAATATGTGATAGGTGAGGGATAGCAACGAATTGTTTGTCAAAAAATAAAATAACATGTCAAATTACGTTTCTTTATGGCATATGTCAGAACTATGTAGTAATTTATAAAAAAGTTGTCTTCTCTCAAGCATATTTGATTTGATTCTTACATTGTATTAATATAACACCCAATTGTGGTTCAGTTATATCTTTTCTTATAATTCGTTTTAATCCACTGTCTCAGCAAATTGACAGAGCAAAGGAATATCGTGATGATTTTTCAATTTGTTATAATATTTTTCATGGTGGAACTGTTTCGAATCAATCTCATCCTTGTATTTCAACCTACAGTGGATCACCATAAATGATATTCCCAAATATTTAAATATAACATAACTATACAAATAAAACTACTTTGTTTAACTTATGTCGATATTTTAATATTAATTTGGTGTTATAAAATGGTTTCGACACATTGCCGATTTTTTCAACATCCAAATATTCAGTGGAAAAATATACAGATATACACAATATAATTATTTATGAATCACATTTTCCGTCATAAATTACAGATTAAAATATAAGCAAAAACTACTACGGCACAATTCTAATATTATAATTACTATAAACATGCTTAATTCTCAGATGTTAGATGAGTTGAAACGTATGCCCATACCATGGAAAACTTTCCATAAAATGGAAGTACCTTCTTTATACACAGACAGATATGTGGAACTCCAACGGGAACATTCCTGTCCTCAGCCTTTTTGATAGAACTTTTGAAGACGGTTTCTTGTTATTGCTGTTTTCTCCTTTATTGTGACTTTTTCTTGACCTTTTTTCGGATTTCTTGCATATTTTTTCATATTTCATAGCCTCAGAGAAAATAGCACGTCCTCAATCTCCGGAGATCTATCTTTCAACACTCTAATCCGGAGATTGCATGCTTGCATGATATCCAACCCTGTGAATCCGACAGATACAAGAGACCTTGTCTCTTGGCTGTCTAGACCTCTGCGTCTCTTTTGAACATCTTTTCTTTACTATGTAGCGATTGTTAGGTACCTCTTTAGTTTTCCCTCCTATTTTCCTAAACCTTTAAGGTTAACTACTCTTAAGTCATGATCTTCGAATCATTGCCCGGAGAGGGGTTTTTAGTCGGTAAAGTTCGGCACTACGTCTTGTAGATTTCCCCCTCTTTGCTCCAATAAAAGAAAATCATAATTTATTCTGAAAACAAATCAATGTGTTATTTTATGAAGCCTTATTTTGTGTTTAGTTGGGAATTCCTGTAAATATAAATAATGAATTTAGCCAAAACTATTCCCTAAAAATAACAGTTTGGTACGATCGGTTTCATTTCTAGCATTACTGTACATAAGTATTTCTGCTAATTACAATTCTCAATGAGGAAGAACCTCATTAATAAAGAGAGAATATTTAACTATTAATTTTGAATTGAAGCGTAGGAGCAACTTCAGAAAGATGTGTTTCTTATGAAATAAAAGTCTGAACTGATTAGAGGTTTGTGGTAAACAAATAAAGAAAACTTTTTGGGCTACTTGATTTTATGAAAAATATTGTAATATGTTTATATACAACGAAATTCAAATGTCTACAAGTGAATAATGCATAGAAATTCAAACAAAATGGTCCTGTGGCATAAACAACTAGAGTACCTACATTATAAAGGCGTACAGGATTTGTACAGAAAGCGACTGGTACACGGTAATAAATTGGATAATGATAAATTACCCATGTGGTATGACAATGTCAACGAGGTGAGCAAGCAAGGAAACCCTTTACTGACAGAGAAGGAAGAAGTAAGCAGTTACTGAATATTGTCCATTCAGATATCTGCGGACCAATGCGAGTCAAATTCAGCGGTGGATCAAGATATCTTCTTACATTAATAGACGAATATAATAGGTGGTGCCAGGTTTTTTCCTTAAGTCAAAGAGAGAAGTTTTTGAAAAATTTAAGGAGTACAAAAGAACTGTCGAAAATAAACTGGTAATGAAATTAAGAGAGAATTAGCTGAGAAATTGAAGATCATAGATTGCAAGGTTTTTCTTTAGAATAGAAATTAATCAAAGTAAGAAAGGAGTAACACTAAAACAAAAAAAATATATTTTAGAGAAATTCAGAATGGTAGATTGCAATCCAATTAAAACACTGTATGACTGCCACTCAAAATTTAACAGAGATTTAAAACCATTCAAAGACCCCACACGATACAGAGAATTAATTGGTACTCTAATGTACTCTAAGGTAACCGATCAAAACTGAGGCTTTACAATAACTAGCTGTGTCGTTGGATGTGGTACCGCTTTCCTTTCTGCCAATAGAACCTGGATTTGGGCCTCCTTTTCCTTTTCTTATTTCTCGGCTCTTGTCTTTTAATAGGAACTTTAATAGGGTCACTAAATAAAAACGAAAATATCACTACCAACACTTTTCCGTAGTTGCTACCGAAACTTGGTTAAATGACGATCGTTACCTCTGCCATTGATAACAACAGAAAAATTTCTTATTGTTAGCGACTTTTGTCAATTGTTCAAAGTGTGGGTAGCAACCAGGGAATATTGTTGAAAATTACAATTTTTTTTTGAGTTGTTCGTCCTTCTTTTGTCTGAATTTAGTTATAATAGTTACCATAATCGAAAGAGAAGAGTTGTTAATTTGGCTTGTAACCTCGGTTACTAAACCAATAAACTATGTGTAGGGTCCGGGAAAAAGAAAAGCTAAGTGAAAAACTCAATAAACCCCAAAAGAGTGCTTACACAGCTTTGTCGTCTAAACTAGGGATACTATCGGTAAACTCTGATGGTACCCCTACTCCTAACGCTAATCCCAAATCTTTGTCCCAACTAGCCACCCCTACTCCTGCAAAGTCTCCCAGCTCCAAAACTCAGAAAACTTCTTGGAACTCGGTCACCCCCAAGGAGGTGATGTCGAAATTGTGTAACTACGACGCACCCCACCATTTATGGTTCAGTGTTGAAATTTATGTATATTGAATTGTATTAAAGTATTTTAGACCCTAAGAAGTGCCCTAAGAATTAGAAGAGCCTTCTCATAGAAAATAAACTCCTTGTTATTAAAGTAATTATTTAATGTTTCTAATTGAATGGAATTATTTGGTAGCGCTAATGGCTAGACGTCTCAGTCTCAGTTTCGGCTCGTATTTTTTGACAACTCACTGACAATCTTGACAACTGATCTTTGTGTAATTTTGTTTTGATTGGTGTCCGATCCTATAATGCTCTTTGGCGAATTACAGAAAGAGGATATTTCAGTCTGCCAAAATGTGCGGAAAATGGGATCACATAAATATTAATCAACGAGCTGACCCAGCTTACAAAATCCGATAATATGCATTCCTCAGTTAATTTAATGCTGTCTTGTTAACCAAAATTAGTTTACCTGAAGCATTCTTCTCAATTTACAGCGCAATGTAGCTTAGGCTATTATAAAGAATGAAAAATTATAACACATCTTAAAACAAATAATGTTTCATTTCCTCTTGGGAATCCAATTGTAACTGTTGTGATGACCTGTAGGAGTGTACTGAAACTACTCATAATCTGTTAAAATTGTAATTTGAATTGTGCGCCTGTAGACAGTTAAGTTGTAATTTTAACACTAAATTCTTAAATATAAGTTTTTCTTCTGAAATAATAAATTCTTTTAAGAAAAATTAACAGGTTATGAAGCCAGAAAAGCCCAGGGAAGCCCAGAATGACTTACTTACGGAGAAAAGTAATGAAGTTAACCTAAAACGTCAATACGACAATTGAAAAGTGTTTTCTCGTAACATCTGGAATAAGGGTTCTTAAATTGTCAGCAAACAATCAATTGGCATTAATTGAAAAGTTAACCGGCCGAGATAATTACGTAACATGGCGATTTGCTCTAAAAACATACCTACAGCAAGAGGAGTTGTGGAACTGCATAGACCCCACCACATGTGTCATTGTGGACACAAAACGAGACACAAAGGCAAAAACTAAGATAAATTTACTAGTTGACTAAATAAATTACGTGCACATGCAAGAGAGTAGTACTGCAAAAGAAGTATGGGATACGTTTTCATAAGTATTTGATGACTCTTTGTTGACACGCTGTGATGGGCTGCTGCGTGATCTCTATAATACTTCACTTACTGTATGTCAAAACGTAGAGAAATATGTGAGCAAAATTATGTGTACTGCTCGCAAGCTCAGAAACATGGGTTTCGCAGTTGACGATGAATGGCTAGTTACATTGCTACTCTCCGGTCTACCAGAGTCCTCCTATCAACCAATGATTATTGCTATTGAAAGCTCCGGCATGAAGATAACTTCAATTTCTGTGAAATCAACATATCACAAAATGTTAAACAACCGGAAAGTGACTCAACAGTATTCTCAGTCAACAATAACAACCACAAGAAGCAAAGTAAGTAAGGGTGCTACACTTGTAATAAGTCCTCAAATGCAAATCCAGGACCAAGAATGTTCAACAAAAAGCAAGTAGTTCATCATATGCTGTTGTGTTTGAGACAACATCCAGCCAAAATGACCCATGGCAAGTGGCTTCCGGTGCATCGTCACACATGACAAGACGTAAGAACATGCTTGAAAATATGACGGCTCCTGTCATACATAAAATCAGAGTCGCAGACAACAAAGTATAATCTGTGCAATGTTCAGTACAAGTGAGGTTGGACCATTATGACGATGAAGGTCAAAACAAAAAGGTGCTTTTTACAAAAGGATTATGTGTTCCTAAACTGGCAACAAATCTATTGTCTCTAAGTCAGATTATTTGCGATGGTAGCCAAATAAAATTTGACGGAACAAACTGTGTTATTATGAACAGCAGAAGTGAGGTAGTATCTTCCCACTGTGGCTTTATGTGAGGGTCGACTGGAACAGTATTAGGATTAGCATTAGTCATTTCAAACCTGTTTAAAATTTGTTCCGTATAAATACTAAAACTACTACTAAAACTCTTTTCGGTGTAGAGTCGAATTTTGCATTCCAGCAGCGAGGGAATTGTTTTAACCCATATAGTGACTTGTTCAATTTACATACCATGTTTTCGTCATGATCCAACCCTTCTTGTTAAGTCATAAATAGGTGTGTTCAAGTTCTCCATATAAAAATGCTGTCTTTACGTCTAGTTACTTGATTTTGTGATTATTTTGTACAGCCACAGATAGTAACAATCGTATTGAATCTCACCTGACTGTTTGTGCAAAAGTTTCCTGGTAATCAACACGTGACATTTGACCATATCATTTCACACACAGATGTGATTTGTAACGTGGTCATTAAATAAATGAATCACTGTCATTAAAGTTATTATAACAAATCGAAAAATCATCTCGATATTTCTTTTCTCTGTCAATTTGTTGACACTTTCGATTAAAACAAATAGAAATATATTAAAAATATAACTGAACCACAATTTGATGTAATATTAATACTATGAAAGAAACAAATCAAATTTACTTGAAAGAAGACAACTTTTTTCTAAATTACATATTTCGAATACGGTTTAATTGGACATGTTTTGTTTATATTATAACGTCTGGCACATGTCACAAGGAAACGTAATCTTAGCAACATAAATGTTATTTTCTTTTATTTGATAAACAAAATTCCTTCGTTGCCATTGAAACTTGAAAGTTCGCAAAATGTCACTCAATCCCACACCCACTCCCAAATGTTCGTTTAGTTTTGTAATTACTAATTAATTAAAATTTTATTTATGTGTATATACATCTAGTTATCCTGTTTTCAATTTCATCCCTCACGTCAATTTCATCCCTCGTATCACATTTTCAAATTAAATTATAATAGTTGGAACTTCTCTTAGCAGCAATCTATTCTAATGGAAATATAAAGTTAACAAAGCTAACAAAAACAATTTCTTTTCACATGTTAATTATGTCAGAATCACAGACAGTTTTTGTATGTCGACGATAGATCTGCAACTAATTTGATTTCCATGACTTTCAGGACTAGTAATCGGCATCTCCACAATAATGGCATCAAGTTGCCATTATTGTAATTGTTTAAATATTCCTAACGAGTTCCTAAGGAGTCAGCACATTTTGACAACTCTGGCAATTTTGACAGCTAATGTGAGAGTATTTTGTTCTGCTTAATTGCTGTACATATAATCCGCGATACCGATTATGGAAAGAGGTTATTTTATACGACAAAACATCACAGAACCTGGGATCCTACAGCAGTATTTGTGTAAAAAGCTACTTTAATGTGTGGGCAAAAGCACCAAGATATGATCCAGCTTTTCTTTTACATTTACCCAAATTCATTTTAGCTTGAGCCGAACCAACTTTTCTAGAAAAACTACCGCCCAATCTATTACTCATTTTTAAATTTCAAACACATTACATTAAAATCTTTTATCTAAAGTATAACTTGCGAATATGGTGTTGATTAATTTTTTATAAAAACTAATCACTTTACATTGCAATCGTTATGATTATTTACAGTGGAAAAATTACTTGACAAATCCAGCCCATTTAGTGTAGCAAACAATAAATCATGGCAGATTCTATCAAATGCCTTTTAAATGTCTGTATAAACAACATCAACCTGTAAATGATTTTCAAGAGCACCAACTGTCGAGAGGTTATAAATAAGAAGGTTGGTCGCAGAAGGTTTTGGAACTAAGGCATAATTGGAAGTTTTGGAACTAAGGCATAATTATTTTGGAAATGATTTTTTTGGACAATTTTGGAAAACAACAAGTTAACTACCTCTATCCTTTAAGGTAGGTATAACAAACGATTTTTTACGTACGTTAGGAAATAAAGTAGATTTTAAAAACATTTTAAATTTCATTGTTAGAGGCTTTGTTAATGAGAATCCACAATTCATTCAATACTGTAGAAGGAATATCATAAGGACCTCTATTACTAGATAAATCAAGACTTCCGAGTTCATTGAAAACATCAATCTGGACAAAATTATAATAACTTTTTGAATATAAACAAAAATATTAGATTTGTGTCTGCATTGAAGGCTAAAAAGTGAAACAAACAGCTAACGAAGTGTAAATACTTATTTCTTTTGTTGTTTTTATCTTTTCAATGACGAAATTGTAAGAAGTTACCAAATAATTGTTCAAGATCAGTTTTGAAATCAAATGATATTTTGTACATATTCAGGTTTCAACAGCAATGAAGGCGATAAGTTTATTAATCAAAAGTAACACATACTTTTGTTGTCTGAAGAATATGCATCGACAAAAGTGTGTGAATTGTTAATTAGACATTGCTATTCCTAACAAATATCAAAATTTTATATATTTTCTTTGATAAGATAATAATAACACTTTTTTAGCTGCTTTTTTTCAATTCTGTTAAACTTATAAATTCACATCACATAATTAGGACCTTCCCACTTTCCGCATATTTTGGCAAATTGAAATAACCTCTCTCAGTAATTCGCCAAAGAGCATTATAGGAATGGACACCAAACAAAACGAAATTACACAAAGATCAGTTGCCAAGATTGTCAATGAGCTGTCAAAAAATATTAACCGAAACTGAGATCTGAGACGGCTAATCATGAGCGCTGTTTTTTCCCAAACCAATTTAAAAGTTACTTCTCTATGAGAAGTCTCTTCTAATTCTTAGTCTACTTGGATTAATATACTTTAATGCAATTCGATATACATAAATTTGAACACTGATTCATAACTGGTGGGGTGCATCGTAGTTAGACAATTTCGACATCACCTCCTTGGGGGTGTCCGAGTTCCTGAGTTTTGGAGCTGGAAGACTTTGCAGGAGTGGGGGTGGCTGGTTGAGATAAAGATTTGTGATTAGCGTTATCAACTCTTCTCTTTCGATTATGGTAACTATTATAACTAAATTCAGACAGAAGAAGGACGAACAACTCAAAGAAAATTTGATACTATTAACAATATTCCCTGGTTGCACTTTGAACAATTGACAAAAGTCGCTAACAATAAGAGACCTTTCTGTCGTTACCAATGGCAACGGTAACAATCGTCATTTATCCAAAATTGAGTAGCAACTACGGAAAAGTGTTTGTTAAGGAATGAAATTGCACATTGATACTTGGAACACTCTGTATAGATGCCCTAACGCAAGCGTCATGCTACGCAGGGTTTTTAGCACTTAGTTTTTAGTCTTTGACGTTTCTAACACACTTTGTAATAATATAATAAACGATCAGTGTTCTTGTAACATCGACTATTATTCTCATCACACTCACACCTCAGTTTTCAAAAGTGTTTGTAGTGATATTTTTGTGTTTATTTAGTGTCCATCTTTTGTCTGAATTTAGTTAGTTACCAAATTCAGTCAAATGAAAAAATTTGTTTACTTGTCTGGTAACCTTGGTTACCAATCCAAGAAACAACTGAATTAAATTTTTGTTTTCGTACTATAAACAGTTTAATAACCGAATTAGCGATAATGAAATGGGAAAACAGCAAGTGTGCCTGCAAAAGGTCGAGTGTTTCCGAATTATATTGGAACCGGACGGCACATCGCCAGCAAAAACCGTGAAAGAAGAAAAGAAAAAGGCGGTTCAAATCCAGGTTCTATTGGCAGAAAGAAAGGTCAACCGCCCGCTAAACCCTGAGCACGACTCCGTTCCAAGTTCCGAAAGAGTTAACTATCTAAAGTAAGTAACAACAGAAAAATTCGGCAAAGCGCCACACCGACATCAGACCCCCAAATGGAGTTAGACATAACGTTAATATAAACAATAAAATAGAATAAACTATGTTAAAAAACAATAACAATTGACAAATGAAGGCGACCGAGGTAACCTTGGTGATCAAGAAATAGTGAGAGTCAGTTTGAGAGAAACAGCTCAAGAGCTCAGTAGTGGCTGTCTTTTTTGTTGATTCATCCTTTGTATTTCAATTATTTGATTGAATAAATTACTGCAATTTCTTGCATATTCTCTGAGGTTATGGGCCCAGTGCGTGCAGGATAAAGTTATACAATTGAGGTTGGAAGTCAATTGTGGTGAAGGCAACAGACAAAGATGGCGAACGTTACTGTAAATAACATTCTAAAATTTCAACAACTCGATGGCACGAATTTTAGCAAATGGAAATATCGTGTGGGAATTTTGCTTGATGAAATGGAGTTGAGAAGATCCATCGAGGAATCGTTGGAGGTCATTCTTACAGCGGAAAAAGATGTGACCAGACATCCTACGATTAAGTTGAATGAAAAGAAATGTGTTTCGATATTAGTACAGTCAGTTCAGGATAGCCAACTTGAGTATGTTCGCGAAAAAGCTCGGGCAAAGGACATGTTCGACACATTATGCACGATTTTCGAAAGGAAAAGTGTGGCGTCGCAAGTTTTATTACGAAAACAATTGCTGACAATGAAATACAATGAGTCGGATGATATGATAAGTTTACTTTTGCAATTTGATAAGAGAATTCGAGAGTTAAAGTCAACGGGAGCTACAATGGAAGAGCTTGATGTGGTTGTACATTTGTTGATTACTATGCCATGAGGTTATGATAACCTAGTGACAGCATTGGAAACAATGGATCAATCAAAGTTAACTGTAGAATTTGTTAAAACGCGGTTAATGGATGAGTACAACAAGCGGACTGGTGAAAATGGTTCGAGTAAATCAATTGAGCCTGGAGCAATGTTTGCTGGGAAAAAGACAATTATATGTCATATGTGTAAAAAATCTGGACACAAAAAGGCTCAATGTTTTCGCAATAAAAACAAAAAAGAGAGGTCAAATAGAGAAAGCGCAAACAGAGCAAGCGGTTCATCGATGTATGCAATTGCTGAAGATGGTACCAAAGAGAATTTGGCAGAATGGAAGGCATTGCAGCAGAATAGCGGTAATTACGCGGAAATAAATTTTGTTTTAGATTCTGGAGCGACTCAGCATATGGTGAATCAGAAGATCTTCGATAAATTTGGAACCAATTGACGAAATAAGCATTTCGGTTGCCAAGAAAAATCAAAGCATTGTTGCAAAGCAACGTGGTGACATTCTCGTTAAAACATTTCACCATGGTGACACATCGGTAAAAACAATGGAGGACGTTCTATTCGTGAATGATTTGAAATGCAACTTGATGTCAATTCGAAGACTAACACAAAAGGGATATCGAATTGTGTTTGAGGGTGATTATGCCTATGTATCGCTGAATGGTATCGAAAAGTTTGTCGGACGCGTAAATGGAAGAATGTATGAAGTGACTTTGTTCGTTGACAACAA
This sequence comes from Aethina tumida, assembly GCF_024364675.1. Taxonomy (NCBI): domain Eukaryota; kingdom Metazoa; phylum Arthropoda; class Insecta; order Coleoptera; family Nitidulidae; genus Aethina; species Aethina tumida. Next base: position 28,810,475 of record NC_065435.1, read on the forward strand.
TGTGTTTGCGGGATTTACAGGAGTGAATAAATTGAATACAATATCACAGAATTTATGGCATTTTAGACTTGGTCATCTCAACCGAAATGACATGAAAAAGTTAGCCAATTGTATGGCTATTGGTATGAGTAACGTAAAAAAAAGGATACACAGTTGTGCGAATGGTGTGTACTTGGAAAACATGTTCGTTCACCGTTTCCAAGAAATTCAAATACACGTTCATTGCGAGTTTTGGAATTGATTCACAGTGATGTTTGTGGACCGTATCCAACGAATGCATACGATGGGTCACGTTATTTTGTGACATTCATGGATGATTATTCGAGAGCATCCATGGTCTATTGCATCAAGAGAAAAAGTGAAACGTTTGGTAAATTCAAGGAATTTGTTGCAATGGCTGAGGCACTTCATGGCTCAAAGGTGTCAAAATTGAGACATGATGGCGGTGGTGAATATACGTCAAACGAATTTAAAGAATACTGCAAACAAAAGGGTATTCAGATGTTAGTCACCGTTGGTTCAGTATCTGAACGTTTAAATGAAACGCTGCAAAACAAGGCTACGACAATGCTTTTGGCCAGTGGGATGGAAAATAAGTTTTGGAATGAAGCAATTATGTCGGCAAATTATATCAAAAATCGATCGCCAACGAACGCGGTTGGAAAGCAGTTTAAAGACAAGACACCAGCAGAAATTTGGTTTGGAAAGAAACCGGAGCTGTCAAACCTTCGAATATTTGGTTCTGAATGTTACAATCATATTCCACATGAAAAGCGGTTGAAATTACAAGCAAAAGCAACAAAATGTATTATGCTTGGTTATGGTGCGACGTTTGGTACGTATCAACTTTGGGATATTGAACAACAGAAGCTGATTTTTAGTCGAAATGTAACATTCAATGAATCATCGGTATTAAATCGATCAAAGTTAGTAGAGATAATCGGTTCAGAGGCGGTTACAGATAGTGGGAGTACGTGTGACGGTAAAGCAGTTCAACCAAATGATGATGAACAGTCGCGTACTGATAAAACTGGAGAAATCCACAGTACTAATTTGGCTTGTGTTGGTAACGGCGTTTATTTGGATAAGAGCGGGAGAGTAGGAAAGGCACCGCAACGTTACGGTAATTATGCACCTGAATGTGATGCGCATATGGCAATATCATCTATCGAAGGTGAATCACTAGTGTTATCAGCAGAACGATTTGTTGGTAACGGCGTTTATTTGGATAAGAGCGGGAGAGTAGGAAAGGCACCGCAACGTTACGGTAATTATGCACCTGAATGTGATGCGCATATGGCAATATCATCTATCGAAGGTGAATCACTAGTGTTATCAGCAGAACGATTTGTTGGTGACGATCCGTCCACAATATCGGAAGCAAAACGGCGTAGTGCCAAGAGGTACCCGAAAACTAGACGTTAAGATTAAAATCTCGGAACTAGAGGGTGAATTACAACGAATGAAAGTAAGTAATGCAGTAAGCTGTCTGCTAAACTACAGATACCATCGGTAAATCCTGGAAGTACTCCTACTTCTAACCCTAACACCAATCCTTCCTCCCGACCAGCCACCCCACACCTCCTAAGCGCAGAAGTCTTCCACAAAGTGGGATACTCCTATGGAGGTGGTCTCGAAATCCTGACAACGCACCCCTGTGCTCTCCGAAAGGACACGGAAGCACTGGAAGTATTTGTTTCCATTAAGGTCAAAATACAAAAGTTAATAGTTAGAACATGCCTGCTTACAAGGCGACGTGGAATGATAATGCAAGGTACTCAGTAAAACGCTTATTGACTATCTTACAACATTGGTGGGCTGTATACAACTAACTCTGCTTTTACAACTTAACTCTGTTTCTATAACTACGCTCTTCTGTTGTTTTTATTCTCCGTTGTCATCACAACCGTTATACACGATGTCTAGATATTCTAACATAACCTGCCTCGAGTGAATTGGACCAATGATGAGTAAGTATAGTGTTTGCATGAGTACTGAGGTTTACACTTTAAACTATCAATTATCATTGGTTGATTGTGTCTTATGAAATTTTATACAATATGTTCCTACTTTATCTACATGTAAAAAAATTAAAAACTAAGTTTCCTAAGTTGTTCTCTAAAGAGCTTATAACATTAACTATTCGTTATTCATTTGTAGACATTTGAATTCCGTTCCCATAAACAAATTTCAATATTTTATTTATTAATTCGTTATTCATTTGTAGACATTTGAATTTCGTTGTCATAAACTAATTTCAATTTTGTTCATAAAATCAGGTAGACCAAAAAGTTTTCTTTACTTGTTCACCACCAAATTTTAATCATTTCAAACTTTTATTTCATACGAACCACATCTCTCTGAAGTTGCTCCTACGCTTCAATTCAAAATTATTAGTTAAAAATTCTCGCTTTTATTAATGAGTCCCTGCCTCATTGGAAATGATAATCAGAAGAAATACTTGTTTATAGTAATGCTAGAAATGAAACAGATCGTATCAAACTGTTATTTTTTGTGAATATTTTTGTCTAAATTCATTAATTTACTTACAGGAATTCCCAACTAAACAAAGAATAAGTACTTTCATGTATATGACGCTCCTTAAAACAACACATTAATACCTAATTAATTTGTTTTCAGAATAAATTAAGATTGAAATCTTAAAGTACGATGCAAAAGGCAAATGGTGTAAAGATTCTAGTGGCCCAAGAATTGGATTTAAATGTAAGTATAATTTTCATCTGTATTCAAGATTTTTATAATTAATGACATATTTTATGTTAAAACACACACAATTAAATTATTTAATTTAAACGAAAAACAAATAAAATTGGTATATGTAATAAAATTAATCTTTAATATTAATTTTATATATCTTTTTTAAAGTATTTCGACGATTCGTTGGGCACGAGGAGTTACATTCACATGGAAAGGCTGATTACAGTCATATAAATGAAGATGAAATGAGTCACGACAAAACCTGACGACATCGGGAAATATTTTCTCTGAGGCTATGAAATATGAATAGAAATCCAAGAAATCCGAAAAAAGTACAAGAAAAAATCACAATAAAGAAGAAAACAGCATTACCAAGAAACCGTTTTCAAAAGTTCTACCAAAAAGGCTGAGGACTGGAATGTTCCCGTTGAAGTTTCACATATCTATCTCTGTATATAGCAGGTACTTTCATTTTATGGAAATGTTTCCATAGTGTGGATCTAGGTTTCAACTCATCTATCATCTGAGAATGAAGCTTGTTTATAGCAATTATAATTTTAGATTAGTGCCGAAGTAATTCTTCCTTAAATTTTAATCTGTACTGTAATCACTAAATGTGTTTCCTAAAAAAATATGTTGCATATAACTTTTAAGTTCCTCCACTGAATAGTTGAAGGTTAAAAAAATCGACAATGGGTCGAAACCATTTATTAACAACCAAACTTATATTAAATTAACCACATAACTTAAAGGTCAACAAAGTAGTTGTTTTGTATGTGCTGGACTAATAAAACTGCCAAGTTTGTGATTTTTCTGTTTATTTTGCTCGGAGCATCTGAACGTTGTGTGTTGCTCTCGAGCTAACTTAAAAGTAAGTAAAAAGGAGGGGGTTGCGCATTAGACGTTGCCAATGTTGACAAATGCTCTAACATGCCGCCCGCCTTGAAAATACAATTTTCAATAGACAAATAATATAATTAATACATTGGAGATCAGAATAGGAGTCATAATAGAAAAGTCAATCACAAGGTAGCGCACACACTTTCGAAATTGCTCGTTCTAGCACACCGGTTCTGCTTTTTACACTCACTACACGCACTTCTCCATCTTCACCAGGATGTAACACAAGAATGCGTCCCATACGCCAGTGTAGAGGGGGCAGTTGATCGTCCTTAATGATGACTAGATGTCATGGTTTGAGGATGTGTTGACCCGCTTGTTTCCGTTTCAACCTGGCTTGGAGTTCGGACACGTACTCTTTTTGCCAACGTTGCCAAAAGTGGTGTTTCAGTTGATCCAGTCGCTGGTAATTATTGAGTCGGTTGACAGGAATGTGGGAAAGGACAGGTTCGGGAATTGAAGTTAAACATTTGCCAATTAGAAAATGACCCGGCGTTAGCGGAGATAAATCATCTGGATTTGTTGATAATGGACTTATTGGACGCGAGTTTAAAACTGCTTCAATCTGTGACATTACCGTATAAAACTCTTCAAACATAAACTTATCATTGCCTAATATTCGCCTCAAGTGATGTTTAAAGCTTTTAACACCAGCTTCCCATATACCTCCAAATTTAGGCGATCGCGCAGATTGGTTGATTGATTTTCGCAGAACTGTTTGATACGAATCTCCTACTTCATCTATTTCCCCGAAACGCTTCACGATTTCATCAGTTTTGTTTACGACTAAACAATTAACTGAATGCCTTTGGTTTTCATTACTATAACCTCCTATAACGATCCACCCAAAGGACGTGTTTTGCAGCATAGGATTATGTTTTCCCAGTGAAATATGCTCAGGCCGTAGAACTTTCCAAAATATGTCGGCACCCAATAGGATGTCGATATCATTGCATATATTGAATGTAGGATCTGCCAACGTAATATGATTTGGAATTGTGAAGTTATACCTTTCCATTGTAGTAGAAGGTATGGGTTCTGTGATTTGATTCATAATGAAACATGAAACGCGTTTTTTGTATGAACCGTGAGTAGAAGAAATGTTGACTATCGTTTGATATTGAATCTCCGGTACAGTTTGACCAATACCAGAAATTTTAATATTGGTTTTATGTTTATCTAAGTCTAACATTTTAACAGCCCTTTCAGTCACAAATGAACTTTGGGACCCGTTGTCAAGTAGTGCACGTAGAACTTGGTTGTTGCCTTGTGCATCAGTTACATGAATTAAAACCGTGGATAAGTAGACTTGTTTGTGTTCATTTGCCACCGAATGATTAGAAATGGTAACTGGCACTTCAGTATTAGTGACAGTTTCACTGGTAACATGTGTCTCAATATGTAACAAGGTATTGTGCCTTTTGCCACATTTTCGACAACTACGTGAATGGCATGTTTTTGTGTTGTGTCCCTGTCTTAAGCAGTTTAGACACAGCTTGAGCCTTTTAGTTTCTGCAATACGGTCATTTATTGAAAGCCCCTTAAAATTGGTACAATTGTAAATTGCATGATCCTTTTTACAATAATAACAACTGACCTTGGCAGACACAGTGGTTATATAAGCGTGTGATTTGAATGGTTTGTTCTTTGGCTTTGTAGATCTTTCGTGATCAAGTTTTTCTAAAAGCTCACAATGCCCTTTTAGAAATTTATACATATCCGCCATGTTTGGAACTTGTGCCTTGTTAACGATCTCCCATTCGCGTCGGGTAATATCGTCCATTTTGGTTGCGATTATATAGATTATAAGCGTATCCCACGTATCTGTAGATTCGCCCAAAGAATTTAAAGCACTCAAGTTTTTTGTCACAGAATCGTAAAGATCTCGCAATTGAATATGAGATTCTTTTGTAACATTTGGATGACCGAAAATGGCTTTAATATGATTGTGAATTATTAGGGATTTGTTTTCAAACCTATCTTCCAACAATTGCCAAGTAATATCATAATTATTTGCGGTAATCTCAATAGAGTCGATTATACGAGCAGCATCCCCTTGAAGACACGAACGCAAATAATAATGTTTTTGAATGTCGGACAATGATTGATTTGCATGTATTAGTGATTTAAATGCATCGCGAAATTCTAGCCAGCCGTCATATTGACCTTTAAAACAAGGTAGACTTATTGAAGGCAATTTTATACCTGTAATTGGATTGCTCGCGACTGTATCTGATGATGACGTATTCGATTGTGTTTGATTATTTATGGGATAATCGTTGATTAATCTAGTAATTTTTGTTGTAACGTCATAGAATGAATCTTCAAACTCCGCCAATTCAGAACTATCCTCATTATCTTCGAGGTAGTCTATTTCTGTGCAAATGGAAGAAAATTTATCTAATGTACATGAATGTTTTTCCAAACGAATTCTTAATTGTGCTATTAATTCGTCATTAATGTTTGCGCTGTCTATAGAGTTTACGTAATTTTGCAACCTGGTCAACTTGCCTTTGATTGTACGACGTTTACATTGTAATTTCTTAATGCTTCCAGTAGACATTGTGATCGTTTTGTTTTTCAAATGTAAAGGATTTTTTAAATTGGCAAATGTTCATGCAGGTAGTAGATGGGAAACAAACTTACCGACTCAAGTGGTTGTAGACACGTGTTACGCAGGCCTTTCGACTTGAAACCAATGGTTGTCGATACGTGCAATGCAGGCTCTTTTGACTTGAAACCCTGGTATGTTTTTGAAATGACCTTGATGTTGCCATGATTGTTGATTAGACTTCCCTTTGCTGGAATTCTCCTGGAATCGATGCCAAATCCAAACTTGACTTGCCTGCACTGGTTATTTCAACTGGAACCGTTGCCAATTGAACACTAATTGCTGTTTTCGGTACGACGGAACTTATCGCCACGTATTCTTCTGTGTGTTGAACAGGTGTTTTCCGTTCGCCCTTGCTTCCTGTTGATCTTGTACACGTAAATCCGGCTCGACCGGACCAATGTTTTGTATGCGCTGGACTAATAAAACTGCCAAGTTTGTGATTTTTCTGTTTATTTTGCTCGGAGCATCTGAACGTTGTGTGTTGCTCTCGAGCTAACTTAAAAGTAAGTAAAAAGGAGGGGGTTGCGCATTAGACGTTGCCAATGTTGACAAATGCTTTAACAGTAGTTTTATTTGAAAAGTTATATTATATATAAATATTTGGGAATCACATTTATAGTCATTTAGTATAGGTTGAAATATAAGGATGAATTTGATTCGGAACAGTTCTACCATTTAGTATAACTCATCTCATCTCGATATTTCTTTGCTCTGTCAATTTGTTGACACTGTGGATTCAAACGAATAGAATTATACCAAAAAATATAACTGAACCACAACTTGATGTAATATTGATACAATGCAAGATCAATTCAAATTTACTTAAAAGACGACAACATGTTTCTAAACTACATATTTCGAATTAGGATTAATTGAATTAACCATAACTCTTGCCTATAATTGGACAGGGTGACATGCTATAAGGTGACGTAATCTTAGCAACATAATTGTTATTTTCTTTTATTTGACAAACAAACTTCCTTCGTTTCTATTGAAACATGAATGTTTGCAAAACGTCACTCAATCCAATACTCACTCCCAAATGTCCGTTTATTTTTGTAATTACTAATTAATTAAAATTTTATTTATGTATATATACATCAGGCTAATTATCTTCCTTTCAATTTCATACCTCACCTCTCTTAGCAACAAAATATATATCGGCATTTAGGTATAAAGTTAACAATGTTAACAAAAACAATTTCTATTCACATGTTAATTATCTGCTGAATCACAGACAGTATTTCTTTGATTCAAAATAAATGTCGACGAGGCTTCTTGGCGGTCTACCATGGGTGTTCAAACATTTCGATGTTGGAACTCGGAATTGTCTGCAGACGATTTACGTACCTGGCGGGGTGTTGTACTCGGTAGAGCAGTTTCCACGCTGCGATCTGTTGAGACTCAGCCCTTTGCTTGGGGATTCGTCTTGTCGGTTAGACGAGACCTCGTGTTTTGTTAGTTACAGTTTTTCTGTTTCTGTTTTTGTTTTTAATAACATAGCAAAACGAAAAACCAACTAACTAATATATGTTGTTGTTTCTCTCGTTTTGCTATGTTATTAAAAAAACAAAAACAGAAACGAAAAAACTGTAACTAACAAATACGGGGTCTCGTCTAACCAACAAGACGAATCCCCAACAAAGGGCTGAATCTCAACAGATCGCAGCGTGGAAACTGCTCTACCGAGTACAACACCCCGCCAGGTACGTAAGTCGTCTGCAGACAATTCCGAGTTCCAACATCGAAATGTTTGAACACCCATGGTAGACCGCCAAGAAGCCTGGTCGAACTTAGCAAGATAGATCCTGCCGTCGACCGATGGCTGCGCGCGGTAAACGGGGCTCGTGCGACGACAGACGCGGACGTCGACCGCCTAGAAAAGTCACATTGTTTTGAGCCTTTCGACTCTCGGAACTCCAAGAAATATCGTTGCCACCTTTAACTAGAAAGGATACGGCCTTAGAGGCGTTCAGGCATAAACCCACGGATGGTAGCTTCGCACCATCGCCCGCTCGAGCGAGTGCGTGAACCAAATGTCCGAACCTGCGGTTCCTCTCGTACTGAGCAGGATTACTATCGCAACGACCGGTCATCAGTAGGGTAAAACTAATCTGTCTCACGACGGTCTAAACCCAGCTCACGTTCCCTTTTTACGGGTGAACAATCCGACGCTTGGCGAATTCTGCTTCGCAATGATAGGAAGAGCCGACATCGAAGGATCAAAAAGCGACGTCGCTATGAACGCTTGGCCGCCACAAGCCAGTTATCCCTGTGGTAACTTTTCTGACACCTCTTGCTGAAAACTCTTCAAGCCAAAAGGATCGATAGGCCGTGCTTTCGCAGTCCCTATGCGTACTGAACATCGGGATCAAGCCAGCTTTTGCCCTTTTGCTCTACGCGAGGTTTCTGTCCTCGCTGAGCTGGCCTTAGGACACCTGCGTTATTCTTTGACAGATGTACCGCCCTAGTCAAACTCCCCGCCTGGCAGTGTCCTCGAATCGGATCACACGGGAGCGTTAAACGACGACCGAAACGCGGCCAAGCCCATGACCGACCGAAACGAGAGAAAACCGCGCGAACGATCTCCCCAACGTTAACGGAACGATCAAGAATCGTGACACGCGAACGGAACGCCACTCTGCGTGCTTGGTTCTAGAATGCCATGACAGCCGAAACCTGTGTTAAAGGTACGGCGCACGCGTTCCGCCTTACCGAGTAAGTAAAGAAACGAGTGGTATTTCACCGGCGATGTTGCCATCTCCCACTTATGCTACACCTCTCATGTCTCCTTACAGTGCCAGACTAGAGTCAAGTTCAACAGGGTCTTCTTTCCCCGCTAATTTTTCCAAGCCAGTTCCCTTGGCAGTGGTTTCGCTAGATAGTGGGTAGGGACAGTGGGAATCTCGTTAATCCATTCATGCGCGTCACTAATTAGATGACGAGGACAGTAGGTTGCTATTATTGTAAATGTCTAAATATTTAACCTATTTAAATCAAAAGATAATTCACGTAGTTGATTCTTTAAGCAAGAATTAGTGAGCGGCAAATTTCAACTAGGTACTGAATTTTTTCTATCACGTTTGGTTGGATTATTACCCTCAAACAACAATAAGATACCAATCTTTCCAATTTTATGTCAAAATTTAATTAGATTCCTCATCTCTAGATGACAACTTCAAATAATGTCAACACAATTTATTTACAAAATCATGAAAAAGTGATTTCTACTTTACAATTTTCTGATTTGCAATCTTTGTTCACTTGAAATTTATAATTAATAGCTCTATCATTTTTAATTTTGTTGAAATTTTCATCTACGTTTGTGCATATATATTTTAAGTGTCTCCACGTTTTCTTGAGAGCTGACAAATTGGACAACTTGGCCTTAGTTTCTGATTTATAATCACGATTATAGGAACCTGGGATCCTATTAAGTAGTATTTTTCTAAAAAATCTTTATAAACATTCAAGAGGTGAAACACAATTTACTTTACCTACATGCTCCATACTTGCTTTAAAATAAAGTTCAAATCGTGGTGGTGAATCAAAACTTGAAGATTGTGATGCACAATATAAATTGAACTTTGCGAATGTTATTTGATGGGATAAGAACCCTTTAGAAGATAAATAAAAGTTGCTCAAGTTTTTTGTGCTCTTCGCAATAATTAAATGAACAAGTTTAGAAGATAAATTTACCAAAGAATAGTTATGTACATAATCTGGGTTCAATAACAACGAAGGCAGTTTGTTTATCAAACAAAAGGAACACATTCAATATTCATACATTCTTCCTTTCTATTTACCTGGAAGAATATCATCATCTAACACATGTCTGATCGGTATTCCAAATAAATGCCTTTCTAAGAAAATTGTGTCTCAATTCTTGACTCTGTTATAGCGTAAGCTTTATTTTCAATAATAAGATGTTTTTTCGCATTGTAAATTAAATTGTATAAGAAGAATGCTTCACTGTTAACTATCACAGGAGGATAGCTCCTCGATTATTATTATAGAATCCTGTGTTCAGAATATCTCGACAATTTAGAATATCATCTTTCTATATTTGGTATCGCCAATATAAAATCGGCCAACAAGCAAAATGAAATAACTGAAATATCAGTTGTCAGTTAGTTGTCAAAACAAACGTACAGGACCAGAGTTCTCAAAAACTTATTCTCCTGTTTTAAGAAATTGTTAGTAAATAATTTCATTATTTATTCCATATGGTATTACTCAAGCCTTAACCATTATGTTAAACCCTACACATTTTCCATTTAAATTTAATCCATTGATGTTAATCAAAGTTGACTTTTTTTAGAAATTATGTGTTATTCCTTATGAATTACTTCTGAAATAAATTTATGGCGTGTATGTAGTTGTTGAGTTTTTGAATGATGACCTAGTGTTCTCAAGTTTCACAGCATCTCCTGAATGTTGAAATTGTTAATATTTGAAATTAAGTTGTAGGAACAATTGTAAATAACAGTTGCTAATTTACAATAAGTGTTGTATTGTTTTTTAAATTTGAATTCCCTTAATAATTTATTGCAGTTAATCAATCATATTGGAACAGTTACACTAAAACAAAATATATCTATTTTAGAGCTCTGATTTCAAATAGTGTTAATGAATCATGAAATTCTCGGAAATCAAGCCACAAGAAAAATTTCCGTGGGCTTTAATTTTGCTGAATCAAAATATTACCAATCATATTAAAATTCATTTAAGTAAAGTTAGGCATATGATATATTATCAAAACTCCAAAATGTATTATAAACTGTAAAAAGGAATCCCGATTTGTATATATATATCAAAAGTTAACCAAAGTGATACAATATTACAGAGTACAGAGAGTATTTAGTGTAAAATATCCTGTTATACAGTATCAAAAATGATGAACGTGTCTACTCGCATATTGAGACGGAACATCAACACCCCTTTGTAAACAAAAAAGAAAGATATACATGCAATTATGTGGGCGGGCCGGACTGACTAGAGGGGATCATTTGGTTTTGCTGAGTTTAGCATGCGGTTCGTCTCCGTAGACGAGTCGGTGTCTTTGAACACTTTATTTAATTATTTTTAGTTTTTTTTACTTATGCATTTATTTATTTTATTTAATTTTTGGGATATTTTTTATTTTGAAAAAAGAACTTTATTTTTAGAATACTTATATTTGTTTTTAATATCGCATATAGAGAGTTACTAAATGCATTCGCTAAGATTAATTTATATTGTGCGCAAGCGCGCACTTGCACTAGCATTTTTGCACTGTATATAGCCCCTTTGGTTGACTGAACCAACGTACTACAACGCCGTATAATCAAATTGAGACATCCCTAATTAAAAATCGCTCCGTTATTTTCCTTCTTTCAAAAAAATCTTTGGTCACTGTGTTTTTCATTCTCTTCTACAATATGATTTATACAATCAATTTTTGAAGATAATTTTTGCAATACCCTTCAAAATTATTTCTTTTTACAGATTGCAATTTTAAATAAAGTATCTTAAGAACTCCATCTACATCCCAACGCATATGGAAAGTTACTACCACGATTTTAATATATTTTTAAAGCAAGCATGGAGCATATAGGTAAAGCAAGTAAATTGTGTCTCACTTCTTGAATGTCTATAAGACCATAAACTTTCTTTTCCATTATGATATACCTTATTACAGATATTTTAGAAGAATACTGCTTAATAGGATACAAAGCTCCGCGATGTTTGGTTGTATATAATTACTTCTTTCCATGATCGGTATCGCGATTATATGATAACCGAATAAGCAGAACGAAAATACTACAATTTTAGTTCTCGATGATGTTGTCAGTGTTTTGTCAAAATATGCCTACTCCCAAGAAAATGTGGAAACACTAAAAATATAAATGCACTAAAGTGGATGAAAATTTTAACAAAACTGCAACAGATAAATCTATTAATTATAAATTTCAACCCAACAAAGATTTCAAATCTTTATTTTCCCAGAAAATTGTGAAATAGAAATCACTATTTCATGATTTGGTTTATAAATTGTGTTAACATTATTTGAACTTGTCATCCAGACATGAAGAATCTAAATAATTTGCGACATAAAATTATCAAATATGGAAAGATTGGTAAATTAGTGTTGTTTGAGGGTGATAATTAAAGGTGAAGGAGAAAAATTCAGTGCATAGTTGAAATCTGTCGCTCACTTATTCAAGCTGAAAGAGTCAACTACGTGAATTTACTGTTGATTTAAAAAGGTGAAATATTTAAACAGTTACAAAAATAACAACTTACCGTCTGAAGGTTTAGATTACGAGCCCTGCAAGTCACTGAAATCAAATCAGTTGCAGATCTCTCGTCGACATTTATTTTCGACAGGTAATTAATATGTGATAGGTGAGGGATAGATGTGATGTATATACACATAAATAAAATTTTAATTAATTTGTAATTAAAAAATAAAGCGAGTGAGTGTGTGATTGAGTGACATTTTGCAAACAAGTATCAATAGCAACTAATTGTTTGTCAAAAAATAAAATAACATGTCAAATTACGTGTCTTTATGGCATATGTCAGAAGTATGCAATTTATAAAAAAGTTGTCTTCTCTCAAGCATATTTGATTTGATTCTTACATTGTATTAATATAACACCCAATTGTGGTTCAGTTATATCTTTTCTTATAATTCGTTTTAATCCACAGTCTCAGCAAATTGACAGAGCAAAGGAATATCGTGATGAATTTTCAATTTGTTATAATATTTTTGATGGTAGAACTGTTTCGAATCAATCTCATCCTTGTATTTCAACCTACAGTGGATGACCATAAATGATATTCCCAAATATTTAAATATAACATAACTATACAAATAAAACTACTTTGTTTAACTTATGTCGATATTTTAATATTAGTTTGGTGTTATAAAATGGTTTCGACACATTGCCGATTTTTTCAACATCCAATTATTCAGTGGAAAAATATACAGATATACACAATATAATTATTTATGAATCACATTTTCCGTCATAAATTACAGATTAAAATATAAGCAAAAACTACTACGGCACAATTCTAATATTATAATTACTATAAACATGCTTAATTCTCAGATGTTAGATGAGTTGAAACGTATGCCCATAACATGGAAAACTTTCCATAAAATGAAAGTACCTTCTTTATACACAGACAGATATGTGGAACTCCAACGGGAACATTGCTGTCCTCAGCCTTTCTGATAGAACTTTTGAAGACGGTTTCTTGGTATTGCTGTTTTCTCTTTTATTGTGACTTTTTCTTGACCTTTTTTCGGATTTCTTGCATATTTTTTCATATTTCATAGCCTCAGAGAAAATAGCATGCCCTCAATCTCCGGAGATCTATCTTTCAACACTCTAATCAGGAGATTGCATGCTTGCATGATATCCAACCCTGTGAATCCGACAGATACAAGAGACCTTGTCTCTTGGCTGTCTAGACCTCTGCGTCTCTTTTGATCATCTTTTCTTTACCATGTAGCGATTGTTACGTACCTCTTTAGTATTCTCTTCTATTTTCCTAAACCTTTATGGTTAACTACTCTTAGGTCATGATCTTCGAATCATTGCCCGGAGAGGGGTTTTTAGTCGGTAAAGTCCGGCACTACGTCTTGTAGATTTCCCCCTCTTTGCTCCAATATAAAAAAAATCATAATTTATTCTGAAAACAAATCAATGTGTTATTTTATGAAGCCTTATTTTGTGTTTAGTTGGGAACTCCTGTAAATATAAATAATGAATTTAGCCAAAACTATTCCCTAAAAATAACAGTTTGGTACGATCGGTTTCATTTCTAGCACTACTGTACATAAGTATTTCTGCTAATTACAATTCTCAATGAGGAAGAACCTCATTAATAAAGAGAGAATATTTAACTATTAATTTTGAATTGAAGCGTAGGAGCAACTTCAGAAAGATGTGTTTCTTATGAAATAAAAGTCTGAACTGATTAGAGGTTTGTGGTAAACAAATAAAGAAAACTTTTTGGGCTACTTGATTTTATGAAAAATATTGTAATATGTTTATATACAACGAAATTCAAATGTCCACAAGTGAATAATGCATAGAAATTCAAACAAAATGGTCCTGTGGCATAAACAACTAGAGTACCTACATTATAAAGGCGTACAGGATTTGTACTGAAAGCGACTGGTACACGGTAATAAATTGGATAATGATAAATTACCCATGTGGTGTGACAATGTCAACGAGGTGAGCAAGCAAGGAAACCCTTTACTGACAGAGAAGGAGGAAGTAAGCAGTTACTGAATATTCTCCATTCAGATATCTGCGGACCAATGCGAGTCAAATTCAGCGGTGAATCAAGATATCTTCTTACATTAATAGACGAATATAATAGGTGGTGCCAGGTTTTTTCCTTAAGTCAAAGAGAGAAGTTTTTGAAAAATTTAAGGAGTACAAAAGAACTGTCGAAAATAAACTGGTAATGAAATTAAGAGAGAGTTAGCTGAGAAATTGAAGATCATAGATTGCAAGGTTTTTCTTTAGAATAGAAATTAATCAAAGTAAGAAAGGAGTAACACTAAAACAAAAAAAATATATTTCAGAGAAATTCAGAATGGTAGATTGCAATCCAATTAAAACACCGTATGACTGCCACTCAAAATTTAACAGAGATTTAAAACCATTCAAAGACCCCGCACGATACAGAGAATTAATTGGTACTCTAATGTACTCTAATGTAACCGATCAAAACTGGGGCTTTACAATAACTAGTTGTGTCGTTGGATGTGGTACCGCCTTCCTTTCTGCCAATAGAACCTGGATTTGAGCCTCCTTTTCCTTTTCTTATTTCACGATTGTTGTCTTTTAATAGGAACTTTAATAGGGTCACTAAATAAAAACGAAAATATCACTACCAACACTTTTCCGTAGTTGCTACCGAAACTTGGTTAAATGACGATCGTTACCTCTGCCATTGATAACGACAGAAAAGTCTCTTATTGTTAGCGACTTTTGTCAATTGTTCAAAGTGTGGGTAGCAACCAGGGAATATTGTTGAAAATTACAATTTTTTTTGAGTTGTTCGTCCTTCTTTTGTCTGAATTTAGTTATAATAGTTACCATAATCGAAAGAGAAGAGCTGTTAATTTGGCTTGTAACCTCGGTTACTAAACCAATAAACCATGTGTAGGGTCCGGAAAAAAGAAAAGCTAAGTGAAAAACTCAATAAAACCCAAAAGTCTGCTGACGTTTCCAGAGGTACCCGATTTCCTTAGGAATAAAATTTTGGAACTAGAATGTGAGATACAGAGAGTGAAAGAGTGCTTACACAGATTTGTCGTCTAAACTAGGGATACTATCGGTAAACTCTGATAGTACCCCTACTCCTAACGCTAATCCAAAATCTTTATCCCAACTAGCCACCCTTGCATCCCCTGCAAAGTCTCCCAGCTCCAAAACTCAGAAGACTTCTTGGAACTCGGTCACTCCCAAGGAGGTGATGTCGAAATTGTGAACCATTTATGGTTCAGTGTTGAAATTTATGTATATTGAATTGTATTTAAGTATTTTAGACCAAGTACCCTAAGAATTAGAAGAGCCTTCTCATAGAACATAAACTCTTAAATTAGTATGGCAGAACTGTGTAGATAGAAATGGAATACAGGTTACAGTACTTTAAATCACAAACATTTATATAACCTTGTTATTAAAGTAATTATTTAACGTTTCTAATTGAATGAAATTATTTGGTAGCGCTTATGGCTAGCCGTCTCAGTCTCAGTTTCGGCTCGTATTTTTTGACAACTCACTGACAATCTTGACAACTGATCTTTGTGTAATTTTGTTTTGTTTGGTGTCCGATCCTATAATGCTCTTTGGCGAATTACAGAAAGAGGATATTTCAGTGCGAAAAATGGGATCATATAAATACTAATCAAGGAGATGACCCAGCTTACAAATTACGATAATATGCATTCCTCAGTTAATTTAATGCTGTCTTTTTAACACAAAGTAGTTTACCTGAAGCATTCTTCTCAAAAAAATCTAATTTACAGCGCAATGTAGCTTACGCTATTACATAGAAAGGAAAATTATAACACAACTTAAAACAAATAATGTTTCATCTCCTCTTGGGAATCCAATTGTAACTGATGCGATGACCTGTAGAAACTACACATAAACTGATAAAATTGTAATTTGAATTGTGCGTCTGTAGACAGTTAAGTTGTAATTTTAACACTAAATTCTTAAATATAAGTTTTTCTCCTGAAATAAAAAATTCTTTTAAGAAAAATTAACAGGTTATGGAGCCAGAAAAGCCCAGGGAAGCCGAGAATGGTTTACTTACTGAGAAAAGTAATGAAGTTAACCTAAAACGTCAATACGACAAATGAAAAGTGTTTCCTCGTAACATCTGGAATAAGGGTTCTTAAATTGTCTGCAAACAATCAATTGGTATTAATTGAAAAGTTAACCGGCCGAGATAATTACGTAACGTGGCGATTTGCTCTAAAATCATACCTACAGCAAGAGGAGTTGTGAAACTGCATAGACCCTACCACATGTGTCACTGTGGACACAAAACGAGACACAAAGGCAAAAACTAAGATAAATTTACTAGTTGTCTAAATAAATTACGTGCACATGCAAGAGAGTAGTACTGCAAAAGAAGTATGGGATACGTTTTCATAAGTATTTGATGACTCTTTGTTGACACGCTGTGATGGGCTGCTGCGTGATCTCTATAATACTTCACTTACTGTATGTCAAAACGTAGAGAAATATGTGAGCAAAATTATGTGTACTGCTCCATCTAATAATTATTATTATTACAGATATTATAGAAGAATACTGCTTAATAGGATACAAGGGTCCGCGATGTTTGGTAGTATAAAATACCTTCATTCTATGATCAGTATCGCGAATAAGCAGAACGAAAATACTCCATCTTTAGTTCTCGATGTTGTCAGTGTGTTGTCAAAACACGCATACTGTCAAGAAAATATGGAGACACCAAAAATATATATGCACCAAAGTAGATGAAAATTTTAGCAGAACTGCAAATGATAAAGCCATTAATTATAAGTTTCAACCGAACAAAGATTGCAAATCAATATTTACGCAGAAAATTGTAAAATAGAAATTACTATTTTATGATTTGGTTTATAAGTTGTGTTGATATTATTTGAATTTGTCATCTAGACATGAGGAATCTAAATAATTTGCGATATAAAATTATCAAATATGGAAAGATTAGTATATCATTTGAGGGTGATAACCAATGTTGAAAAAGAAAATTTCAGTGTTGAAATATGTCGCTCAGTTATTCAAGCTGAGAGAATCACCTACGTGAATTTACTATTGATTTAAAAAGGTGAAATATTTAAACAGTTACAAAAATAGCAACTTACTGTCTGAAGGTTTAGATTACGTGTCCTGAAAGTCACTGAAATCAAATCAGTTGCAGATCTCTCGTCTACATTTATTTCAATAGCAACCAATTGTTTGTCAAAAAAAAACATTTATGTTGCTAAGATTACGTTTCCTTATGACATATGTCAAAAGTATTTAATTTAGAAAAAAAGTTGTCTTCTCCCAAGCAAAACTTGATTTGATTCTTATATTGTATTTCACCAAATTGTGGTTCAGTTATATCTTTTCTTATAATTCTATTCGTTTTAATCCACAGTGTCAGCAAATTGACAGAGCAAAGGAATATCGTGATGATATTTCGATTTGTTATAATATTGTTGATGGTAGAACAGTTTCGAATCAATCTCATCCTTATATTTCAACCTACACTGGAAGACTATAAATGAGATTTACAAATAATTAAATATAACTTAACTTTACAAATAAAATTACTTAGTTTAACTTAAGTCGACAATTTAGTTTGGTGTTATAAAATGGTTTCGACACATTGTCGATTTTTTCAACCTCCAATTATTCAGTAGAAAGATTTACAGCTATATACAACATAATTATTTATGATATAAACATAATTATTTAGGAAACGCATTTACCGTCATAAAGTACAGATTACAAAAGGAAAAATTTCTTCGCCACAATTATAAAATTATAATTATTATAAACATGCTTAATTCTCAAAATGAAAGTACCTACTTTATACACAGACAGATATGTGGAACTCCAAAGGGAACATTCCAGTCCTCAGCCTTTTTGGTAGAATTTTGGTAATGCTGTTTTCTTCTTTATTGGGATTTTTTCTTGTACTTTTTTAGATTTCTTGGATTTTTTTTTCATATTTCCCGATATCGTGTGGCTTTGTCATAGCTCATTTCATCTTCATTTATATGATAGTAATCAGTCTGTCAATGTGTAACTAATTCCCGATGTCCAACGAATCGTCGAAATAGTTTATTTGTTTTCTATTTAAATTAAATAATTTAATTGTGTGTGTTTTAGCATAAAATATATCATTAATTATAAAAATCTTGAATACAGATGAAAATTATACGTACAATTAAATCCAATTCTTGGACCACTAGAATCTTTCCACCATTTACCTTTTACATCGTACTTTCAGATTTCAATCTTGATTTATTGAATTTATTCTGAAAACAAATTATGTATAAGAAAGGTATGTTTCGATATGAACTGATTAAAGTTTGGTGGTAACCAAATAAAGAAATCTTTTTGTGCTACTTGAATTCATGAAAAATATTTAAATTTGTTTATAACAACGAAATTCAAATATCTGCAAAGGAATAACGAATTGTTAATGTCATAAGCCCTTTATAGAACAACTTAAGAAACATAGTTCTTAAATATTTTTACAGGTAGATCAAGTTGGAACATATTTTATAAAATTTCATAAGATTTGTGCTCACAATCATTAACATCCATATTGCTAAAAAGTAAATCCCAATCAACTAATGATAAGTGATAGTTTAATGAGTAAACCTCAGAACTCATGAAAACACTATACTCATCATTAGTCCAATTCACTCGGGGCAGGTTTCAATCTCCAGTTACTAAAAATATATCCACTGATGCACAATGATTGGAATAAAAATCAGAACCAGATGCTGGTAAACTGTTCCAATTATTCACTTTTGGCTTTTGACCTTAATGGATATAAAGACTTCCAGTACTTTCATGTCCTTTCGGTGAGCACAGGGGTGCGTCATCATCAGACGATTTCGACATCACCTTTATAGGCGTGACCCACTTCGTGGAAAACTTGCGTTTTGGAGGTGTGGGGTGGCTAGTTGGGAGAAAGGATTGGTGTTAGAAGTAGGAGTATTTCCAGGATTTACCGAAGGTGTCTGCAGTTTAGCAGACAGCTTACTGCATTACATACTTTCATTCGTTGTAGTTCACCCTCTAGTTCCGATATTTTAATCTTAAGGCCTCTTGAAGCGCCGGCAGACTTTTGGGTTTTATTGAGATTTTCACTTGGCTTGTCTTTTCTCCTCAAACTACACATAGTTTATTGATTTAGTAACTGATATATATACATATATATATATATATATATATATATATATATATATATATATTTGTCCTTCAGACACGGCGCCCAAGTCGTGCCGGTTATTGTCACTCATGGTTAATCATAATAAAATCTATAAATAAATAAAAATTTATCTGGGTTTGAATCCGAATATAAACGCACATTGGTAAAAAGTAATATTTTTCAAGGAAATAAATAATATACATTAGGGCAAATTTTAATATTGATAAGATTTAGATGATTGAGATAATGTTAGAAAATGTTCAGTGTTCAAATTTATGTATATTGAATTGAATTAAAGCAAAAAGATCAATACACTAACATTTAGAAAAAAGGCTTCATAGAAAAGAAACACTTAAATTAGTTTGGCATCTCTCGGGCAGTCCCGCTCCACAAGCCAGTGGTGGCGGGAGGCCGACGGATCAACTGCAAGCCCAATCCTCACCCAGGGAGGTTCTAGGACCTTCCTCAGATTGGGCTTGTTCTTCCGGGAACCAGTTGACAGGGGGCTGGCATCTTTGTCAGTCCCGTCTTCTGGTTCAACTTCACCCGTGTATGGTATATACACGCCCTTTCTCCCATATGTGCTAGCACATATGGTTTCCAATTGGTTATGATCTCCGGATCGGTGCCCGGAGGGGGGTTTACACTTTCCCCTCTCTGTCCCCAGAAAAAAAAAAAAAAAAAGAAAAAAAAAAAAAAAAAAGTTTGGCAAAATTCTGAAGACTGATATGGAATACGGTTCGTATTCTTTGACAACTCATTGACAATCTTGACAACTGATCTTTGTGTAATTTTGTTTTGTTCGGTATCCGATCCCATAATGCTCTTTGGCGAATTACGGAAAGAGGTTATTTCAATCTGCCAAAATGTGCGGAATGTGGATCGTATAAATATTACTGATGCTGACCCAGCGAACTAAATATAATAATATGCTTTCCTTAGTTAACTTAATGCTGTCTTGTTAACCCTAATTAGTTTACTTGAAACATTCTTCTAAAAAAAATCTAATTTACAGCGCAATGTAGCTTACACTATTATAAAGAATGAAAAATTTTGACACTACTTAAAACAAATAATGTTTCATCTCCTCTTGGGAAGCCAATTGTAACTGATGCGATGAGCTGGTAGGAGTGCACTAAAACTACACATATACTGTTAAAATTGTAATTTGAATTGTGCGCCTGTGGACAGTTAAGTTGTAATTTTAACACTAAATTCTTAAATATAAATTTTTCTTGAGAAATAATAAATTCTTTTAAGCCCAGAAAGGCTTATTTACTGAGAAAAGTAATAAAGTTAACCTAAAACGTCAATACGACATTTGAAAGGTGATTTCTCGTAACATCTGGAATAAGGGTTCTTAAATTGTCAGCAAACAATCAATTGGCATTAATTGAAAAGTTAACCGGCCGAGATAATTACGTAACCTAGCGATTTGCTGTAAATACACATCTACAGTAAGAGAAGTTGTGGACTGCATAAAACCCCCCACATGTGTCATTGTGGACACAAAACGAGACTCAAAGGCAAAAACTAACAAAATTTACTAGTTGACTCAATAAATTACGTGCACATACAAGAGAGTAGTACTGCAAAATAAGTATGGGATAACTCTTGGTTGACACGCTGTGATGGGCTGCTGCATGATCTCTGTAATATTTCACTTACTGCATGTTAAAACGTAGAGAAATATGTGAGCATAATAATGTGTACCGCTCACAAGCTCAGAAACATTGGTTTCGAAGTTGACGATGAATGGCTATTTACAGTGCTACTCTCCAGTCTACTAGAATCCTATCAACCAATGATTATTGCTATTGAAAGCTCCGGCATGAAGATAACTTCAGTTTCTGTGAAATCAAAACTATCACAAGATGTTAAACAACCTGAAAGTGACTCAACAGTATTGTCAGTCATCAAGAAAACAACCAACAACCAAGTAAGGATTCAAGGTGCTACACTTGTAGCAAGTAAGGTCATAAAAGTCCTCAAATGCAAATCCAGGACCAAGAATGTTCAACAAAAAGCAAGTAGTTCATCATATGCTGTTGTGTTTGAGGCAACATCCAGCCAAAATGACCCTTGGCAAGTGGCTTCCGGTGCATCGTCACACATGACAAGACGTAAGAACATGCTTGAAAATATGACTCTGTCATACATAAAATCAGAGTCGCAGACAACAAAGTATAATCTGTGCAATGCTCAGTATAAGTGAGGTTGGACCATTATGACGATGAAGGTCAAAACAAAAAGGTGCTTTTTCCAAAAGTATTATGTGTTCCTAAACTGGCAACAGATTTATTGTCTCTAAGTCAGATTATTTGCGGTGATCGCCAAGTAAAACTTGACGGAACAGGCTGTGTTATGTGAGGGTCGACTGGAATAGTATTAGGACTAGCATTAGTCTTTTCAAATCTGTTTAAAATTTGTTCCACATAAATACTAAAACTTTCTATTTGCATTCCCAAAAAATTACTTGGGGTTTCCATTATTTTAATTCCAATATGTGTTTTTCAGTTTTTTTTTAAATTAATTTAGTTCTGATTCATCAATTGAGAATAACAGGCCATCATCAACATAGGCACAACTAGCATTTCTTCTTACTGAAATCAAATTTACTTGAAAGAAGGCAACTTTTTTTAAATTACATATTTCGAATATGGTTTAATTGGACATTGGATGTTTTGTTTATATTGTAACGTCTGGCATATGTCACAAGGAAACGTAATCTTAGCAACATAAATGTTATTTTCTTTTATTTGATAAACAAAATTCTTTCGTTGCTACTGAAACTTGAAAGTTCGTGATTTCCGTGATTTTTCAGGACTCGTAATCGAAACCTTGAAACAAAAAGTTGCCGTTATTGTAATTGTTTAAATATTTCACTTTTTTAAATCAACAGTAAATTATCGTGGTTGATTCTTTCAGCTTGAATTAGTGAGCGACAATTTTTCTCTTTCACTTTTGGTTGGGTTATCACTCTCCCACAACACTGAGATACCAATGTTTCCATATTTGCTAATTTTATGACGAAATTTATTTAGATTCCTCATGTTTGGATGACAAGTTCAAATAATGTCAACACAACTTTTAAACCAAATCATGAAATATTGATATCTATTCTACAATTTTCTGCGTAAAGATTTGCAATCTTTTTACAGTAGAAATTTATAAGTAATAGCATTTTTTGTTGGTTTGTTACATATATATTTTTAGTGTCTCCACGTTTTCTTGAGTGTTCCTAACGAGTACGCACGTTTTGACAACTCTCTGACAACTTAGTCAACTAATGTTGGAATATTTTCGTTCTGGTTAATTGCTGATCTTATAATCGCGATACCGATTATAAAAAGAGGTTATTTTATACGACAAAGCATCGCAAAGCCTAGGATCCTATTAACTAGTATTTTTCTAAATATCTACTTTATAGTGCAACAAGGGCAACATAATTAAAAGGAACGCTTACACTATTATAGACATTCAAGAAGTGAGACACGATTACTTGTTTTACTTATATGTTCCATACTTGCTTTAAAAATGTGTTAAAATCGTGGTAGTAACTCTCCATATGCGTTGAATTGTAAATGGAGTTCTTAGGATGCTTTATTTAAATTTGCAATTTGTAAAAAGAAATAATTTTTGAGGGTATTAGAGAGTTTGATGAATAACCCGAAAAGTTTTGACATTGACAGAATTTGGAAGGGCGTGACAACTAAGTTGACTTATTAATTACTAGTCAGTAATAGATGATGTTAACAGAGAAATGGAAAGATTAAATATTTCTACTCATAATTTCTTCTTCAACAATAACGCATACTTTAAGCTGGAATTTATATGCTAAACTACTGTCCATACCATTTAAAAATTGTTCTGCAATCAGTGCTTTTTAATAATATCTGTATTCTTGAACCTCTGTGTTTGAACTCTTTCAGCACCAGAATATTCACCAGCTTTTCTTTTACATTTACGCAAATTCATTTTAGTTTGAGCCAAACCAACTTTTCTAGATAAACTACCGCCTAATCTATTACACATTTCTAAATTTCAAACATATTACATTAAAACCTTTTACCTAAAGTGTAACTTTCGAAAATAATGTTGATTTATTTTTTTTAAAAAACTAATCACTTTATATTACAATCGTTATGATTATCTACAGTGGAAAACTTACTTGACAACTCCAGCCCACTTAGTTAAGCAAACAATAAATCATGGCAGATTCTATCAAATGCCTTTTAAAAGTCTGTATAAACAACATCAACCTGTAAATGATAACTGTCGAATTGTTATAAATAAGAAGGTTGGTCGTAGAAGATTTACATTTGCAAAATCCGTGTTGACTCTCATTTATAATATTTTGGAACTATGTCATAATTATTTTGGAAATGAATTTTTTTGGATAATTATGGAATACAAAACATTTTTCATACAGGCCTAAATTTGTTACAAGTAAACTATCTCCATTCTTTAAGGTAGGTATAATAAATGAATTTTTCTGTGCATTAGGAAATAAAGCACATTTTAAAAACAAGTTAAATTTCATGGTTAGAGGCTTTGTTAATTATAATCCACAATTCATTCAATACTGTAGAAGGAATATCAAAAGGACCTCTATTACTAGATAAATCTGACTTCTGAGTTCATTAAAAACATCAATCTGGAAAAAATTATTATTATTTTTTGAATATAAACAAAAATATTTTCATGACAAAACGATATTGTTTAAATTTGTGTTTGCATTGAAAGCTAAAAAATGAAACAAACAGCTCACGTGTAAAGAGTAAATACTTATTTCTTTTGTAGTTTTCGTCTCTTCAACGACGAAATTGTAAGTTACCAAATAATTGTTCAAGTTCAGTTTTGAAATCAAATTACATTTTGTGCATATTCAGGTTCTAACAGCAATGAAGGCGATATGTTTATTAATCAAAAGTAAAACATACTTTTGTTGTCTGAAGAATATGCAATGCTTTAATACAATTCAATATACATAAATTTGAACACTAAGGAAATTGGGTACCTCTGGAAACGTCGGCAGACTTTTGGGTTTTATTGAGTTTTTCACTTAGTTTGTCTCTTTTCCGGACACTACACATAGTTTATTGATTTAGTAACCGATGTTACCAGCCAAATTAACAACCCTTCTCTTTTGAATTTGGTAACTATTATAACTAAATTCAAACAGAAGAATGACAAACAACTCACACCAAAATTGTTACTATCAACAATATTCCCTGGTTGCTAACCACACTTTGAACAATTGACAAAAGTTGCTAACAATAAAAGACTTTTCTGTCGTTACCAATGGCAGCGGTAACGATCGTCATTTATCCAAGTTTGGGTAGCAACTACTGAAATCTGTCCTTCTTTTGTCTGAATTTAGTTAGTTACTAAATTCAGACAAATAAAAAAAATTGTTTACTTGGTTGGTAACCTTGGTTACCAATTCAAGAAACAACTGAATTAAGTTTTGGTTTTTGTACTATAAACAATTTAATAACTGAATTAGCGGTCATGAAATGCGAAAACAGCAAGCGTGCCTGCAAGAAGTTCGAGTGCTTCAGAGTCCTATTGGGACCACGCGGCAATTCGCCAGTTCCATTTCAGAATAAGTTCCTATTAAGAGACAAAAACGGTGAAATAAGAAACTGAAAAAGCGCCTCAAATCCAGGTTCGATTGTCAGAAAGACACAGCTAATTATTGTAAAGCCCCAGTTTGGATCGGCTGCATTAGACTACATTAGACTACCAATTAATTCTCAGTATCGTGTGGGGACTTTAAACATTTTTAAATCTCTGTTAACTTTTGAGTGGCAGTCATAGGGTGTTTTAACTGGATTGCAATCTACCATTCTGAATTTCTCTAAAACATATTTTTTTTGTTTAAGTGTTACTCCTTTCTTGCTTTGGTTAATTTCTATTCCAAAAAAAACTTAGCATTCTTTGATCTTCAATTTCTCAGTTAATTCTCTCTTAATTTCATTACCAGTTTGTTTTTCGACAGTTCTTTAGTACTCCTTAAATTTTTCAAGAAATTCTCCTTTTGACATGAGAAAATACACCTAAATGTTAGAAGATACCTTGATCCACCACTGGTTCTGAGTCGCATTGGTCCGCAGATGTCTGAATGAACAATATTCAGTAACTGCTTACTTCTTCCTTCTCTATCAGTAAAGGGTTTCCTTGCTTGCTTACCTCGTTGACATATGTCACACTACGTGGGTAATTTATCGTTATCCAATTTTATTTATACTTAAATAAATATTATATATAAAATATATAAAATAATTGTTTCAATAGTGCCGGTCCATTTGAAGCATGGATTGACTCCAATTTCAATCTTTGGAAATCTCGCATCCTTTGATACTCTTGAGGTCCGATGGGCTTATGTATAGGATTATGTCCGCATTTACCTTTTTATCTTATTTACATCCACGTTTTAAGCGCTGATTCACTTTTTGTGTCACCCTGACATATAACTTACTTTGATACTTCACCATTAACGAAATCCCAGGTATCCATTTTGGTAAGTAACGCCTCTACCTGAATCCGCCTCGTGTCGAAATTTTCTTTGGATAGAAGTTCAATTCTTGTCCCACACATCGCCATCTCGAGTTCCATGTTTCGATGGTACGGACCTACGTTATAACTCATAGTACATATGAGTATTAAGCTTGTTTATTCTAATTATAATTTTAGAATAGTAACGAAGTTATTCTTCCTTAAAATTTAATCTGTACTGTAATCAGTAAATGTGTTTCCTAAAATTATGTCGCATATACCATTTAAGTACTTCTTTCCACTAACTCGTTGGAGGTTAAAATTAATTAAATTAACCACAAAACTTAAACAAAGTAGTTTTATTTGGAAAGTTATATTATATTTAAATATTTGGGAACCACATTTATAGTCATTTAGTGTAAGTTGAAAAATAAGGATGAAATTGATTCGGAACAGTTCTACCATTAAAGTTATTATAACTCATCTCGACATTTCTTTGCTCTGTCAATTTGTTGACACTGTGGATTCAAACAAATAGAATTATAACAAAAAATATAACTGAACCAACATTTTAAGTAATATTAATACAATATAAGATCAAATCAAATTTATTTGAAAGAGGACAACGTGTTTCCAAACCACATATTTCGAATTAGGTTTAATTGAATTAACCATAACTCTTGCCTATAATTGGACAGGCTGACATACATCATAAGGTGACGTAATCTTCCTTCGTTGCTACTGAAATATGAAAGATTGCAAAATGTCACTCAATACAACGCTCACTCCAAAATGTTCGTTAATTTTGTAATAACTAATTAATTAAAATTTTATTTATGTGTATATACATCAGGCAAGTTACTTGTTTTCAATTTTATCCCCCACCTCTCTTAGCAGCAAAATTTATTTCTGCATTTAAGTGTAAAGTTAATGAAAACAATTTCTATTCACATGTTAATGATCTGACAGATTCACAGACAGTATTCCTTTGATGGAAAATAAATGTCGTCAAGACAAAAATCTACTTTACCGTGCAATAAGGTAAAACATAACTGAAAAGAAAGATAAACATTCAAGAGGTGGCACACAATTTACTTGGTTTACCTATTTGCTTTATGCAGAATCTTAACATCTACTACATGTCTGATCGGTATTCTAAATAAATGATTTTCTAAGTAAATTGCGTCTCAATTCTTGACTCTGTTATAGCGTAAGTTTTATTTTCAAGAATAAGATATTTTTTCGCATTGTAAATTAAATTATATCAGCAGAATGCCACACAGTTAACTGTGACAAGAAAATAGCTCCTCGATTATTATTATAGGATCCTGTGTTCAGAATATCTCGACAATTGAGAATAACAACTTTGTATACTTGGTAAGGGCATTATAAAATCGGCCAACAAGCAAAATGAAATAACTCCAACATCAGTTGACAGTTAGTTGTCAAAACACACGTACAGAACCAGAGTTCTCAAAAACTTATTCTCTCGTTTTAAGAAATTGTTAATAAATAATTTCATTATTTATTCCATATAGTATTATTCAAGTCTTAACCATTAATTTAAACCACACACATTTTCCATTTAAATTTGATTCACTGATGTTAATCATCAAATTTGACTTCCATTAGAAATTATGTGTTATTCCTCATGAATTACATCTGAAATAAATTAATGGCGTGTATGTAGTTGTTGATTTTTTGAATGGTGAGAGACCTACTGCTCTAAAGTTTCGCAGCATCTCTTGAATGTTGAAATTGTTAATATTTTAAATTAAGTTTTGGGAACAGTTGTAAATAACAGATGCTAGGTTACAACAAGTGTTCTATTGTTTTTTAAATTTGGATTCCCTTAGATACATAATTTATTGCAGTTAATCAAGGCGGAATATTGTAACAATTACATTAATAACGAAATATATCTATTTTAGAGCTCTGATTTCAAGTAGTGTTAATTAATTGTGAAATTCTCGGAAATCAAGCCACATGAAAATTTCCCGTGGGCTTTAATTTTGCTGGATCAAAATATTACCATATCATATCATATTTAAAGTTCACTCAAATAAAGTTAGGACATATGATATATTAACAAAACACTAAAATGTCTTTGAAACTGTAAAAAAGAATCCCGATTTGTATATATATCAAAAGTTAACCAAAGTTATACAATATTACAGAGTACAGAGAGTTTTTAGTGTAAAATATCGTGTTATATATACCGCCCATTTGGTTGACTGAATCAACGCACTACAACGCCGTATAATCATATTGAGACATCCCTAATTAAAAATCGCTCCGTTATTTTCCTTCTTACAAAAAAATCTTTGGTCACTGTGTTTTTCATTCTCTTCTACAATATGATTTATTCAATCAATTTTTGAAGATCATTTTTGCAATACCCTCAAAAATTATTACTTTTTACAGATTGCAAATTTAAATAAAGTATCTTAAGAACTCCATCTACATCCCAACGCATATGGAGAGTTACTACCACGATTTTAACATATTTTTGAAGCTAGTATGGAGCATACAGGTAAAGCAAGTAAATTGTGTCTCACTTCTTGAATGTCTATAAGAGCATAAACTTTCATTTCAATTATGATATACCTTATTACAGATATTTTAGAAGAATACTGCTTAATAGGATACAAGGCTCCGCGATGTTTGATTGTATATAATAACTTCTTTCCATGATCGGTATCGCGATTATATGATAACCGAATAAGCAGAACGAAAATACTACAACTTTAGTTCTCGATGATGTTGTCAGTGTTTTGTCAAAACATGCCTACTCCCAAGAAAATATGTAAACACTAAAAATATATATGCACTAAAGTAGAGATGAAAGATTTAACAAAGCTGCAACAGATAAATCTATTAATTATAAATTTCAACCCAACAAAGATTGCAAATCTTTATTTCCCCAGAAAATTGTGAAATAGTGTGAATCACTACTTCATGATTTGGTTTATAAATTGTGTTAACATTATTTGAACTTGTCATCCAGACATGAAGAATCTAAATAATTTGCGACATAAAATTATCAAATATGGAAAGATTGGTATATTAGTGTTGTTTGAGGGTGATAACTAAAGGTGAAGGAGAAAAATTCTTAAATTCTTAAAAAGGTGAAATATTTAAACAGTTACAAAAATAGCAACTTACCGTCTGAAGGTTTAGATTACTAGCCCTGAAAGTCACTGAAATCAAATTAGTTGCAGATCCCTCTTTGACATTTATTTTCTACAAGTAATTAATATGTGAAAAGAAATTGTTTTTGTTAACATTGTTAACTTTATATTTACATTAGAATAGATTGCTGCTAAGAGAAGTTTCAACTATTATAAGGTGAGGAATAGAATTGAAAACAAGATAACTAGCCTGATGTATATACACATAAATAAAATTTTAATTAATTTGTAATTACAAAATAAAACGAGTGGGTGTGTGATTGAGTGACATTTTGCAAACTTTCAAGTATCAATAGCAACGAATTGTTTGTCAAAAAATAAAATAACATGTCAAATTACGTTTCTTTATGGCATATGTCAAAAGTATGTAATTTAGAAAAAAGTTGTCTTCTCTCAAGCAAATTTGATTTGATTCTTACATTGTATTGATATAACACCAAATTG
This sequence comes from Aethina tumida, assembly GCF_024364675.1. Classification (NCBI taxonomy): domain Eukaryota; kingdom Metazoa; phylum Arthropoda; class Insecta; order Coleoptera; family Nitidulidae; genus Aethina; species Aethina tumida. The sequence goes on from NC_065435.1 coordinate 28,840,313, forward strand.
CGATTCAGTTATATCGTTTCTTATAATTCGTTTTAATCCACGGTCTCAGCAAATTGACAGAGCAAAGGAATATCGTGATGATTTTTCAATTTGTTATAATATTTTTGATGGTAGAACTGTTTCGAATCAATCTCATCCTTGTATTTCAACCTACAGTGGATGACCATAAATGAGATTCCCAAATATTTAAATATAACATAACTTTACAAATAAGACTACTTTGTTTAACTTATGTCGATATTTTAATACTAGTTTGGTGTTATAAAATGGTTTCGACACATTGCCAATTTTTTCAACCTCCAATTATTCAGTGGAAAAATATACAGATATATATATATATATATATATAGTTATTTAGGAAACACCTTTTCCGTCATAAATTACAGATTAAAATATAAGCAAAAACAACTACAGCACAATTTTAATATTATAATTACTAAAAACGTGCTTAATTCTCAGATGTTAGATGAGTTGAAACGTATGCCCATACTGTGGAAAACTTTCCATAAAATGAAAGTAACTGCTTTATATACAGACAGATATGTGAAACTCCAACGGGAACATTCCTGTCCTCAGCCTTTTTGATAGAACTTTTGAAGACGGTTTCTTGGTAATGCTGTTTTCTCTGTTATTGTTACTTTTTCTTGTACTCTTTTCGGATTTCTTGCATATTTTTTCATATTTCATAGCCTCAGAGAAAATAGGATGCCCTCAATCTCCGGAGATCTATCTTTCAACACTCTAATCCGGAGATTGCATGCTTGCATGATATCCAACCCTGTGAATCCGACAGATACAAGAGACCTTGTCTCTTGGCTGTCTAGACTTCTGCGTCTCTTTGGGACATCTTTTCTTTACTATTTAGCGATTGTTACGTACCTCTTTAATTTTCCCTTCTATTTTCCTAAACCTTTATGGTTAACTACTTTTAGGCCATGATCTTCGGATCGGTGTCCGGAGAGGGGTTTTTAGTCGGTAAAGTCCGGCACTACGTCTTGTAGATTTCCCCCTCTTTGCTCCAATAAAAAAATAATCATAATTTATTCTGAAAACAAATCAATGTGTTATTTTATGGAGCCTTATTCTGTGTTTAGTTGGGAATTCCTGTAAATATAAATAATGAATTTAGCCAAAACTATTCCCTAAAAATAACAGTTGGGTACGATCGGTTTCATTTCTAGCACTACTGTAAATAAGTATTTCTTCTAATTACCATTTTCAATGAGAAAGAGCCTCATTAATAAAGAGAGAATATTTAACTATTAATTTTGAATTGAAGCGTAGGAGCAACTTCAGAGAGATGTGTTTCTTATGAAATAAAAGTTTGAAGTGATTAGAGTTTTGTGGTAAACAAATAAAGAAAACTTTTTGGTCTACTTGATTTTATGAAAAATATTGAAATATGTTTATATACAACGAAATTCAAATGTCTACAAATGAATAACGAATTAATAAATAAAACATTGAAATTTGTTTATGGCAACGGAATTCAAATATCTGCAAATGAATAATGCATAGAAATTCAAACAAAATGGTCCTGTGGCATAGACAACTGGAGTACCTACATTGTAAAGGCGTACAGGATTTGTACAGAAAGCGACTGGTACACGGTAATAAATTGGATAATGATAAATTACCCATGTGGTGTGACAATGTCAACGAGGTGAGCAAGCAAGGAAACCCTTTACTGACAGAGAAGGAAGAAGTAAGCAGTTACTGAATGTTGTTCATTCAGATATCTGCGGAACAATGCGAGTCAGACTCAGCGGTGGATCAAGATATCTTCTTACATTAATAGACGATTATAATAGGTGGTGCCAGGTTTTTTTCCATAAGTCAAAGAGAGAAGCTTTTGAAAAATTTAAGGAGTACAAAAGAACTGTCGAAAAACAAACTGGTAATGAAATTAAGAGAGAATTAGCTGAGAAATTGAAGATCAAAGATTGCTAGGTTTTTCTTTAGAATAGAAATTAACCAAAGTAAGAAAGGAGTAAGACTTAAACAAAAAAAATATATTTTAGAGAAATTCAGAATGGTAGATTGCAATCCAATTAAAACACCGTATGACTGCCACTCAAAATTTAACAGAGATTTAAAACCATTCAAAGACCCCACACGATACAGAGAATTAATTGGTACTCTAATGTACTCTAATGTAACCGATCAAAACTGGGGCTTTACAATAATTAGCTGTGTCGTTGGATGTGGTACCGCCTTCCTTTCTGCGAATAGAACCTGGATTTGAGCCTCCTTTTCCTTTTCTTATTTCACGGTTCTTGTCTTTTAATAGGAACTTTAATAGGGTCACTAAATAAAAACGAAAATATCACTACCAACACTCTGCCATTGATAACCACAGAAAAGTCTCTTATTGTTAGCGACTTATGTCAATTGTTCAAAGTGTGGGTAGCAACCAGGGAATACTGTTGAAAATTACAATTTTTTTTTTGAGTTGTTCGTCCTTCATTTGTCTGAATTTAGTTATAATAGTTACCATAATCGAAAGAGAAGAGTTGTTAATTTGTTAAACTATGTGTAGGGTCAGGAAAAAAGAAAAGCTAAGTGAAAAACTCAATAAAACCCAAACGTCTGCTGACGTTTCCAGAGGTACCCGATTTCCTTAGGAATAAAATTTTGGAACTAGAAGGTGAGAATACAGAGAGTGAAAGAGTGCTTACACAGCTTTGTCGTCTAAACTAGGGATACCATCGGTAAACTCTGATAGTACCCCTACTCCTAACGCTAATCCCAAATTTTTATCCCAACTAGCCACCCCTACTCCTGCAAAGTCTCCCAGCTCCAAAACTCAGAAGACATCTTGGAACTCGGTCACTCCCAAGGAGGTGATGTCGAAATTGTGAACCATTTAAGGTTCAGTGTTGAAATTTTTGTATATTGAATTGTATTAAAGTATTTTAGACCAAGTACAGACCAAGAAGAGCCTTCTCATAATTTTGTTTTGTTTGGTGTCCGATCCTACAATGCTCTATGGCGAATTACAGAAAGAAGTTATTTCAGTCTGCCAAAATGTGCGGAAAATGGGATCATATAAATATTAATCAAGGAGCTGACCCAGCTTACAAAATCCGATAATATGCATTCCTCAGTTAATTTAATGCTGTCTTGTTAACCCGAAGTAGTTTACCTGAAGCATTCTTCTCAAAAAAATTTAATTTACAGCGCAATGAAGCTTACGCTATTATTAAGAATTAAAAATTATAACACAACTTAAAACAAATATTGTTTCATCTCCTCTTGGGAATCCAATTGTAACTGATGCGATGACCTGTAGGAGTGTACTGAAACTACACATAAACTAATAAAATTGTAATTTGTATTGTGCGCCTGTAGACAGTTAAGTTGTAATTTTAACACTAAATTCTTAAATATAAGTTTTTCTCCTGAAATAATGAATTCTTTTAAGAAAATTTAATAGGTTATGGAGCCAGAAAAGCCCAGGGAAGCCCAGAATGGCTTACTTACTGAGAAAAGTAATGAAGTTAACCTAAAACGTCAATACGATAATTGAAAAGTGTTTTTTCGTAACATCTGGAATAAGGGTTCTTAAATTGTCAGCAAACAATCAATTGGCATTAATTGAAAAGTTAACCAGCCGAGATAATTACGTAACGTGGCGATTTGCTCTAAAAACATACCTACAGCAAGAGGAGTTGTGGAACTGCATAGACCCCACCACATGTGTCATTGTGGACACAAAACGAGACACAAAGGCAAAAACTAAGATAAATTTACTAGTTGACTAAATAAATTACGTGCACGTGCAAGAGAGTAGTACTGCAAAAGAAGTATGGGATACGTTTTCATAAGTATTTGATGACTCTTTGTTGACACGCTGTGATGGGCTGCTGCGTGATCTCTATAATACTTCACTTACTCTATGTCAAAACGTAGAGAAATATGTGAGCAAAATTATGTGTACTGCTCGCAAGCTCAGAAACATTGGTTTCGCAGTTGACGATGAATGGCTAGTTACATTGCTACTCTCCGGTCTACCAGAGTCCTCCTATCAACCAATGATTATTGCTATTGAAAGCTCCGGCATGAAGATAACTTCAATTTCTGTGAAATCAACATATCACAAAATGTTAAACAACCTGAAAGTGACTCAACAGTATTCTCAGTCAACAATAACAACCACAAGAAACAAAGTAAGTAAGGGTGCTACACTTGTAATAAGTAAGGTCATAAAAGTCCTCAAATGCAAATCCAGGACCAAGAATGTTCAACAAAAAGCAAGTAGTTCATCATATGCTGTTGTGTTTGAGGCAACATCCAGCCAAAATGACCCATGGCAAGTGGCTTCCGGTGCATCGTCACACATGACAAGACGTAAGAACATGCTTGAAAATATGACGGCTCCTGTCATACATAAAATCAGAGTCGCAGACAACAAAGTATAATCTGTGCAATGTTCAGTACAAGTGAGGTTGGACCATTAAGACGATGAAGGTCAAAACAAAAAGGTGCTTTTTACAAAAGTATTATGTGTTCCTAAACTGGCAACAAATCTATTGTCTCTAAGTCAGATTATTTGCGATGGTAGCCAAATAAAATTTGACGGAACAAGCTGTGTTATTATGAACAGCAGAAGTGAGGTAGTATCTTCCCACTGTGGCTTTATGTGAGGGTCGACTGGAACAGTATTAGGATTAGCATTAGTCATTTCAAATCTGTTTAAAATTTGTCCCGTGTAGATACTAAAACTACTACTAAAACTCTTTTCGGCGTAGAGTCGAATTTTGCATTCCAGCAGCGAGGGAATTGTTTTAACCCATATAGTGACTTGTTCAACTTACATACCATGTTTTCGTCATGATCCAACCCTTCTTGTTAAGTCATAAATAGGTGTGTTCAAGTTCTCCATATAAAAATGCTGTCTTTACGTCTAGTTACTTGATTTTGTGATTATTTTGTACAGCCACAGATAGTAACAATCGTATTGAATCTCACCTGACTGTTTGTGCATATGTTTCCTGGTAATCAACACGTGACATTTGATCATATCATTTCACACACAGATGTGATTTGTAACGTGGTCATTAAATAATGAATCACTGTCATTAAAGTTATTATAACAAATCGAAAAATCATCTCGATATTTCTTTTCTCTGTCAATTTGTTGACACTTTCGATTAAAACAAATAGAAATATATTAAAAATATAACTGAACCACAATTTGATGTAATATTAATACTATGAAAGAAACAAATCAAATTTACTTGAAAGAAGACAACTTTTTTCTAAATTACATATTTCGAATAAGGTTTAATTGGACATTGGATGTTTCGTTTATATTTTAACGTCTGGCATATGTCACAAAGAAACGTAATCTTAACAACATAAATGTTATTTTCTTTTATTTGATAAACAAAATTCCTTCATTGCTATTGAAACTTGAAAGTTCGCAAAATGTCACTCAATCCCACACCCACCCCCAAATGTTCGTTTAGTTTTGTAATTACTAATTAATTAAAATTTTATTTATGTGTATATACATCTAGTTATCCTGTTTTCAATTTCATCCCTCACGTCGTCGGTATCACATATTCAAACTAAATTATAATAGTTGGAACTTCTCTTAGCAGCAATCTATTCTAATGGAAATATAAAGTTAACAAAGTTAACAAAAACAATTTCGTTTCACATGTTAATTATCTGTCAGAATCACAGACAGTTTTTGTATGTCGACGATAGACCTGCAACTAATTTGATTTCCGTGACTTTCAGGACAAGTAATCGACATCTCCACAATAATGGCATCAAGTTGCCATTATTGTAATTGTTTAAATATTCCTAACGAGTTCCTATGGAGTCCGCACGTTTTGACAACTCTGGGAATTTTGACAGCTAATGTGAGAGTATTTCGTTCTTCTTAATTGCTGTACTTATAATCGCGATACCGATTATGGAAAGAGGTTATTTTATACGACAAAACATCGCAGAACCTGGGATCCTACAGCAGTATTTGTGTAAAAAGCTACTTTAATGTGTGGGCAAAAGCACTAAGATATGCTCCAGCTTTTCTTTTACATTTACCCAAATTCATTGTAGCTTGAGCCGAACCAACATTTCTAGAAAAACTACCACCCAGTCTATTACTCTTTTTTAAATTTCAAACACATTATATTAAAATCTTTTATCTAAAGTATAACTTGCGAATATGGTGTTGATTAATTTTTTTATAAAAACTAATCACTTTACATTACAATCGTTATGATTATTTACAGTGGAAAAATTACTTGTCAAATCCAGCCCATTTAGTTTAGCAAACAATAAATCATAGCAGATTCTATCAAATGCCTTTTAAATGTCTGTATAAACAGCATCAACCTGTAAATGATTTTCAAGAGCACCAACTGTCGAGAGGTTATAAATAAGAAGGTTGGTCGCAGAAGATTTACATTTGCAAAATTCATGTTGACTCTCATTTATAATATTTTGGAACTATGGCATAATTATTTTGGAAATGATTTTTTTGGACAATTTTGGAAAACAACAAGTAAACTACCTCCATCCTTTAAGGTAGGTGTAACAAACGATTTTTTACGTACGTTAGGAAATAAAGTAGATTTTAAAAACATTTTAAATTTCATTGTTAGAGGCTTTGTTAATGAGAATCCACAATTCATTCAATACTGTAGAAGGAATATCATAAGGACCTCTATTACTAGATAAATCAAGACTTCTGAGTTCATTGAAAACATCAATCTGGACAAAATTATAATTAACTTTTTGAATATAAACAAAAATATTAGATTTGTGTCTGCATTGAAGGCTAAAAAGTGAAACAAACAGCTAACGAAGTGTAAATACTTATTTCTTTTGTTGTTTTTGTCTTTCCAATGACGAAATTGTAAGAAGTTATCAAATAATTGTTCAAGATCAGTTTTGAAATCAAATGATATTTTGTACATATTCAGGTTTCAACAGCAATGAAGGCGATATGTTTATTAATCAAAAGTAAAACATACTTTTGTTGTCTGAAGAATATGCATCGACAAAAGTGTGTGAATTGTTAATTAGACATTGCTATTCCTAACAAATATCAAAATTTTATATATTTTCTTTGATAAGATAATAATAACACTTAAACATCTTTTTTAGCTGCTTTTTTTCAATTCTGTTAAACTTATAAATTCACATCACATAATTAGGACCTTCCCACTTTCCGCATATTTTGGCAAATTGAAATAACCTCTCTCAGTAATTCGCCAAAGAGCATTATAGGATTGAACACCAAACAAAACGAAATTCCACAAAGATCAGTTGCCAAGATTGTCAATGAGCTGTCAAAAAATATTAACCGAAACTGAGATCTGAGACGGCTAATCATGAGCGCTGTTTTTTCCCAAACCAATTTAAAAGTTACTTCTCTATGAGAAGTCTCTTCTAATTCTTAGTCTACTTGGATTAAAATACTTCAATGCAATTCGATATACATAAATTTTAACACTGAATCATAACTGGGTGCATCGCGGTTAGACAATTTCGACATCACCTCCTTGGGGGTGTCCGAGTTCCTGAGTTTTGGAGCTGGAAGACTTTGCAGGAGTGGGGGTGGCTGGTTGGGATAAAGATTTGGGATTAGCGTTATCAGCTCTTCTCTTTCGATTATGGTAACTATTATAACTAAATTCAGACAGAAGAAGGACGAACAACTCAAAGAAAAATTGATACTATTAACAACATTTCCTGGTTGCACTTTGAACAATTGACAAAAGTCGCTAACAATAAGAGACCTTTCCGTCGTTACCAATGGCAGCGGTAACAATCGTCATTTATCCAAATTTGAGTGGCAACTACGGAATGAAATTGCACATTGATACTTGGAACCCCTCTGTATAGATGCCCTAACGCAAGCGTCATGCTACGCAGAGTTTTTAGTTCTTAGTTTTTAGTCTTTGGCGTTTCTAGCCGAGTGCACACTTTGTAATAATATAATAAACGTTTAGTGTTCTTGTAACATCGACTTTTAATCTCATCACACTCACACCTCAGTTTTCAAAAGTGTTTGTAGTGATATTTTTGTTTTTATTTAGTGTCCCTTTTTGTCTGAATTTAGTTAGTTACCAAATTCAGACAAATGAAAAATTTGTTTACTTGTCTGGTAACCTTGGTTACCAATTCAAGAAACAACTGAATTAAATTTTTGTTTTCGTACTATAAACAGTTTAATAACCGAATTAGCGATAATGAAATGGGAAAACAGCAAGTGTGCCTGCAAAAGTCGAGTGGTTCCGAATCCTATTGAAACCGGACGGCACATCGCCAGTTCCGTTCTAAAAGAAGTTCCTACTAAGAGACAAAAACCTTGAAAGATGGAAAGGAAAAGGCGGTTCAAATCCAGGTTCTATTGGCAGAAAGAAAGGTCAACCGCCCGGTAAACCCTGAGCACGACTCCGTTCCAAGTTCCGAAAGAGTTGACTATCTAAAGTAAGTAACAACAGCAAAATTCGGCAAAGCGCCACACCGACATCAGACCCCCAAATGGAGTTAGACATAACGTTCGTACTTCTGTTTGAATTTAGTTATATGTGTTGCCATATTCAGACAAAAGAGAAGAGTTGTTAATTTGGCTGGTAACCTCGGTTACTAAACCAATAAACCATGTGTAGAGTCCACGAAAAAGATAAGCCAAGAGGGACCCGAAAACTAGACGTTAAGATTAAAATCTCGGAACTAGAGGGTGAATTACAACGAATGAAAGTAAGTAATGCAGTAAGCTGTCTGCCTATGGAGGTGTTCTCGAAATCCTGACGACGCACCCCTGTGCTCACCGAAAGGACACGGAAGCACTGGAAGTATTTGTTTCCATTAAGGTCAAAATACAAAAGTTAATAGTTAGAATATGCCTGCTTACAAGGCGACGTGGAATGATAATGCAAGGTACTCAGTAAAACGCTTATTGACTATTTTACAACATTCGTGGTCTGTATACAACTAACTCTGTTCTTACAACTTAACTCTGTTTCTATAACTACGCTCTTCTATTGTTTTTATTCTCCGTTGTCATCACAACCGTTATACACGATGTCTAGATATTCTAACATAACTTGCCTCGAGTGAATTGGACCAATGATGAGTAAGTATAGTGTTTGCATGAGTACTGAGGTTTACACTTTAAACTATCAATTATCATTGGTTGATTGTGTCTTATGAAATTTTATACAATATGTTCCTATTTTATCTACATGTAAAAAAATTAAGAACTAAGTTTCCTAAGTTGTTCTCTAAAGAGCTTATAAAATTAACTATTCGTTATTCATTTGTAGACATTTGAATTCCGTTCCCATAAACAAATTTCAATGATTTATTTATTAATTCGTTATTCATTTGTAGACATTTGAATTTCGTTGTCATAAACTAATTTCAATTTTGTTCATAAAATCAGGTAGACCAAAAAGTTTTCTTTACATGTTTACCTCCAAATTTTAATCAGTTCAAACATTTCATACGAACCACATTTCTCTGAAGTTGCTCCTACGCTTCAATTCAAAATTATTAGTTAAATATTCTCGCTTTTATTAATGAGTCCCTGCCTCATTGGAAAAGATAATCGGAAGAAATACTTGTGTATAGTAATGCTAGAAATGAAACAGATCGTATCAAACTGTTATTTTTAGGTAATATTTTCGTCTAAATTCATTAATTTACTTATAGGAATCCCAACTAAACAAAGAATAAGAACTTTCATGTATATGACGCTCCTTAAAACAGCACATTAATACCTAATTAATTTGTTTTCAGAATAAATTAAGATTGAAATCTTAAAGTACGATGCAAAAAGCAAATGGTGTAAAGATTCTAGTGGCCCAAGAATTGGATTTAAATGTAAGTATAATTTTCATCTGTATTCAAGATTTTTATAATTAATGACATATTTTATGTTAAAACACACAATTAAATTATTTAAATTAAATGAAAAACAAATAAAATTGGTATATATAATAAAATTAATATTTAATATTAATTTTATATATCTTTTTTAAAGTATTTCGACGATTCGTTGGGCACGAGGAGTTACGTTCACATGGAAAGGCTGATTACCATCATATAAATGAAGATGAAATGAGCCCCAACACAACCTGACGACATCGGCAAATATTTTCTCTGAGGCTATGAAATATGAAAAAAAATCCAAGAAATCCGAAAAAAGTACAAGAAAAAATCACAATAAAGAAGAAAACATCATTACCAAGAAACCGTATTCAAAAGTTCTACCAAAAAGGCTGAGGACTGGAATGTTCCCGTTTGAGTTCCACATTTCTATCTCTGTATATAGCAAGTACTTTCATTTTATGGAAATGTTTCCATAGTGTGGATCTAGGTTTCAACTCATCTATCATCTGAGAATGAGACTTGTTTATAGCAATTATAATTTTAGATTAGTGCCGAAGTAATTTTTCCTTAAATTTTAATCTGTACTGTAATCACTAAATGTGTTTCCTAAAAAAATATGTTGCATATAACTTTTAAGTACCTCCACTGAATAGTTGAAGGTTAAAAAAATCGGCGATGGGTCGAAACCATTTGTTAACAACCAAACTTATATTAAATTAATCACATAACTTAAAGGTACACAAAGTAGATTTATTTGGAAAGTTATATTATATATAAATATTTGGGAATCACATTTATGGTCATTTAGTGTAGGTTGAAATATAAGGATGAATTTGATTCGGAACAGTTCTACCATTTAGTATAACTCATCTCATCTCGATATTTCTTTGCTCTGTCAATTTGTTGACACTGTGGATTCAAACGAATAGAATTATACCAAAAAATATAACTGAACCACAACTTGATGTAATATTAATACAATGCAAGATCAAATCAAATTTACTTGAAAGACGACATCCCTCACCTCTCTTAGCAACAAAGTATATATCGGCATTTAAGTATAAAATTAACAATGTTAACAAAAGCAGTTTCTATTCACATGTTAATTATCTGCAGAATCACAGACAGTATTTCTTTGATTCAAAATAAATGTCGACGAGAGATCTGCAACTGATTTGATTTTAGTGACTCGTAATCGAAACCTTCAGAGAGTAGGTTGCTATTATTGTAAATGTTTAATTATTTCACCTTTTTAAATCAAAAGTTAATTCACGTAGTTGATTCTTTAAGCAAGAATTAGAGAGCGGCAAATTTCAGCTAGGTACTGAATTTTTTCTATCACGTTTGGTTGGATTATTACCCTCAAATAACACTAAGATACCAATCTTTCCAAATTTGCTAATTTTATGTCAAAATTTAATTAGATTCCTCATCTCTAGATGACAACTTCAAATAATGTCAACACATTTTATTTACAAAATCATGAAAACGTGATTTCCACTTTACAATTTTCTGACTTGCAATCTTTGTTCAGATGAAATTTATAATTAATAGCTGTATCATTTGTAATTTTGTTGAAATTTTCATCTACGTTTGTGCATATATATTTTAAGTGTCTCCACGTTTTCTTGAGAGCTGACAAATTGGACAACTTGGCCTTAGTTGCTGATTTATAATCGCGATTATAGGAACCTGGGATCCTATTAAGTAGTATTTTTTTAAAAAATCTTTATAAACATTCAAGAGGTGAAACACAATTTACTTTACCTACATGCTCCATACTTGCTTTAAAATAAAGTTCAAATCGTGGTGGTGAATCAAAACTTGAAGATTGTGATGCACAATATAAATTGAACTTTGCGAATGTTATTTGATGGGATAAGAACCCTTTAGAAGATAAATAAAAGTTGCTCAAGTTTTTTGTGCTCTTCGCAATAACTAAATGAACAAGTTTAGAAGGTAAATTTACCAAAGAATAGTTTTGTACATAATCTGGGTTCATTAGCAACGAAGGCAGTTTGTTTATCAAACAAAAGAAACACATTCAATATTCACACATTCTTCCTTTCAATTTACCTGGAAGAATATCATCATCTAACACATGTCTGATCGGTATACCAAATAAATGCTTTTCTAAGAAAATTGTGTCTCAATTCTTGACTCTGTTATAGCGTAAGCTTTATTTTCAATTATAAGATGTTTTTTCGCATTGTAAATTAAATTGTATCAGAAGAATGTTTCTCTGTTAACTGTCACAGGAGGATAGCTCCTCCATTATTATTATAGAATCCTGTGTTCAGAATATCTCGACAATTTAGAATATCATCTTTCTATATTTGGTATCGCCAATATAAAATCGACCAACAAGCAAAATGAAATAACTGAAAGGAAGAAAGATTTCAAAGCAACAAAGGCTGCTAGAGCTTTCCACTTTACCAAAGCGACCTGGCGAGAGAAACTGAGTTTCTTGTCAAGTATGACACCCAGGTACTTGGCGCTGGGACTCCACTCAACTTGGTGATCATTGATAAGGAATTTAGGTGGCAACCTTCGTCGATTTGAGAAGAAGATAGCTTCGGATTTAGAACGATTGATCTCCAATCTCCATCGAGAGTACCAACAGAGCAGTTTAGGCAGGAAGTTCCTAATATGGATCTCCGCATAAACTATACATCTGTGGGAGCTAATTAAGGCAACGTCATCGGCATACATTGCTATAGTAACTCTAGGACAAGATGGTATGTCGCTACAATAGAGATTGAAGAGAGTAGGAGATAGTTTGGAGCCTTGCGGGACACCAGCGGTAATAGTTCTCGAAGAAGAGAACTCGCTTCCAACCCTGGAACGAAAGGAGCGGTTGGAAAGGAAAGAGCGGATAGTGCCGATCAGATAAGAAGGAAAATTTAACGAAGCCAGTTTGTGTATTAGACCAGCGTGCCAAACCCTGTCAAATGCCTGCTTGACATCAAGGAGCAACATGGTACCATGCTGCCCCTTGTTACGCCTTCCAGCCATGTCCTCGGTCACTCGCAAAATCTGATGACCGGTACCATGGCCTCGACGAAATCCAAACTGAGCTTTCGGCAGGATGTGCTGGTCAGCCATAAATTCCTCAAGCCGAGTCCGAATAACCTGCTCCGCCACCTTGCTTAGCGAAGAAAGGAGGCTAATGAGACGATAACTGCTAGCAAGGTGGGCAGGTTTGTTGGGTTTTAAAATGGACACTACCGTCGCCACCTTCCATGCCGACGGGAAGTAGTGGAGACGGAGCATCGCTTTTATAATGTTAGTAAGCATTACCACCTGAATGGTAGCAAGCTTCTTAAGGGCCACGTTGGGGATGGTGTCTGGGCCGGGACTTTTCCGGTTATTGAGGGCTTTAAGGATACCTCTGACTTCACTGGGAGAAGTAGGAAGAATGTCACTATCAGGTTTTGGGAAAGTCATAGAGTCCACCTGACGGCTGATGGAGTTGTGCTCTACAACAAACCCAGGAAGACTGGCGTTTGGAGAGCATTGCCGCTCAAGGGAGTCTGCAAACACCTCCGCTTTATCCTTGTCCAGGACGACTTTGATGCCATCATGAACAAGGTGCGGATAGCGCATACGCCTCCCTCGGATAGACCTTATGACTTTCCAGGTCCGACGAGGATGGAGTCCGGCCTCTGCTATGAACTCCTGGAACGAGGAGCTCCGGAGTTCAAGCAGGCAGGCCCGGACCTCACGGCTCAGGGCGTTATACCGGGCCTTGATGAAGGGGTCCCGAGTACGCTGCCAAAGTTTCCTGCTACGGTTTTTCTTCCTGATGAGGGTGACAACCTCGCCAGGAAGACTATGCTGCTTGCAGATGTTAGGGCAAGCATGCGTCGACCTTTCTAAGGCTGTCAGGATGTCATTTGACAGCTTATCCACTTCACCGTCTATACCCTTTTCAGAGTTCAAAATCCTGCACCGCAAATCGGTGGTTCCCATTAAATAACGGAATTGCTACCAGTTGGTTTTCCTCTTACGAGGCTCCCACTGGCAACAATTCTCGTTAAGTGCTAGGGAGACCGGGTTGTGGTCCGAAGACAACACCTGGTGGTTAATGACCTCCGGCACCTCTGTGATGTTTTTGCAGAGGAAAATGGAAAGGATATCAGGTCGGCATGGGGGACTATCAGGGAAGTGGTTTGGCGTCTCGGTGGTTTCCATCGAGAATCGGTAGTCCAGTGACGCCCGCAGCAGGAAACCGCTGTTGGTGTTAGATTTTACACAACCCCACGCTGTGTGCTTACTGTTGAAATCCCCAGCAATGACTGTACGACAGTTGGGATGCAGGATGGACGGGAGATTGAGTCAGGAAACTCTCTCAGTCGGTCGAACATTAGCCGAGACAATCCTAAGCGGACCACTTTCTAGGGCGAGTTCGACTCCAATCGACTCGCCCAGAAAGAGGGACGTATCGATCCTCTGGTGCCTGATGGAGTTCCGGATCAGAATGCCAACCCCTCCACCTGCTCCAGAAAAACGATCAGCCCGGAGGATAGAGTATCCTGGGATAAAAAATCCCATGTCCGGTTTTAGGAATGTCTCCTGCAGACAAACGACATCGGCTTCAGAGCCTCTCAAAAACTTATTCTCCTGTTTTAAGAAATTGTTAGTAAATAATTTCATTATTTATTCCATATGGTATTAGTCAAGCCTTAACCATTATGTTAAACCCCACACATTTTCCATTTAAAATCAATCCATTGATGTTAATCATCAAATTTGACTCTTTTAAGAAATTATGTGTTATGAATTACATCTGAAATAAATTGATGGCGTGTATGTAGTTGTTGAGTTTTTGAATGATGAGATACCTAGTGTTCTCAAGTTTCACTGCATATCTTGAATATTAAAATTGTTAATATTTCAAATTAAGTTGTAGGAACAATTGTAAATAACAGTTACTAATTTACAATAAGTGTTGTATTGTTTTTTAAATTTGAATTCCCTTAGGTACATAATTTATTGCAGTTAATCAATCATATTGGAACAGTTACACTAATAACAAAATATATCTATTTTAGTGCTCTGATTTCAAATAGTGTTAATTAGTCATGAAATTCTCGAAAATCAAGTCACATGAAAAATTCCCGTGGGCTTTAATTTTGCTGAATCAAAATATTACCAATCATATTAAAATTCATTTAAGTAAAGTTAGGCATATGATATATTATCAAAACACCAAGATGTCTTAGAAACTGTAAAAAAGAATTCCGATTTGTATATATATCAAAGGTTAATCAAAGTTATACAATATTATATAGTACAGAGAGTATTTAGTGTACAATATCGTGTTATATATACCGCCCCTTTGGTTGACTGAATCAATGCACTACAACGCCGTATAATCAAATTGAGTCATCCTTAATTAAAAATCGCTCCGTTATTTTCCTTCTTTCAAAAAAACCTTTGGTCATTGTGTTTTTCAATCTCTTCTACAATATGATTTATTCAATCAATTTTTGAAGATAATAATTGCAATACCCTCAAAAATTATTTCTTTTTACAGATGGCAAATTTAAATAAAGCATCCTAAGAACTCCATGTACATCCCATCGCATATGGAGAGTTACTACTACGATTTTAACATATTTTTAAAGCAAGTATGGAGCATATAGGTAAAGCAAGTAAATTGTGTCTCACTTCTTGAATGTCTATAAGAGCATAAACTTTCATTTCAATTATGATATTATTATTATTATTATTATTATTATTATAGATAAATTAGAAGAATACTGCTTAATAGGATACAAGGGTCCGCGATGTTTGGTAGTATAAAATACCTTCATTCTATGATCAGTATCGCGAAAAAGCAGAACGAAAATACTCCATCTTTAGTTCTCGATGTTGTCAGTGTGTTGCCAAAACACGCATACTGTCAAGAAAATATGGAGACACCAAAAATATATATGCACCAAAGTAGATGAAAATTTTAGCAGAACTGCAAATGATAAAGCCATTAATTATAAGTTTCAACCGAACAAAGATTGCAAATCAATATTTACGCAGAAAATTGTAAAATAGAAATTACTATTTTATGATTTGGTTTATAAGTTGTGTTGATATTATTTGAATTTGTCATCCAGACATGAGGAATCTAAATAATTTGCGATATAAAATTATCAAATATGGAAAGATTAGTACATCATTTGAGGGTGATAACCAATGTTGAAAAAGAAAATTTCAGTGTTGAAATATGTCGCTCAGTTATTCAAGCTGAGAGAAACACCTACGTGAATTTACTGTTGATATAAAAAGGTGAAATATTTAAACAGTTACAAAAATAGCAACTTACTGTCTGAAGGTTTAGATTACGTGTCCTGAAAGTCACTGAAATCAAATCAGTTGCAGATCATTTATTTCAAGTTTCAATAGCAACCAATTGTTTGTCAAAAAAAAACATTTATGTTGCTAAGATTACGTTTCCTTATGACATATGTCAGAAGTATTTAATTTAGAAAAAAAGTTGTCTTCTCCCAAGCAAAACTTGATTTGATTCTTATATTGTATTTCACCAAATTGTGGTTCAGTTATATCTTTTCTTATAATTCTATTCGTTTTAATCCACAGTGTCAGCAAATTGACAGAGCAAAGGAATATCGTGATGATTTTTCGATTTGTTATAATATTGTTGATGGTAGAACTGTTTCGAATCAATCTCATCCTTATATTTCAACCTACACTGGAAGACTATAAATGAGATTCACAAATAATTAAATATAACTTAACTTTACAAATAAAATTACTTAGTTTAACTTAAGTCGACAATTTAGTTTGGTGTTATAAAATGGTTTCGACACATTGT
Source organism: Aethina tumida (assembly GCF_024364675.1). Lineage (NCBI taxonomy): Eukaryota > Metazoa > Arthropoda > Insecta > Coleoptera > Nitidulidae > Aethina > Aethina tumida. The sequence goes on from NC_065435.1 coordinate 28,857,009, forward strand.
CGATTTTTTCAACCTCCAATTATTCAGTAGAAAGATTTACAGCTATATACAACATAATTATTTATGATATAAACATAATTATTTAGGAAACGCATTTACCGTCATAGAGTACAGATTACAATAGGAAAAATTTCTTCGCCACAATTATAAAATTATAATTATTATAAACATGATTAATTCTCAAAATGAAAGTACCTGCTTTATACACAGACAGATATGTGGAACTCCAAAGGGAACATTCCTGTCCTCAGCCTTTTTGGTAGAACTTTTGGTAATGCTGTTTTCTTCTTTATTGGGATTTTTTCTTGTACTTTTTTTGATTTCTTGGATTTTTTTTTCATATTTCCCGATATCGTGTGGCTTTGTCATAGCTCATTTCATCTTCATTTATATGATAGTAATCAGTCTGTCAATGTGTAACTATTTCCTGATGTCCAACGAATCGTCGAAATAGTATATTTGTTTTCTATTTAAATTAAATAATTTAATTGTGTGTGTTTTAGCATAAAATATATCATTAATTATAAAAATCTTGAATACAGATGAAAATTATACGTACAATTAAATCCAATTCTTGGACCACTAGAATCTTTCCACCATTTGCCTTTTACATAGTACTTTCAGATTTCAATCTTAATTTATTGAATTTATTCTGAAAACAAATTATGTATAAGAGAGGTATGTTTCGATATGAACTGATTAAAGTTTGGTGGTAACCAAATAAAGAAATCTTTTTGTGCTACTTGATTTTATGAAAAATATTTAAATTTGTTTATGACAACGAAATTCAAATATCTGCAAAGGAATAACGAATTGTTAATGTCATCAGCCCTTTATAGAACAACTTAAGAAACATAGTTCTTAAATATTTTTACAGGTAGATCAAGTTGGAACATATTTTATAAAATTTCATAAGATTTGTGCTCACAATCATTAACATCCATATTGCTAAAAAGTAAATCCCAATCAACTAATGATAAGTGATAGTTTAATGAGTAAACCTCAGAACTCATGAAAACACTATACTCATCATTAGTCCAATTCACTCGGGGCAGGTTTCAATCTCCAGTTACTAAAAATATATCCACTGATGCACAATGATTGGAATAAAAATCAGAACCAGATGCTGGTAAACTGTTCCAATTATTCACTTTTGGCTTTTGACCTTAATGGATATAAAGACTTCCAGTACTTTCATGTCCTTTCGGTGAGCACAGGGGTGCGTCATCATCAGACGATTTCGACATCACCTTTATAGGCGTGACCCACTTCGTGGAAAACTTGCGTTTTGGAGGTGTGGGGTGGCTAGTTGGGAGAAAGGATTGGTGTTAGAAGTAGGAGTATTTCCAGGATTTACCGAAGGTGTCTGCAGTTTAGCAGACAGCTTACTGCATTACATACTTTCATTCGTTGTAGTTCACCCTCTAGTTCCGATATTTTAATCTTAAGGCCTCTTGAAGCGCCGGCAGACCAGTTTTGTCCTTCAGACACGGCGCCCAAGTCGTGCCGGTTCGAATATCCGTACCGATACGACGATCCCCGACTGAGACCGTCCCGATTCACATCCGGGACAATGCAGTAAGTTTTCTTTTGTTTTTTAAATTTTATATAAATGTCCTTAGATACATACTTTATTGTCACTCATGGTTAATCATAATAAAATCTATAAATAAATAAAAATTTATCTGAGTTTGAATCCGAATATAAACGCACACTGGTAAAAAGTAATATTTTTCAAGGAAATAAATAATATACATTAGGGCAAATTTTAATATTGATAAGATTTAGGTTAGGTTTGGGAGAAAACAGCACTAATGATTAGCCGTCTCAGATCTCAGTTTCGGTTAATATTTTTTGACAGCTCATTGACAATCTTGGCAACTGATCTTTGTGTAATTTCGTTTCGTTTGGTGTCCAATAATATAATGATCTAAAGGCGAATTACTGAGAGAGGTTATTTCAATTTGCCAAAATATGCGGAAAGTAGGAAGGTCGTAATTATGTGATGTGAATTTATAAGTTTAACAAAATTGAAAAAAAGCAGCTAAAAAAGATATTTAAGTTTTATTATTATCTTATCAAAGAAAATATATAAAATTTTGATATTTGTTAGGAATAGCAATGTCTAATTATCAATTCACACACTTTTGTCGATGCATATTCTTCAGACAACAAAAGTATGTTTTACTTTTGATTAATAAACATATCGCCTTCATTGCTGTTGAAACCTGAATATGTACAAAATATCATTTGATTTCAAAACTGATCTTGTACAATTATTTGGTAACTTCTTAAAATTTCGTCATTGAAAAGACAAAAACAACAAAAGATATAAGTATTTACACTTCGTTAGCTGTTTGTTTCACTTTTTTGCCTTCAATGCAGACACAAATCTAATATTTTTGTTTATATTCAAAACGTAATTATAATTTTGTCCAGATTGATGTTTTCAATGAACTCAGAAGTCTTTATTTATCTAGTAATAGAGGTCCTCATGATATTCTTTCTACAGTATTGAATGAATTGTGGATTTTCATTAACAAAGCCTCTAACAATGAAACTTAATATGTTTTTAAAATCTACTTTATTTCCTAACGTACGTAAAAAATCATTTGTTATACCTATCTTAAAGGATGGAGATAGTTTATTTGTTGTTTTCCAAGATTGTCCAAAAAAATCATTTCCAAAATAATTATGCCATAGTTCCAAAATATTATAAATGAGAGTCTACATGAATTTTGCAAATATAAATCTTCTGCGACCAACCTTCTTATTTATAAACTCTCGACAGTTGGTGCTCTTGAAAATCATTTACAGGTTGATGCTGTTTATACAGACATTTAAAAAGCATTTGATAGAATCTGCCATGATTTATTGTTTGCTAAACTAAATGGCCTGGATTTGACAAGTAATTTTTTCACTGTAAATAATCATAACGATTGTAATGTAAAGTGATTAGTTTTTATAAAAAAATTAATCAACACCATATTCGCAAGTTATACTTTAGATAAAAGATTTTAATGTAATGTGTTTGAAATTTAAAAATGAGTAATAGATTGGGCGGTAGTTTTTCTACAAAAGTTAGTTCGGCTCAAGCTAAACTGAATTTGGGTAAATGTAAAAGAAAAGCTGCACACATTAAAGTAGCTTTTTACACAAATACTGCTGTAGGATCCCAGGTTTTGCGATGTTTTGTCGTATAAAATAATCTCTTTCCATAATCGGTATAGCGATTATAAGTACAGCAATTAAGCAGAACGAAATACTCTCACATTAGCTGTCAAAATTGCCAGAGTTGTCAAAACGTGCGGACTCCTTAGGAACTCGTTAGGAATATTTAAACAATTACAATAATGGCAACTTGATGCCATTATTGTGGAGATGTCGATTACTAGTCCTGAAAGTCACGGAAATAAAATTAGTTGCAGATCTATCGTCGACATACAAAAACTGTCTGTGATTCTGATAGATAATTAACATGTGAAAAGAAATTGTTTTTGTTATCTTTGTTAACTTTATATTTCCATTAGAATAGATTGCTGCTAAGAGAAGTTCAACTATTATAATTTAATTTGAATATGTGATACGAGGGATGAAATTGACGTGAGGGATGAAATTGAAAACAGGATAACTAGATGTATATACACATAAATAAAATTTTAATTAATTAGTAATTACAAAACTAAACGAACATTTGGGAGTGGGTGTGGGATTGAGTGACATTTTGCGAACTCTCAAGTTTCAATTACAACGAAGGAATTTTGTTTATCAAATAAAAGAAAATAACATTTATGTTGCTAAGATTACGTTTCCTTGTGACATGTGCCAGACGTTACAATATAAACAAAACATGTCCAATTAAACCTTATTCGAAATATGTAATTTATAAAAAAGTTTTGTTGTTTCAAGTAAATTTGATTTGTTTCTTTCATAGTATTAATATTACATCAAATTGTGGTTCAGTTATATTTTTAATATATTTCTATTTGTTTTAATCGAAAGTGTCAACAAATTGACAGAGAAAAGAAATATCGAGATGTTTTTTTGTATTTGTTATAATAACTTTAAAGTGATTCATTTATTTAATGACCACGTTACAAATCACATCTGTGTGTGAAATGATATGGTCAAATGTCACGTGTTGATTACCAGGAAACTTTTGCACAAACAGTCAGGTGAGATTCAATACGATTGTTACTATCTGTGGCTGTACAAAATAATCACAAAATCAAGTAACTAGACGTAAAGACAGCATTTTTATATGGAGAACTTGAACACACCTATTTATGACTTAACAAGAAGGGTTGGATCATGACGAAAACATGGTATGTAAATTGTACAAGTCACTATATGGGTTAAAACAATTCCCTCGCTGCTGGAATGCAAAATTCGACTCTACACCGAAAAGAGTTTTAGTAGTAGTTTTAGTATTTATACGGAACAAATTTTAAACAGATTTGAAATGACTAATGCTAATCCTAATATTGTTCCAGTCGACCCTCACATAAAGCCACAGTAGGAAGATACTACCTCACTTCTGCTGTTCATAATAACACAGCTTGTTCCGTCAAATTTTATTTGGCTACCATCGCAAATAATCTGACTTAGAGACAATAGATTTGTTGCCAGTTTAGGAACACATAATACTTTTGTAAAAAGCACCTTTTTGTTTTGACCTTCATCGTCATAATGGTCCAACCTCACTTGTACTGAACATTGCACAGATTATACTTTGTTGTCTGCGACTCTGATTTTATGTATGACAGGAGCCGTCGTATTTTCAAGCATGTTCTTACGTCTTGTCATGTGTGACGATGCACCGGAAGCCACTTGCCATGGGTCATTTTGGCTGGATGTTGCCTCAAACACAACAGCATATGATGAACTACTTGCTTTTTGTTGAACATTCTTGGTCCTGGATTTGCATTTGAGGACTTTTATGACCTTACTTATATAGTAGCTCCCTTACTTACTTTGTTTCTTGTGGTTGTTCTTATTGACTGAGAATACTGTTGAGTCACTTTCAGATTATTTAACATCTTGTGATAGTTTTGATTTCACAGCAATTGAAGTTATCTTCATGCCGGAGCTTTCAATAGCAATAATCATTGGTTGATAGGACTCTGGTAGACCGGAGAGTAGCAATGTAACTAGCCATTCATCGTCAACTGCGAAACCAATGTTTCTGAGCTTGTGAGCAGTACACATAATTTTGCTCACATATTTCATCATCAAATCATCATCAGTCATCAAATACTTATGAAAACGTATCCCATACTTCTTTTGCAGTACTACTCTCTTGCATGTGCACGTAATTTATTTAGTCAACTAGTAAATTTATCTTAGTTTTTGCCTTTGTGTCTCGTTTTGTGTCCACAATGACACATGTGGTGGGGTCTATGCAGTTCCACAACTCCTCTTGCTGTAGGTATGTTTTTAGAGCAAATCGCCATGTTACGTAATTATCTCGGCCGGTTAACTTTTCAATTAATGCCAATTGATTGTTTGCTGACAATTTAAGAACCCTTATTCCAGATGTTACGAGAAAACACTTTTAAATTGTCGTATTGACGTTTTAGGTTAACTTCATTACTTTTGTCAGTAAGTAAGCCATTCTGGGCTTCCCTGGGCTTTTCTGGCTCCATAACCTGTTAATTTTTCTTAAAAGAATTTATTATTTCAGAAGAAAAACTTATATTTAAGAATTTAGTGTTAAAATTACAACTTAACTGTCTACAGGCGCACAATTCAAATTACAATTTTAACAGTTTATGTGTAGTTTCAGTACACTCCTACAGGTCATCACAACAGTTACAATTGGATTCCCAAGAGGAAATGAAACATTATTTGTTTTAGGATGTGTTATAAATTTTCATTCTTTATAATAGCCTAAGCTACATTGCGCTGTAAATTGAGAAGAATGCTTCAGATAAACTACTTTTGGTTAACAAGACAGCATTAAATTAACTGAGGAATGCATATTATCAGATTTTGTAAGCTGGGTCACCTCGTTGATTAATATTTATGTGATCCCATTTTCCGCACATTTTGGCAGACTGAAATATCCTCTTTCTGTAATTCGCCAAATAGCATTATAGGATCGGACACCAATCAAAACAAAATTACACAAAGATCAGTTGTCAAGATTGTCAGTGAGTTGTCAAAAAATACGAGCCGAAACTGAGACTGAGACGTCTAGCCATTAGCGCTACCAAATAATTCCATTCAATTAGAAACGTTAAATAATTACTTTAATAACAAGGAGTTTATTTTCTATGAGAAGGCTCTTCTAATTCTTAGGGCACTTGGTCTAAAATACTTTAATACAATTCAATATACATAAATTTCAACACTGAACCATAAATGGTGTGGTGCGTCGTAGTTACACAATTTCGACATCACCTCCTTGGGGGTGACCGAGTTCCAAGAAGTTTTCTGAGTTTTGGAGCTGGGAGACTTTGCAGGAGTAGGGGTGGCTAGTTGGGACAAAGATTTGGGATTAGCGTTAGGAGTAGGGGTACCATCAGAGTTTACCGATAGTATCCCTAGTTTAGACGACAAAGCTGTGTAAGCACTCTTTCACTCTCTGTATCTCACCTTCCAGTTCCAAAATTTTATTCCTAAGGAAATCGGGTACCTCTGGAAACGTCAGCAGACTTTTGGGGTTTATTGAGTTTTTCACTTAGCTTTTCTTTTTCCCGGACCCTACACATAGTTTATTGGTTTAGTAACCGAGGTTACAAGCCAAATTAACAACTCTTCTCTTTCGATTATGGTAACTATTATAACTAAATTCAGACAAAAGATGGACGAACAACTCAAAAAAAAATTGTAATTTTCAACAATATTCCCTGGTTGCTACCCACACTTTGAACAATTGACAAAAGTCGCTAACAATAAGAAACTTTTCTGTTGTTATCAATGGCAGAGGTAACGATCGTCATTTAACCAAGTTTCGGTAGCAACTACGGAAAAGTGGTGGTAGTGATATTTTCGTTTTTATTTAGTGGCCCTATTAAAGTTCCTATTAAAAGACAAGAGCCGAGAAATAAGAAAAGGAAAAGGAGGCCCAAATCCAGGTTCTATTGGCAGAAAGGAAAGCGGTACCACATCCAACGACACAGCTAGTTATTGTAAAGCCTCAGTTTTGATCGGTTACCTTAGAGTACATTAGAGTACCAATTAATTCTCTGTATCGTGTGGGGTCTTTGAATGGTTTGAAATCTCTATTAAATTTTGAGTGGCAGTCATACAGTGTTTTAATTGGATTGCAATCTACCATTCTGAATTTCTCTGAAATATATTTTTTTTGTTTGAGTGTTACTCCTTTCTTACTTCGGTTAATTTCTATTCTAAAGAAAAACCTAGCAATCTTTGATCTTCAATTTCTCAGCTGATTCTCTCTTAATTTCATTACCAGTTTGATTTTCGACAGTTCTTTTGTACTCCTTAAATTTTTCAAAAACTTCTCTCTTTAACTTAAGGAAAAAACCTGGCACCACCTATTATATTCGTCTATTAATGTAAGAAGATATCTTGATCCACCGCGAATCTGACTCCCATTGGTCCGCAGATATCTGAATGAACAATATTCAGTAACTGCTTACTTCTTCCTTCTCTATCAGTAAAGGGTTTCCTTGCTTGCTTACCTCGTTGACATTGTCACACCACATGGGTAATTTATCATTATCCAATTTATTACCGTGTACCAGTCGCTTTCTGTACAAATCCTGTACGCCTTTATAATGTAGGTACTCTAGTTGTCTATGCCACAGGACCATTTTGTTTGAATTTCTATGCATTATTCACTTGTAGACATTTGAATTTCGTTGTATATAAACATATTACAATATTTTTCATAAAATCAAGTAGCCCAAAAAGTTTTCTTTATTTGTTTACAACAAAACTCTAATCAGTTCAGACTTTTATTTCATGAGAAACACATCTTTCTGAAGTTGCTCCTACGCTTCAATTCAAAATTAATAGTTAAATATTCTCTCTTTATTAATGAGGTTCTTCCTCATTGAGAATTGTAATTAGCAGAAATACTTATGTACAGTAGTGCTAGAAATGAAACCGATCTTACCAAACTGTTATTTTTAGGGAATAGTTTTGGCTAAATTCATTATTTATATTTACAGGAATTCCCAACTAAACACAGAATAAGGCTCCATAAAATGACACATTGATTTGTTTTCAGAATAAATTTTGATTATTTTTTTATTGGAGCAAAGTGGGGGAAATCTACAAGACGTAGTGCCGGACTTTACCGACTAAAAACCCCTCTCCGGGCACCGATCCGAAGATCATGGCCTAAGAGTAGTTAACCATAAAGGTTTAGGAAAATAGAAGGGAAAATTAAAGAGGTACGTAACAATCGCTACATAGTAAAGAAAAGATGTCCCAAAGAGACGCAGAGGTCTAGACAGCCAAGAGACAAGGTCTCTTGTACCTGTCGGATTCACAGGGTTGGATATCATGCAAGCATGCAATCTCCGGATTGGAGTGTTGAAAGATAGATCTCCGGAGGTTGAGGGCATGCTATTTTCTCTGAGGCTATGAAATATGAAAAAATATGCAAGAAATCCGAAAAAAGGTCAAGAAAAAGTCACAATAAAGGAGAAAACAGCAATACCAAGAAACCGTCTTCAAAAGTTCTATCAAAAAGGCTGAGGACAGGAATGTTCCCATTGGAGTTCCACATATCTGTCTGTGTATAAAGAAGGTACTTTCAATTTATGGAAAGTTTTCCATAGTATGGGCAAACGTTTCAACTCAAATAACATCTGAGAATTAAGCATGTTTATAGTAATTATAATATTAGAATTGTGCCGTAGTAGTTCTTACTTATATTTTAATCTGTAATTTATGACGGAAAATGTGATTCATAAATAATTATATTGTGTATATCTGTATATTTTTCCACTGAATAATTGGATGTTAAAAAATCGGCAATGTGTCGAAACCATTTTATAACACCAAACTAACATTAAAATATCGACATAAGTTAAACAAAGTAGTTTTATTTGTAAAGTTATGTTATATTTAAATATTTGGGAATCTCATTTATGGTCATCCACTGTAGGTTGAAATACAAGGATGAGATTGATTCGAAACAGTTTTACCATCAAAAATATTATAACAAATTGAAAAATCATCACGATATTCCTTTGCTCTGTCAATTTGCTGAGACAGTGGATTAAAACGAATTATAAGAAAAGATATAACTGAACCACAATTGGGTGTTATATTAATACAATGTAAGAATCAAATCAAATATGTTTGGGAGAAGACAACTTTTTTATAAATTACTACATAGTTCTGACATATGCCATAAAGAAACGTAATTTGACATGTTATTTTATTTTTTGACAAACAATTCGTTGCTATTGATACTTGTTTGCAAAATGTCACTCAATCACACACTCACTCGTTTTATTTTTTAATTACAAATTAATTAAAATTTTATTTGTTTTCAATTCTATTCCTCACCTTATAGTAGTTGAAACTTTTCTTAGCAGCAATCTATTCTAATGGAAATATAAAATTAACAAAGTTAACAAAAACAATTTCGTTTTACATATTAATTACCTGTCGAAAATAAATGTCGACGAGAGATCTGCAACTGATTTGATTTCAGTGACTTGCAGGGCTCGTAATCTAAACCTTCAGACGGTAAGTTGCTATTTTTGTAACTGTTTAAATATTTCACCTTTTTAAATCAACAGTAAATTCACGTAGTTGATTCTTTCAGCTTGAATAAGTGAGCGACAGATTTCAACTATGCACTGAATTTTTCTCCTTCACCTTTATTTATCACCCTCAAACAACACTAATATACCAATCTTTCCATATTTGATAATTTTATGTCGTAAATTATTTAGATTCTTCATGTCTGGATGACAAGTTCAAATAATGTTAACACAATTTATAAACCAAATCATGAAATAGTGATTTCTATTTCACAATTTTCTGGGGAAATAAAGATTTGAAATCTTTGTTGGGTTGAAATTTATAATTAATAGATTTATCTGTTGCAGTTTTGTTAAAACTTTCATCTACTTTAGTGCATATATATTTTTAGTGTTTCCATATTTTCTTGGGAGTAGGCATGTTTTGACAAAACACTGACAACATCATCGAGAACTAAAGTTGTAGTATTTTCGTTCTGCTTATTCGGTTATCATAAAATCGCGATACCGATCATAGAAAGAAGTAATTATATACAATCAAACATCGCGGAGCCTTGTATCCTATTAAGCAGTATTCTTCTAAAATATCTGTAATAAGGTATATCATAATTGAAATGAAAGTTTATGCTCTTATAGACATTCAAGAAGTGAGACACAATTTACTTGCTTTACCTGTATGCTCCATACTTGCTTCAAAAATATGTTAAAATCGTGGTAGTAACTCTCCATATGCGTTGGGATGTAGATGGAGTTCTTAAATACTTTATTTAAATTTGCATTCTGTAAAAAGAAATAATTTTTGAGGGTATTGCAAAAATTATCTTCAAAAATTGATTGAATAAATCATATTGTAGAAGAGAATGAAAAACACAGTGACCAAAGATTTTTTTGAAAGAAGGAAAATAACGGAGCGATTTTTAATTAGGGATGTCTCAATTTGATTATACGGCGTTGTAGTGCGTTGATTCAGTCAACCAAAGGGGCGGTATATATAACACGATATTTTACTACTAAATACTCTCTGTACTCTGTAATATTGTATAACTTTGGTTAACTTTCGATATATATACAAATCGGGATTTTTTTTTACAGTTTCTAAGACATTTTGGTGTTTTGTTAATATATCTTATCTCCTAACTTTATTTAAGTGAACTTTAAATATAATTGGTAATATTTTGATACAGCAAAATAAAAGCCCACGGGAAATTTTCATGTGGCTTGATTTCCGAGTATTTCATGATTAATTAACACTATTTGAAATCAGAGCTCCGAAATAGATATATTTCGTTATTAATGTAATTGTTACAATATTCCGCCTTGATTAACTGCAATAAATTCTGTATCTAAGGGAATCCAAATTTAAAAAAACAACAGAACACTTGTTGTAATCTAGCATCTGTAATTTACAACTGTTCCCGAAACTTAATTTAAAATATTAACAATTTCAACATTCAAGAGATGCTGTGAAACTTTAGAACAGTAGGTGTCTCACCATTCAAAAAAAAACAACAACATATGCGCCATTAATTTATTTCAGATATAATTCATAAGGAATAACACATAATTTCTAAGGAAAGTCAAATTTGATGATTAACATCAGTGGATCAAATTTAAATGGAAAATGTGTGTGGTTTAAATTAACGGTTAAGACTTGAATAATACTATTTGGAGTAAATAATTAAATTATTTATTAACAATTTCTTAAAACGAGAGAATAAGTTTTTGAGAACTCTGGTTCTGTACGTGTGTTTTGACAACTAACTGTCAACTGATGTTGGAGATTTTGCTTGTTGGACGATTTTATAATGGCCTTACCAAGTACACAAAGTTGTTCTTCTAAATTGTCGAGATATTCTGAACACAGGATCCTATAATAATAATCGAGGAGCTATTTTCCTGTCACAGTTAACTGTGTAGCATTCTGCTGATATAATTTAATTTACAATGCGAAAAAATATCTTATTCTTGAAAATAAAGCTTACGCTATAACAGAGTCAAGAATTGAGACGCAATTTACTTGGAAAATCATTTATTTAGAATACCGATCAGACATGTAGTAGATGTTAAGATTCTGCATATAGCATATAGATAAACCAAGTAAATTGTGTGTCACCTCTTGAATGTTTATCTTTCTTTTCAGTTATATTATACCTTATTGCACGGTAAAGTAGTTTTTCTAGAAAAATACTACTTAATATGATCCCAGGTTCCTATAATCGCGATTATAAGATTAGCAACTAATTAGAATGAAAATACCCCAACATGCCCAAGTAGTCTAATTTGTCAGCAAGTTGTCAAAACCTGCGTAGCGGTTACGAGCTCTCAAGAAAACGTGGAGACACTTAAAATATATATGCACTAAAGCAGATGAAAATTTCATCAATATTACAAATGAGCTATTAATTATAAATTTCAACTCAACAAAGATTGCAAAATTTTACACAGAAAATTGTGATTTGATTTTGTTTATAAATTGTGTTGTCATTATTTGAACTTGTCATCTAGACATGAGGAATCTAAATAAATTTTGACATAAAATTAGCAAAATTAGAAAGATTGGTATCTTAGTGTTGTTTGAGGGTAATAATCCAACCAAACGTGAAAGAGAGAAATTCAGTACCTAGTTGAAATTTGCCGCTCACTAATTCTTGCTTAAAGAATCAACTACGTGAATTATTTTTTGATTTAAAAAGGTGACATATTTAAACAGTTACAATAATAGGAACCTACTGTCCGAAGGTTCCGATTACGAGTCACTGAAATCAAATCAGTTGTAGATGTCTCGACGACATTTATTTTCCATCAAAGGAATACTGTCTGTGAATCTGACAGATAATTAACATGTGAATAGAAATTGTTTTCATTAACTTTATACTTAAATGCAGAAATATATTTTGCTACTAAGAGACGTGGGGGATGAAATTGAAAACAAGTAACTTGCCTGATGTATATACACATAAATAAAATTTTAATTAATTAGTACTTACAAAATTAAACGAACATTTTGGAGTGAGTGTTGTATTGAGTGATATTTTGCAATCTTTCATGTTTCAGTAGCAACGAAGGAAGATTGTTAGTCAAATAAGAGAAAATAACATTTATGTTGCTAAGATTACGTCACCTTATGATGTCAGCCTGTCCAATTATAGGCAAGAGTTATGGTTAATTCAATTAAACCTAATTCAAAATATGTGGTTTGGAAACACGTTATCTTCTTTCAAGTAAATTTGATTTGATCTTATATTGTATTAATATTACATCAAATTGTGGTTCAGTTATATTTTTTGTTATAATTCTATTTGTTTGAATCCACAGTGTCAACAAACTGATAGAGCAAAGAAATGTCGAGATGAGTTATAATAACTTTAATGATAGAACTGTTCCAAATTAATTTCATCCTTATATTTCTACTTACACAAAATGACTATAAATGTGGTTCCCAAATATTTAAATATAATATAACTTTCCAAATAAAACTACTTTGTTTAAGTTTTGTGGTTAATTTAATTAATTTTAAACTCCAATTAGTTAGTGGAAAGAAGTACTTAAAAGATATATACGACATAATTTTTTAGAAAACACATTTACTGATTACAGTACAGATTAAATTTTAAGGAAGAATTACTTCGGCACTATTCTAAAATTATAATTAGAATAAACAAGCTTAATTCTCAGATGTAGGATGAGTTATAACGTAGGTCCATACTATCGAAACATGGGACTCGAGATGGCGATATGTGGGACAAGAATTGAACTTCTGTCCAAAGAAAATTTCGACACGAGGCGGATTCAGGTAGAGGCGTTACTTACCAAAATCGATACCTGGGATTTCGTTAATGGTGAAGTATCAAAGCCAGTTATATGTCAGGGTGACACAAAAAGTGAATCAGCGCTTAAAACGTGGATGTAAATAAGATAAAAAGGTAAATGCGGACATGATCCTATGCATAAGCCCATCGGACCTCAAGAGTATCAAAGGATGCGAGATTTCCAAAGATGTATGGCACTTTTGAAACAATTATTTTATATATTTTATATATTATATATTATTTGATTAAGTATAAATAAAATTGGATAACGATAAATTACCCACGTGGTGTGGCATATATCAATGAGATAAATATGCAAGGACACCCTTTACTGCCAGAGAATTAAGAAGTAAGCAGTTACTGAATATTGTTCATTCAGACATCTGCGGACCAAAGCGAGTTAGAACCAGAGGTGGATCAAGATATCTTCTAACATTTATAGACGATAATAGTGGATGGTGCAAGGTGTATTTTCTCATGTCAAAAGGAGAATTTCTTGAAATATTTAAGGAGTACAAAAGAACTGCTGAAAAACGAACTGGTAATGAAAGTAAGAGAGAATTAGCTGAGAAATTGAAGATCAAAGAATGCTAGGTTTTTTTTGGAATAGAAATTTACCAAAGTAAGAAAAGAGTAACACTTAAACAAAAAAAATATATTTTAGAAAGTTAACAGAGATTTAAAAATGTTCAAAGACTCCACACGATACAGAGAATTAATTGGTACTCTAATGTACTCTAATCCAGCCGATCAAAACTGGGGCTTTACAATAATTAGCTGTGTCTTTCTGACAATCGAACCTGGATTTGAGCCGCCTTTTCATTTTCTTATTTCACGGTTTTTGTCTCTTAATAGGAACTTCTTCTGAAATGAAACTGGCGATGTGCCGTGTGGCCCCAATAGGACTCTGAAGCACTCAAACTTCTTGCAGGCACGCTTGCTGTTTACTCATTTCATGACCGCTAATTCAGTTATTAAACTGTTTATAGTACGAAAACCTAAACTTAATTCAGTTGTTTCTTGGATTGGTAACCAAGGTTACCAACCAGGTAAACAAATTTTTTTATTTGTCTGAATTTAGTAACTAACTAAATTCAGACCAATTCAGTTACCATATTCGAAAGAGGAGAGTTGTTAATTTGGCTGGTAACTTCGGTTACTAAATCAATAAACTATGTGTGTGAACTATGTGTAGTGTCCGGAAAAGAGACAAGCTAAGTGAAAATCTCAAACCAAATGTCTGCCGACGTTTCCAGAGGTACCCGATTTCCTTAGTGTTCAAATTTATGTATATTGAATTGTATTAAAGCATTGCATTTTCTTCAGACAACAGAAGTATGTTTTACTTTTGATTAATGAACATATCGCCTTCATTGCTGTTGGAACCTGAATATGTACAAAATGTAATTTGATTTCAAAACTGAACTTGAACAATTATTTGGTAACAATTTCGTCGTTGAAAAGACGAAAACTACAAAAGAAATAAGTATTTAGTCTTTACACGTGAGCTGTTTGTTTCGTTTTTTAGCTTTCAATGCAAACACAAATTTAAGCAATATCGTTTTGTCATGAAAATATTTTGGTTTATATTCAAAAAATAATAATAATTTTTTCCAGATTGATGTTTTTAATGAACTCAGAAGTCAGATTTATCTAGTAATAGAGGTCCTTATGATATTCCTTCTACAGCATTGAATGAATTGTGGATTATCATTAACAAAGCCTCTAAAAATGGAATTTAACTTGTTTTTAAAATGTGCTTTATTTCCTAATGTACAGAAAAAATCATTTATTACACCTACCTTAAAGAATGGAGATAGTTTACTTGTAACAAATTTAGGCCTGTATGAAAAATGTTTTGTATTCCATAATTGTCCAAAAAAATTCATTTTCAAAATAGTTCCAAAATATTATAAATGAGAGTCAACATGGATTTTGCAAATGTAAATCTTCTGCGACCAACCTTCTTATTTATAACAATTCTACAGTTGTTGCTCTTGAAAATCATTTACAGGTTGATGTTGTTTATACAGACTTTTAAAAGGCATCTGATAGAATCTGCCATGATTTATTGTTTGCTGAACTAACTGGGCTGGAGTTGTCAAGTAAGTTTTCCACTGTAGATAATCATAACGATTGTAATGTAAAGTGATTAGTTTTTTTAAAAAAATAAATCAACATTATTTTCGAAAGTTACACTTTACATAAAAGGTTTTAATGTAATATGTTTGAAATTTAGAAATGTGTAACAGATTAGGCGGTAGTTTATCTAGAAAAGTTGGTTTGGCTCAAACTAAAATAAATTTGCGTAAATGTAAAAGAAAAACTGGTGAATATTCTGGTGCACTGATTGCAGAACAATTTTTAGATGGGATGGACAGTAATTTAGCATAGAAATTCCATCTTAAAGTATGCGTTATTGTTGAAGAAGAAATAATGTGTAGAAATAGTTAATCTTTCCATTTCTCTGTTAACATCAACTATTATTGACTAGTAATTAATAAGTCAACTTAGTTGTCACGCCCTTCCATATTCTGTCATTGTCAAAACTTTTCGGGTTATTCATCAAACTCTCTAATACCCTCAAAAATTATTTCTTATTACAAATTGCAAATTTAAATAAAGCATCCTAAGAACTCCATTTACAACTCAACGCATATGGAGAGTTACTACCACGATTTTAATATATTTTTAAAGCAAGTATGGAACATATAAGTAAAACAAGTAATCGTGTCTCACTTCTTGAATGTCTATAATTTCGTAAGCGTTCCTTTTAATTATGTTGCCCTTGTTGCAAGTAGATTTTTAGAAAAATAATGGTTAATAGGATTCCAGGTTCTGCGATGCTTTGTCGTATAAAATAACCTCTTTTTATAATCGGTATCGCGATTATAAGATCAGCAATTAACCAGAAC
This sequence comes from Aethina tumida, assembly GCF_024364675.1. Classification (NCBI taxonomy): domain Eukaryota; kingdom Metazoa; phylum Arthropoda; class Insecta; order Coleoptera; family Nitidulidae; genus Aethina; species Aethina tumida. The sequence continues at coordinate 28,873,425 of NC_065435.1, forward strand.
GGAAATACTTCAACATTAGTTGACTAAGTTGTCAGAAAGTTGTCAAAACGTGCGTACTCGATAGCAACTCTCAAGAAAACGTGGAGACACTAAAAATATATATGTAATAAATCAACAAAAGAATGCTATTACTTATAAATTTCTACTGTAAAAAGATTGCAAATCTTTACGCAGAAAATTGTAGAATAGAAATCAATATTTCATGATTTGGTTTAAAAGTTGTGTTGACATTATTTGAACTTGTCATCCAGACATGAGGAATCTAAATAATTTTCGTCATAAAATTAGCAAATATGGAAACATTAGTAGAATATGGGGCACTTGAGACAGACAGCGTAGGTGTGACGTCACGACTCCCCCCTCCCCTCCGGCGCCAGTGGGGCACTTGAGACGAACAGCGTAGGAGTGACGTCACGACCCTGTCGGCACGTGCCGCCCATCTGTTTGGGTGGTTGCTGGCCTTTGTCGGCAAGTGAGCACGCGCCACCCCTCTGTTTAGGGCGGTTTGTAGCCTTTGTCGGCATGTGGGCACGCGCCACTCATCTGTTTGTGATGGTTTATAGCCTTTGTCGGTATGTGGGCAAGCGCCACCCTTGTCGTGGGCCACCTCAGACCAAAAGCGTAGAAGTGACGTCACGAGTGTATGACATGCGCACCTTTCGTGGGCCACTTGAGTCCAAAAGCGAAGGAAGACGCGTATGCGCGCATTTGTTTATTTTTACCTGTTCGTGGGCCACTTCAGACCAAAAGCGTAGAAGTGACGTCACGAGTGTATGAGTCGTGGGCCACGTCAGGCCAAAAACGTAGGAAGACGCAAGAGTGAATGAAAATGCAATTAATTTATAATTAGGATTTTATTATTGTGTATTTATATAATGTATAATTTTTATTATTATTTCGTAACAATTTGAAATGTGGCAAGTGGCTTGGAGTAACCACCAATGAGTTGTTGACCTGTGAATACAAGCAAGTATTTTTCCGGTTCAAACTTCTCGATGTTGGCCTCCAGTACATGGGTCGCTCGATTCGGCAGAAACACTACAGTTTTTTCCAACTCCACCAAGACACTTTTACCGAATGTGCCATTCACTATCCTCATCCCGAGTATCAAATGACCTTCTCCTTCCTGTAGACTGGTCAGCTTGGATATGGGTTTTCTGTTCTGATCGGTTACAGCGTTGATTTGTTGCAAATCCATGTTTCTGTTCACTGCTTAGAGAAATATTCATATAACATACATTTATACAAAAGTTATTAATTATTTGTACTTACCCTGATTAATGATGATGATAGTGATGATGATGGTGATGGTAAAACGAAAGCTGCCACTGATGGAATGATACCGATGAGAATGAAAATGTAAAAAGTAAAGTTCACCTTCACCCTCCCGACCAATAATCACAAAATAGTGTTGGTGGTGGTGGTAGTAGTAGGCGTGACTTGACAGAGTAAATCCAACTTGTCTGTACAAGTTATCATATCTCAACTTGAATGAACGACAATGATGCACAATAAAAATGTCATAGTCGTAAATTAAAATGTATGTAAATAAAACAATGAAATAGAGTATACAGTATTTATTTCACAAAATTTATAATATTTTACAAATATAATTACTAAACTGATAAACATACAATAATTACAATATAAATTTAATTATTATTAATGTAACATTCGTACATATTCTAACAATTACAAACAATTATCGGTATGAAGAGGAAGAAAAGGAGAGGGGAATGCCGTTGTCAAGATTTCTATTATACTACATATTATACCATTTAACAAAATAATATTTTCAATGTCGCACATGTGTAAAAGTACACAACTGTCTGCTCGATATAAATTTACACAATTAAATATCGGATCGTATGATAAACAAATTTCTTCGGACACTTTTTGAAATGTAACTGATAAACTGCTCATCTCCTCCGATTGCTCAGTTGAAATATTCTGAATAATTCGAATAAAGTTTATCCATTCTTCAATGTCAAAGGACACGTTGGTTTCATCTTCACAGGTGTTCACTATTCTAACTACAGGTGTACAGTCTCTGACAACACTTAATCCACACTCAATTTCATATTGGCAAACATGACTGAATTCGTGGGTGGTGCAAAACAAAAGATGTTTTTCTTTCTGAATCTCTACTTGAAAGTTCCTCCACATGCGATTCAACTCGGCATTGTAATTGATGCCTTGCTCCGCAATATCCACAACTGTTGTTCCACAAGAGTCCGTAAAGTTCATCTCGTTGTCTTTTTCTTTTTACGTTATCTATTATTACAATTTTATTCACTATTTAGTCTGCACGGACCGAGTTTTGAAACTCTACTAAACATACATACACATACACAAATAACGAAATCTCACCCAACTAACCCCCAGAAAATTGTACAACAGGTCTCGACAGATCTCAACATGTCTCTACAGGTTACTCTACAACGTTATTTTTGTCAATCCATTCTTCTTTCTTATAACCCAACCATTTGACGAGTAATAAATTACCCCGTCTACGTAAAACCTTTTCGATTAGAAACAGGTCAGGGTGTTTTGTCTTTTGCAGTTCTTGTTCATAAAAACCACCATTGATTATGGTACCCTCAAGATCTTTTAATATGTACGTTCTCGGATTGCTGTGCACCACTTTGAATATCTTGAAAACTTCAGCGGTCCAGTTTGGAGTGTATCCCTTTTCAAACACATGTTTTGCTTTGCTAATTCGTACAAAATCACCGACGGAAAATTTTCCCTGTCCCGTCCATATTTTAATGCCAGCATACACATCTCTGTATAAACGTTCTTCATTTTCCTTGTTCACATCCGACGGTCTCATTTTAATTGTTCGATGCACTGTATTGTTATAATCCGACACTATTTTAGGAATTACGTCTAGCCACTTGTATTCTCCATTCAGTGAAAAATGTTTATACAATTTCTCCTTTATTGTTCGTATTACACGTTCAGCCATCGCTGCTTTTTTGCTGCTAAACGTATTGTAATGATTTATGTTGTGCTGCTTCATCAGTCGCTCGAATGAACTGTTGAAATATTCTATGCCCTGATCAGTTTGAAGATTTTTCGGTCGTCTGTCCGTCAGTATTTTTGCAAATGCTTTTGCCACCTCGGTCCCCGTCTTAGATTTTAATGGTTCCACCCATAAATACTTTGAGAAACAATCAATCACAACCAGTATGTATTTATAGTTTCTATTGTATTTGGCATACTTGTCCAATATTCCAAGATCTGATTGCCACAAATCATCCAATCCTTTAACAACGGTTTGTCTTCTTGGAAAATTTATACGCATCGGTCGGTGTAGTTCATTTACCAGGTCAATTTTATCGTTGTGGTGTTTGCGATTGTTGTAGTTTTTGTTGTTGTTGCTGCTACCATGTCGAGTCTGTTTAGCCATCTGTCAACTGAAGGGTTTCACTCGCACTTTACTGATTATCTGATTGTGTCGCTGGATCTAATCGGTTCATGAGCCATGATATCCATTCTACAGTTTTATCCAATCTCTCTTTTATAACAATTATTTCGTATTCATGATCCTCAAACCTTTTATCTACATATTCCTTGTTTACTGCGTCGAGAAGGTTCGTGGCTGCCAAGACATTACACAATTTTCGACTTTTACAATCAATATTTCCGTCTCGAGTAAACTCAAAGGGTAGTAAGACGGGTTTGCAATTTTTATGATCCTTATTGCTGAACTCTTTGCGTGAGGACTGTCCGAACTTGTTCAGCCCCATTCTTACACTGATTAAAATGCATTAAAATTTTTAATTTATTATTCCACTCTCTTTTAGTTCTTCAATGATTGAAATAATCTCATTGTCATGTGCGTTATTTCCGGCATGTTTTGACGAAACCAATAGTTTTAGACGTTGTACCAGTTCGTTTACATCATCCCAATAAACGTATTCGATGGGTTTATTCAACGTATTACAGGGTACTCGTCGTTGTTGCCGTCGTCGTTGTTGTTGTTGTTGTTGTTGTCGCTGTACTTCACATCCTCCTCCTCCTCCTCCTCCTCCTCCTCCTCCTCCTCCTCCTCCTCTACTTCCATTGCCAGTTGATGAGCCCTTGTTTGATTGTTCCATAAGCGGCTTAATCACTTTTCTGTATTTTAGCGTATTCGTGCCTCTTATAGAGCCATTAGGTGCATAATTTCTTCGATGTACATTAGTACACTTTAAAATTTCTAAATACGCTTTTGTATCGTGTCTTGTTAAAAAAAACGGGACTTTTTTAAACAGCAACTCGTAAATGCCTTTTCGTCCGTCGTACGTTCGACCTCCAATTGTAAAACGATCCAGTTCGGTATCGAAATTAATTTCAGAATTTCCAATCAACCATCGCTCCGTTTCTACATCGTACTTTACACCGTACGTTTTATCGACCTCCCTATTTTTAGAGTCATTTAAATACAGGTCCAAGTATGAACGAGTCAAAGGAGTGTAGACGATAGTCGACATGTCGTTTGTGCTATCATATGAACCATCACTGTTACTGTTCTTGGACAAAGTTGATTGTTCCGGATCGTAAAAAATTTCATCTTCAGATTCTAACTGTTTGGAAACGTCATCGTCGTCATCGTCGTCCATTTTCTTCAATTGTGGTGGGTCGCTGTACAACTTTTGCTGTGTTGTTGCTGGTGTGGTCTGTTTTGTAGAATTTTTAAATTTGGCCGTCAATTCAGTTAATGGTTTGGTGATTGGGGTAAATAGTTCACCCAACACTGCTTCACTATCCAATTTGTCTTGTTTAAGTAACTGGTATTTTTTTCGTATGTTGCGGGATAATTCATCGATTTTACGCATAACCTGAGTATTGTTTGACGACATTGTCACGACTGTTTCCGTTGTATGTTAAACTTACACTTTTATATATTGATCAAATCCTTTTCGGAAGCGTCCATTGTCCAGAGGAAAATCTTTAATAATCACTAAACAACCATAATTTTCCCTCCAACAGTCGCAGCACAATTCCTTGAATCGTTCGTACGCCATGTCGGGAGACACATGTTCGTTGTACACATACTTTAAATTTTTCTCGTCCTGTCGAAATAGTACAATTACATTGCTGTTGTCGCGAATGAGTTGCTTGGATACACTGGTGTATGTTTGTGCTACAAACATGGCATCGATATTCTTGTGTCTACACATGGAGTAATACTCGCGAATTTATTCTGTTTTTCACATATAACATCGTCAAATATAAATACCGAATTGCATTTAGCTTCCGACGGTTCAATCAACTCATCCTTGTTACTAAACTGAAAATATTCTATTCCTTTGACACGATTTAAAACGGATTCGAGCAGTTTGTACTTTGGCTGATACAGAGTTTTTGAATATACGTAAATATTTTCAAAACGTACTCCGTTCGGATCGTAAATTAAAGCCAGTAATGCATTTGTTTTTCCACAATTTGAAGGTCCAATAAACAGAGCTCTGAATGAGTTGGGTAACAATTCACCATGCCTTCTGTTTTTTACACCTGTTGCTGCTTCGTCATCAAGATAATCTAGATTTTCAATGGGTAACTTTTGACGTTGTTGTATGTACTGCATGATTGGTTTGTCTTACACTGAAGCAGTTTAAAATTTTGACTAGGTATATAAGTATTTTACAAAGGAATAAAACAAAAGATAAATTTACAGCAAAAAAAAAATTTATTGTTATTTCTTGAGCAACTCTCTTATAATGCCTAACATTTCAATTGTACATATCATAAGTTTATCGAAACTCTCTGGTTTACATAAAAATTGTAGACAGTGTGATGGATTTATTGCCTCTGAAGAATCGGACATCGAAGATAAGGACGGTGATGATGTGGTAATGTGTGAAGACAACTCAGCGTGTAAACCCATCAGTTGATTGCTTTCGTACACTGCACGGAATATGTAAAAACATTCACAAGTATCGGGTCCCTCGACAGTCGTTGGATTAGCCCAAATACATGATTCAAAATGTGTACCAGAAGATTCGGTGTAAATCTCGCGCACATTAACAACCTTCTCAATTTTATTTTTATACAGTTCAAGTCTCTTGATTTTTTCCCGATCTATACACGTTTGAATAAATTCTTCAATTTTTTCTAAGGTGTACTTGATGATCGGTGACAGCGACGGCGCCGATGACGACGACGGCGACGAAGAGCTCGGTACCGATGACATTTCGAAACTAAACGTTAAATATAGACGGTTAATTAATTTATAGAAATTCATTACAAATACGGAAATATGAAAATATAATTTAGGTGTAGGGTTTATGTGTTACGACTCTGTGTCGATCCGCTAATGATAAACTGCTCTGCCCTATTTAGGATTGTTTATAATCATTAGGCAAACATTAAAATAGTTTTCTCTCAAAATATTTTTCCCACCCAACATGTGGTTGCAATCTTATCAACCACAACAGGTTGAAGGGTGTTTACTGTGTCGAACCGCTAATGATAAACTGCTCTGCTCTATTTAGGATTGTTTATAATCATTAGGCAAACATTAAAATAGTTTTCTCTCAAAATATTTTTGTCACCCAACATGTGGTTGCAATCTTATCAACCACAACAGGTTGAAGGGTGTTTACTATGTCGAACCGCTAATGATAAACTGCTCTGTCCTATTTAGGATTGTTTATAATCATTAGGCAAACATTAAAATAGTTTTCTCTCAAAATATTTTTGCCACCCCACATGTGGTTGCAATCTTATCAACCACAACAGTTTGAAGGATGTTTACGACCCTGTGTCGAACCAATAATGATAAACTGCTCTGCCCTATTTAGGATTGTTTATAATCATTAGGCAAACATTAAAATAGTTTTCTCACAAAATATTTTTCCCACCCAACATGTGGTTGCAATCTTATCAACCACAACAGTTTGAAGGATGTTTACGACCCTGTGTCGAATCGATAATGATAAACTGCTCTGCCCTATTTAAGATTGTTTATAATCATTAGGCAAACATTAAAATAGTTTTCTCACAAAATATTTTTCCCACCCAACATGTGGTTGCAATCTTATCAACCACAACAGTTTGAAGGATGTTTACGACCCTGTGTCGAATCGATAATGATAAACTGCTGTCATTTTTAGGATTTTTTATTATGATATTTTTACTACTCGTACACACAATTAATTTTACAATACATTTCTTGGTGTAATTATTCTAACTACAGGTTTACATTTTAAATTTCTAAATCTAAACGGATTTTCGAAAACATCCCGCCAGCAATTCATTGCAACAATACTTTCACATTCCTTGTTCTTGTTGATGTTGCCGTTGTTGTTGTTGTTGTCAGCCGGTACGTCGACGTCGACAGGCTTGTTGGATTCCATGTGTTTGCTAGTGTTGTGGACGTTGTGGTGTTTACACAATGAAATATTTTCTCGTTCTATTCACATTGTGATGCCGATATCCAACTTATATTTAAGTCACAGTGCGTACAATTTCACTTAGCGGTAGATACTCCAAAACACAATCGTGCACGATTACGCAATATGCCTTTGTTTTCTGGGGAAATGCGACCCTCGATTCAATTTCCAATTTAACATCTATAGTACCCAGTTTCAGTGCTGTATTTCTTTTGGAGCAATCAATAACAAATATGGTATTATCCTTAAACGTTGAATAATCGAGTAGAGGTTGCTTTGCTTGGGATGCATCATGTTTGAAATTGTTAAAAAACTGAGTATAGTTGTAATGCGATTCGGTATAACTGTGTTTGGCAAAATTCAAACCCTGTCGTTCAGCTGGATAATATTCACCGTTCAACACGACCCGTACTTCCGAGGCGTGCATATTATCAAAGACGGTCGTATCAACCGAATCATTTTCTCTTTTGTCCGATTGAAAAGCAACAATTACAAATCGTGGACTCTCCACAGCTGTACATGTTTTCACACCCCAAATTTCCTTCGTTGATCCAGTTGTTAATTGTGGCAGTTCATGATATTCCCATCTTCTGAATGGTAAAAGTATAGGTTTATCATTTTTTATCGAATCCAACAATTTTATTTTCAGCATGTCATTTGGAACAACAATGGGTGCTTTTAGACAAATGTTGGTCATTTTGATGATACCTGAGGTGGGTGCTGTATCTTTCAAGGATTTACACACAATAGCATCTAGATCGCTTCGAGCTCTGACCAATCTTAAGGTGTGTTTACCAAATTGAGCTAGTTTATAGTCGATAAACAGACCAAACAGATGATGCAGTGGTATTCTTAAAACAAACGTTGACTTGTTCTTGGTCGTAACTAGATTGTTTGGGTAACACCATCCTGCCGTACTCAAAATATTGCTATCCATTTGATTGTAACAAAGATATCCTCTAATTGTGGAGACGATTCCCGGTGTACGAACAGAGTCCACTTCTTTTCCGTTTAGTTCGTAAGTGATATTGTCAAACATAAATGCACCAGCATTGTTGACCAGTGAAACTTCACCTTCACCTCCATCTCTTCTCAGCTCCCCTTCAATCACAATTGCCGCCTCGTGCATCAGTACCCAGGAATCCCTCTGGTTTATGGAGATTTCAATAACGTCGTTATTATTGAATGATTTTATGTATGGGTAATAGGTGCGAGTTTCCATTTTTTGAATTGTTTCGTCGTACCGTGGTTTGCGGTAGACCTCGAACACCTGATTGTACGACGACATTGTAACCCAGTGATTGTAAAAACAATACGTTGTCTAGAGTCAAACGTTGCTTCGGCCTGCGCTTCTGCTTCTGCTTCTGTTTCTTCTTTTGCTGTTGATAATTAAGCTGATTCACACACGATGACGGTTTTTCATATACTGATGGATTTGTACTGTTGTTGTCCGAATTATAGTAATCGAAAGTCAAACCCATTTTACGTGAGCTTTTTCAATTCCAATCGGATAATAATTTCCTCCCCTCGGAAATTAACAGGTTCAAAATTTTGATCCAAAATCTGCAGTGAAATGTTTGAAATTTGATTTCTGTTCACTACGGGGAGATAGATAATATGTCTTGGCGTTTCGTCAATCGCGTAGCCAGGGTTGCTGTCCAATGCAAATTCGTAGATGGTGTGTGTCGGTCTGTCCTTGTAAAACGCACCCGTGGTAATGTTACAGTCGATATGTAATGTTTTCACCTTTACTATATCCACAGGTAAGTCAGATTCGTAAAGTGTTCCTGTTTCTAGAAGTTTTGCCGAAAAACCCAACAATTTCCCAACAGAAGACGGTGTGCTGAAGTCAATTGCAAGTGTTTCGCTATATATTTCACACTTGAGGGTGTTATGGTTAGGTTTTATCGATAAAATCTTTCCTTCCGCTAACTCATCTTCAATGGAATCTTGAATAATTCTCTTTCGTAAATATTTTTCAATATCACTTATTTCATATGCACCCTCGGGGATTTCTATATATCCGATACGATTGGCTATGTTCCGGTAGTTAAACGTATTACAATTTGAATCAATATTCGGAATACTGTTGTACGAATGAAATCCAATTAAGGCGAGCCCGTACTGTACTTCGGGATCCAACTGAATAGGATTTACAAAATCGATATTTAATATGTGGCTGGTACTTGTAAGAGTAAATATATATGACATTGCTCTCACAACGTTTCAAATAAGACTGAGTAATAGTTTAGCTCACTGCTTATTTAACACAAAATAATAGGAAAACGCAACAACAATAATAACAACAACAACAGCAATTGTGGATGTGTGTGCGTGTGAGTGCGTGTGTGTGTGTGTGTGTGTGTCATCAAATAAAACTCAATTAAAATTAATGATTTTTCTTTATTATTATTATTATAGTATGACAAAGTATTCATTGTTTTATATTGTATAAAAATTTCAAGCAGTAACGACCACAGGATGACTCATTAAACTTCTGCTCAGGGTGTACATTGTAATAAATTTGACAATTTTTTCCCATGTATCGAATTATCTCCAACGGTGGTTGTAAATCCCCAAAACTATCATAATACTTGACTTGATTTCCTCTCTTTGCGTAACAAACCCAGTGAGTTCCGTAATTTGTTGAATCGTCCAGGTTCACGACGGCACTTTCGTTTTTCTTAGGATACAAAGGTAGAGCGTCACGCATAAAAACACCTCTAAAATAGGGTATTTTCAATTGTTTGGCAAATTTGATTATTTCATGATCGTAGAGTGCTCGTGCGGGCACTCTTATCGGTAGTTTTTTGGAATTTTTTCCAAGAACAAACCGTACCCTTTTGGGTTTTTTCGTAAGTACAATCCACTACCCTTTTTTCCTATTTGCTCCATGCGTTGATTGTGTCGTTTCTGTTCATCTAGATTCTTTTTTGCATTTTTCGCGTCGATTATTGTTTTTGCCACACCGGCAGCACCACCCATTAATGCTCCAAGACTTGATAAACCAGCGAGAATTGGCAGTAACGGCAGAATTCCTCCTTGTTTCGAACTAAACGGAATTGTTCTAGGTATCTTCACGTTTTTTCGACCCCCAATTCGTTTAGTGTTGACTTTGGCTATTTTTATTGCCGCTGCAGCGATTTTTCGTAGTGACTTGCTACCTGGTTTTATGTCGACCGATTTTAAAATCTTTTTATCGATTTTGTCGACAATGTCTTTCTTGAATGAAATTTTTGATTGGTGTTGTGTACGATGACCCATTCCGAGCTTCCTTTTTATCTTCATTCCCGTTGTTACAAGCCACGCGGCTGCTTTTTCACCCAAATTAGCGTTCTTGGATTTTACACGGTTCCACGCCTCGTTTTCCAAAACAAAGTCTGCCTTGTGTCTATCCTGCAGCGATTTATTTTCCTCGTAGGCAATGTCGTGTCGTTTACAGGCTTTGTCCAACTCGTTGATACCTGTATCACCTCTCGCTAGTCGTTTTTTCAATTTTGTACCAGGACCACAGTACTGATAAAATGGTAGATGTAATTCAAACGGTAAGTTGTCAATAACAGAGTTTAATAAACCATTACCGCGATACTCAATGACCAACATTGAAATGAAATGTCAGCACTCTGTACATCATATTTATCACCGATGTTTTCAAACAGTGAGGTAATTGAAAAAAAAACATTCAAATTTATTTGTAACGTATATTTTTAATATTAAATTTTTTCTCAATACAATATATATATATATATATATATATATATATATATATATATATATAAAATATTATTTATTTCGTCTTTTTGCATCGAGGGAGACGGCTATTCCCCTCGCTGTTGCACTTGATGAATCCGCAATGATGCGGAGCCGTCTAGCCTCCATTTGGAGACCAGCAAGTGTCGCCGCAGCCTCAACGGCGCGGCGCTCTGCCGCTTCGGCTTTGGCTACAGCGGCCTTAGCCACCGCCTCTGCTGCCACCACCTCAGCGTCCTCCGCTGCCGCATCTGCCTCAGCCTCTCTCCTCAATCGTTGGTGACGTTCACCCTCGCGACGTCTAAACGCCTTTCTTTCCCCACGAGTGAGACCGTGAGGTGGATACCGGATGATCGGTAGATTCTCCGTCCTTACGTAAAAATCTGTGTCAAAAAAGGAAGGCCCGCCGCAATCGTCGTCCCAATTTTCCTATATAAGAAAATATATGTTTAATAAGTAAATTGTAATAATATAATAAACTAAAAACTCAGCTCAATCACGTTTGCCCTGACTGACATATTGCCAATGATTTTAAGAATTAAATAAAAATTCTAGACTGTCTAATTCTTCAGAATACAAATGGTTTTAAAGAAAATACCCCACTCTGGAATTCACTGTTTACACCTACACCCTTGTTGTCAACCACTCACAAGTAACCATCCACTCCCATCAAATAGATAAAAAGAAACAACCACCACCTAATGAAGTGAAACAATCACCACCCTAGAAGAAACGCCCCCACATTCGAAATGTAATGGTAGGGATGGTGGTGGTACAAGGTCTTATATTTAGAGTCTTCCGCTCAGATTTTCATATTCTTACATTAAACATCAGTTTATTAACACTGTTGACTGTTATTTGAAAGAATAGCTCTGTTGATCATCCTCACGAATATTTTTGTTTGTATTTTTTATTTTATTTTTAGACTTCTACTTCACCTTTTTATTCTGCTATCATGGGTAAGTTGTTTTTATTTATTTTTATTTATTTATTTATTTGTGTTTATTACAGAAAACAACGCATTCCACTTTGTGAATGATAATGATGATAATAATCTTGAATCTTCAGACATCATTTTCTACGTTATAGATGAACTTGGCTTGACACCAAACAATGGTAAATTGATTTATAAATATATATATGTATACAAATTATTTATATATTTATTAATTTATTTATATTTTTTTTCCAAAAGCTGAATCCTCCGTTGTAGATAATGACGATGAGTCCTACAACATGAGTTTACACATAATAGATGAGATTGAATTGCAAGAACAACAACAACAACAACAACAACAACCACAACAACAACAAGCATTTCAAGTTGTAGACGATGTTGAACAATCGACTGGCCGTTTTAACCTAATCCAGCGAGCTGTTTCCTTTAAAATTAACCCCGTTCCGGAGAACATTCATCCCGTGAATTGGATACGCAACGGAATAACCTCAATTGTTCAACATTCATTGGAAGGACTCAATCCGGAGGATCGCGTCGGGTTTTCGTTTTCTGGTAGTGAACTTGTTCGCGGTGAAGCCTGGGCACGCTTCAAACCAAGGCATTCAGTGTCCGCTGATGAGGTGCTCGATTTGGTGCAATCAGTATACCAATATAATTCGGCTGGTGTGAACACTGAAACTTTTCAGATAAAAGTGACGGTTATTAAGATGCCTGTGGGTATGGGGCGTGCCCAGAAAACAAAATATAATAGTTTCGAAGAAGAATGTGCTGCAAGAAGAGGTATTATTGTTATAAAAAATTCAGATAACCTTTGCCTGCCACGGGCACTTGTAGTGTTAATCGCGAAACTGACCAGTGATCCACAATTCGTACAGGTTCGCCGGGACATTGGACAACTACAAGGAATACGAGCTATGGAACTGTGCCAGAGAGCGGGTGTTGATATTCCCGCAGAGGGTGCCGGGATTCAGGAGTTGCAAGCATTCCAAAGGGTTTTATCCGAATACAGAATTACAGTGTTCAAATACGGTGCCGGTGGACGAGAGGTGATTTTTAAAGGACAAAGTGAAGGACCAACCCTTAATTTGCTACTCCACAAAGAACATTACAACGCGTTTTCCTGTGATTACTACTGCGAAGAATGTAATCTTCCCTACAATACACGCGTCAACCATCGTTGCAGTGGGATTTGTCCGTGCTGTCGTGAATCACCACGGTGCGAGGCTGAGGAGAAAATAGAGTGTGTGGATTGTCATCGTCACTTCAGGAGCCGGAAATGTTTGGAAAATCATCTACGGATTAAGAAGACATCCAACGTGTGTGCCGACTTGCGATTGTGTCAAAGGTGCTTTAAAACTGTCGATGGAAAACGTAGGCATGAATGTAGTGAAATTTTTTGTAAGATCTGTAAAAAACACCATCAGATAAATCAACAGTGTTATATTCGCCAAACACAAAGGAACCCTGCCTTACTGATTTATTATTCATATTTTACGATTTGGAAACACGACAGGACACCATTCAGACCGACGGCAGTGCAGTGCATGAAACCACATTGTGTGTGTTTAAATTGTGTTGTTCCAACTGTTTAGATACGGAAGTGGAATTTTGTGAAAAATGCGGCGTAAGGACCCACGTAATTATCAACAACCCTATTGAAAATTTTATGAACTTTGTGTTGAATCAAAGGAAAATTTTCAAAAGAGTGACTGTGATTGCACATAACGGTCAAGCATTCGACCATCAGTTAATCCTGAACTATATTCTCACCAAAACAGACATCAAGCCAAACTTAATTATGCGGGGGACAAAAATTATTTTGGCTGAGGTGGGAAATGTGCGATTTTTGGACTCGCTAAATTATTTTCCAATGGCTCTGGCAAAGCTACCTAAAGCTTTCGGCCTTGCTGGAAACTTTAAGAAGGGTTATTTTCCACACTTCTTTAACACCCTGGAAAATCAGCAATACGTGGGTCCTTTACCATCTGCTGAATTTTACGGTCCGAATCAAATGAAGCCCGAGGACCGACATACGTTTTTAAACTGGCATCAAGAACATCAGAATGATGTTTTTAATTTCCAGGAGGAAATCGTCGCATATTGCAAGTCGGACGTGGAAATACTAATGAGAGCCTCTCTTTCATTTAGGTCGATGCTTCTTAACGAGTGTAAGATTTGTCCATTCACCGAAGCAACAACAATAGCATCAGCGTGTAATAAGGTGTTTGCACGAAACTATCTGGAAGCCGATACAATCGCCGTTATTCCCCGTGGTGGTTACCGATTGGCTGATAATCAATCGGTTATCGCTTTACAATGGTTGTTGTGGGAGGAGAACGTACGAGGAATCACCATACACCACGCCGATACAGGTCGAGAACACCTAGTAGGAGGAGGACTCAAAGTTGACGGTTTTAACGAGGAGCAGCGTCAGGTATTCGAGTTTCACGGTTGTTACTTCCATGGATGCACCAGCTGTTTCAAATTTCACCGAGACACATCGATTGGAGGAGGTAAAATGGATACCATGCGAAATCGTTACGAGGCCACCACCCTTAAAACGACTCGACTTCGCAACCTGGGATTTGAAGTCATCGAAATGTGGGAATGTAACTTCCGCGCATTATTAAAACAGAGTTGTGAAGTGCGTGATTTTGTCGAAAACCATCCCGTGTTGGCAACATCACCATTGAATCCTCGTGACGGTTTTTATGGAGGCCGAACCGGAAACACTGTTACTTACTACAAATGTAACGAGGGTGAGCGCATCAAATACATCGATGTATGTTCATTGTACCCTTTTGTGTGCAAGTACGGCCGATTTCCTCTAGGACACCCCACAATTTATGTAGGATCTGCAGCCCGGGACATTGATTTATCCACCGTAGATGGCATGGTGAAATGTAAAATTTTACCACCCGCGCAGTTGTACCACCCCGTTCTCCCTGTCAGGATGAAGGGAAAGTTAATGTTCGCCCTTTGCAACAGCTGTGGTGAAAGTTCACAGCAGCGTGAGTGTTGCCATACGGAGGAAGAACGATTGTTCACAGGGACATGGGTAATTTGAAAGCATTGGAAAAAGGCTACAGGATTGTGGAAGTGTTTGAAGTGTGGACATACGAAACGCGTCAATACAACCATGCGGCGGGTCAGCCGGGTTTATTTACAGAAATGATGAATAAATTCATCAAAATTAAACAGGAAGCCTCCGGCTGGCCCGCGGATTGCATAAACGATGTGGTGAAACAACAACAATATCTGGTGGATTTTGAAGAAGCTGAAAAAGTGAAGCTAACACCGGAACGCATCGAAAATAACCCTGGTCTTCGATCCCTCGCCAAATTAATGTTGAATTCGTTCTGGGGAAAGTTTGGACAACGTGAAAACCAACCACAAACAACCATCGTCAACGATCCT
Organism: Aethina tumida; assembly: GCF_024364675.1. NCBI lineage: Eukaryota > Metazoa > Arthropoda > Insecta > Coleoptera > Nitidulidae > Aethina > Aethina tumida. The sequence goes on from NC_065435.1 coordinate 28,888,932, forward strand.
CAGGAATGCTTTGATCTCCTTGCGCATCCGTCGAAGAATGTCAACAGTATAACTCCTGTGAATGAACAAACTGTTGTAATCAACTGGGAGTACGCCGACGAGGCTGTGGAATCTCTGCCTACTGTGAATGTGGTAATTGCAGCTTTTGTTACAGCACAGGCCCGTTTGAAGTTGTACGAATATCTAGAGATGTTGGATACACGTGTTTTATACTACGACACCGATTCCGTTATCTATGTGTCAAGCAACCATTTTCCAGATCCCCCGACTGGAAAATTCATTGGAGACATGACCGATGAGCTGGAGGTATACGGTATCGGTTCCTACATCACGGAATTTGTTTCGGGCGGGCCGAAAAATTACGCATACTCGGTGTGGTCAACGACGAAGCAGTGTATCGAACATGTTTGTAAGGTGAAAGGGATCGCCTTAACATACAGTGCTTCTCGGTTGATTAATTTTGAGAAAATTAAACAAATGGTTCTAGAAAAAACAGATTCCATTCGTTTGACGTCGATGAACTTTGTGCGGACAAAAGATCATCGTGTAGTAACCAAAGAGGAGACAAAGACATACAGAACGAATTCAACAAAGAGACTCTTCATGGATGACAACAGTTCTCGGCCATTCGGGTACAAGGTCCCTAGGAACTAATTAAGTGGAAATTAAAAATTAATATAATAATATAAAAAAAAGGTAACTTTGAATTATTAATATTATATAGATATATATGGTACATACAATTTGTCTATTTTGTTTTTGATATATTCAACGCGTACAACCGGGTGAGAAACGGACTTGTACACTCAGCCTACATCGCAGCCACCACAACTACACTTATGAGCCTCAGTCAAATAATCAATCACAAAAAAGGTGTATCACTACAAAAATTACCATTGAATAATTAATATTGTATATGTATGTTTTCTGTTTAGAAACACGGTATTTGCACCAATCAACGACTGGGATTCGAAAGCAACAACGAAAGAAAGAACTTTTTCACCTCTTTTTCATGTATCGAAATAACAAAATGTATAATAAATTGTAATATAAATGTACAATAATAAATTGTAATATAAATGTACAATAATAATAATAAATTGTTAACTGTTTTTGTTTTTAATATGTAATAAATCATAATTATAAATTAATTGCATTTTCATTCACTCTTGCGTCTTCCTACGTTTTTGGCCTGAGGTGGCCCACGACTCATACACTCGTGACGTCACTTCTACGCTTTTGGTCTGAAGTGGCCCACGAACAGGTAAAAATAAACAAATGCGCGCATACGCGTCTTCCTTCGCTTTTGGTCTGAAGTGGCCCACGAAAGGTGCGCATGTCATACACTCGTGACGTCACTTCTACGCTTTTGGTCTGAAGTGGCCCACGAAAGGTGCGCATATCATACACTCGTGACGTCACACCTACGCTTTTGGTCTGAGGTGGCCCACGACAAGGGTGGCGCTTGCCCACATACCGACAAAGGCTATAAACCATCACAAACAGATGAGTGGCGCGTGCCCACATGCCGACAAAGGCTACAAACCGCCCCAAACAGAGGGGTGGCGCGTGCTCACTTGCCGACAAAGGCCAGCAACCACCCAAACAGATGGGCGGCACGTGCCGACAGGGTCGTGACGTCACTCCTACGCTGTTCGTCTCAAGTGCCCCACTGGCGCCGGAGGGGAGGGGGGAGTCGTGACGTCACACCTACGCTGTCTGTCTCAAGTGCCCCATTTTCTACTAACATTGGTATCTTAGTGTTGTGGGAGAGTGATAACCCAACCAAAAGTGAAAGAGAAAAATTCAGTGCATAGTTGAAAATTGTCGCTCACTAATTCAAGCTGAAAGAATCAACCACGTTAATTTACTGTTGATTTAAAAAAGTGAAATATTTAAACAATTACAATAATGGCAACTTTTTGTTTGAGGATTTCGATTACGAGTGCTGAAAAATCACGGAAATCACGAACTTTCAAGTTTCAGTAGCAACGAAGGAATTTTGTTTATCAAATAAAAGAAAATAACATTTATGTTGCTAAGATTACGTTTCCTTGTGACATGTGCCACACGTTACAATATAAACAAAACGTCCAATGACCAATTAAACCATATTCGAAATATGTAATTTAGAAAAAAGTTGTCATTTTTCAAGTAATTTTGATTTGTTTCTTTCATTGTATTAAAATTACATCAAATTGTGGTTATATTTTTATTATATTTCTATTTGTTTTAATTGACAGTGTCATCAAATTGACAGAGAAAAGAAATATCGAGATGATTTTTCGATTTGTTATAATAACTTTAATGACAGTGATTCATTTATTTAATGACCACGTTACAAATCACATCTGTGTGTGAAATGATATGGACAAATTGCACGTGTTGATTACCAGGAAACTTTTGCACAAACAATCAGTTCAATACGATCGTTACTATATTTGGCTCTACAAAATAATCACAAAATCAAGTAACTAGACGTAAAGACAGCATTTTTATATGGAGAACTTGAACACACCTATTTATGACTTAACAAGAAGGGTTGGATCATGACAAAAACATGGTATGTAAATTGAACAAGTCACCATATGGGTTAAAACAATTCCCTTGCTGCTGGCATGCCAAATTCGTCTCTACACCGAAAAGAGTTTTAGTATTTATATGGAACAAATTTTAAACAGAATTGAAATGACTAATGCTGATCCTAATACTGTTCCAGTCGACCCTAACATAAAGCTACAGTAGAAAGATACTACCTCACTTCTGCTCTTCATAATAACACAGCTCGTTCCGTCAAATTTTATTTGGCTACCATCGCAAATAATCTGACTTAGAGACAATAGATTTGTTGCCAATTTAGGAACACATAATACTTTTGTAAAAAGCACCTTTTTGTTTTGACCTTCATCGTCATAATGGTCCAACCTCACTTGTTCTGAGCATTGCACAGATTATACTTTGTTGTTTGCGACTCTGATTTTATGTATGACAGGAGCCGTCATATATTCAAGCATGTTCTTACGTCTTGTCATGTGTGACGATGCATCGGAAGCCACTTACCATGGGTCATTTTGGCTGGATGTTGCCTCAAATGCAGCAGCATATGATGAACTACTTGCTTTTTGTTGAACATTCTTGGTTCTGGATTTGCATTTGAGGACTTTTATGACCTTACTTGTTACAAGTGTAGCACCTTGGACCCTTACTTTGTTTCTGTGGTTGTTTTTAATTTTCTTGATGACAGACAATACTGTTGAGTCACTTTCAGGTTGTTTAACATCTTGTGATAGTTTTGATTTCACAGAAACAGAAGGTTTCTTCATGCCGGAGCTTTCAATAGCAATAATCATTGGTTGATAGGATTCTGGTAGACCGGAGAGTAGCACTGTAAATAGCCATTCATCGTCAACTTCGAATCCAATGTTTCTGAGCTTGTGAGCGGTACACATTATTTTACTCATATATTTCTCTACGTTTTAACATGCAGTATGTGAAGTATTACAGAGATCATGCAGCAGCCCATCACAGCGTGTCAACCAAGATTTATCCCATACTTATTTTGCAGTACTACTCTCTTGTATGTGCACGTAATTTATTGAGTCAACTAGTAAATTTATCTTAGTTTTTGCCTTTGTGTCTCGTTTTGTGTCCACAATGACACATGTGGGGGGTTTTATGCAGTCCACAACTTCTCTTGCTGTAGATGTGTTTCTATAGCAAATAACCAGGTGACGTAATTATCTCGGCCGGTTAACTTTTCAATTAATGCCAATTGATTGTTTGCTGACAATTTAAGAACCCTTATTCCAAATGTTACGAGAAATCACCTTTCAATTGTCGTATTGACGTTTTAGGTTAACTTTATTACTTTTCTCAGTAAATAAGTCTTTCTGGGCTTAAAAGAATTTATTATTTCTCAAGAAAAATTTATATTTAAGAATTTAGTGTTAAAATTACAACTTAACTGTCCACAGGCGCACAATTCAAATTACAATTTTAACAGTTTATGTGTAGTTTCAGTGCACTCCTACCTGGTCATCGCATCAGTTACAATTGGCATCCCAAGAGGAGATGAAACATTATTTGTTTTAAGTTGTGTCAAAATTGTTCATTCTTTATAGTAGTGTAAGCTACATTGCGCTGTAAATTAGATTTTTTTTAGAAGAATCCTTCAAGTAAACTAATTAGGGTTAACAAGACAGCATTAAGTTAACTAAGGAAAGCATATTATCAAATTTAGTACGCTGGGTCAGCTCCTGGAGTAATATTTATACGATACACATTCTCCACATTTTGGCAGATTGAAATAACCTCTTTCCGTAATTCGCCAAAGAGCATTATAGGATCGGATACCGAACAAAATAAAATTACACAAAGATCAGTTGTCAAGATTGTCAAGGAGTTGTCAAAGAATACGAACCGTATTCCATATCAGTCTTCACAATATTGCCAAACTAATTTAAGTGTTTCTTTTCTATGAAAACTTTTTTCTAAATGTTAGTGTATTGACCTTTTTGCTTTAATTCAATTCAAAATACATAAATTTGAACACTGAACAATTTCTAACATTATCTCAGTCATCTAAATCTTATCAATATTAAAATTTGCCCTAATATATATTATTCTTTTCCTTGAAAAATATTACATTTTACCAGTGTGCGTTTATATTCGGATTCAAACTCAGATAAATAAACTATATGTAGTTTGAGGAGAAAAGACAAGCCAAGTGAAAATCTCAATAAAACCCAAAAGTCTGCCGGCGCTTCAAGAGGCCTTAAGATTAAAATATCGGAACTAGAGGGTGAACTACAACGAATGAAAGTAAGTAATGCAGTAAGCTGTCTGCTAAACTACAGACACCTTCGGTAAATCCTGGAAATACTCCTACTTCTAACACCAATCCTTTCTCCCAACTAGCCACCCCACACCTCCAAACCGCAAGTTTTCCACGAAATGGGTCACGCCTATAAAGGTGATATCGAAATCGTCTGATGATGACGCATCCCTGTGCTCACCGAAAGGACATGAAAGTACTGGAAGTCTTTATATCCATTAAGGTCAAAAGCCAAAAGTGAATAATTGGAACAGTTTACCAGCATCTGGTTCTGATTTTTATTCCAATCATTGTGCATCAGTGGATATATTTTTAGTAACTGGAGATTGAAACCTGCCCCGAGTGAATTGGACTAATGATGAGTATAGTGTTTTCATGAGTTCTGAGGTTTACTCATTAAACTATCACTTGTCATTAGTTGATTGGGATTTACTTTTTAGCAATATGGATGTTAATGATTGTGAGCACAAATCTTATGAAATTTTATAAAATATGTTCCAACTTGATCTACCTGTAAAAATATTTAAGAACTATGTTTCTTAAGTTGTTCTATAAAGGGCTTATGACATTAACAATTCGTTATTCCTTTGCAGATATTTGAATTTCGTTGTCATAAACAAATTTGAATATTTTTCATAAAATCAAGTAGCACAAAAAGATTTCTTTATTTGGTTACCACCAAACTTTAATCAGTTCATATCGAAACATACCTCTCTTATACATAATTTGTTTTCAGAATAAATTCAATAAATTAAGATTGAAATCTGAAAGTACGATGTAAAAGGCAAATGCTGGAAAGATTCTAGTGGCCCAAGAATTGGATTTAAATGTACGTATAATTTTCATCTGTATTCAAGATTTTTATAATTAATGATATATTTTATGCTAAAACACACACAATTAAATTATTTAATTTAAATAAAAAACAAATAAGCTATTTCGACGATTCGTTGGACATCAGGAATTGACACATTGACAGACTGATTACTATCATATAAATGAAGATGAAATGTGCTATGACAAAGCCACATATCGGGAAAAATGAAAAAAAAATATCCAAGAAATCAAAAAAAGTACAAGCAAAAATCCCAATAAAGAAGAAAACAGCATTACCAAAAGTTCTACCAAAAAGGCTGAGGACTGGAATGTTCCCGTTGGAGTTCCACATATCTGTCTGTGTATAAAGCAGGTACTTTCATTTTGAGAATTAAGCATGTTTATAATAATTATAATTTTATAATTGTGGCGAAGAAATTTTTCCTATTGTAATCTGTACTCTATGACGGTAAATGCGTTTCCTAAATAATTATGTTGTATATATTATAAATAATTATGTTATATATAGCTGTAAATCTTTCTACTGAAAAATTGGTGGTTGAAAAAATCGACAATGTGTCGAAACCATTTTATAACACCAAACTAAATTTTCGACTTAAGTTAAACTAAGTAATTTTATTTGTAAAGTTAAGTTATATTTAATTATTTGTGAATCTCATTTATAGTCTTCCAGTGTAGGTTGAAATATAAGGATGAGATTGATTCGAAACAGTTCTACCATCAACAATATTATAACAAATCGAAAAATCATCACGATATTCCTTTGCTCTGTCAATTTGCTGACACTGTGGATTAAAACGAATAGAATTATAAGAAAAGATATAACTGAACCACAATTTGGTGAAATACAATATAAGAATCAAATCAAGTTTTGCTTGGGAGAAGACAACTTTTTTGCTAAATTACATACTTCTGACATATGTCATAAGGAAACGTAATCTTAGCAACATAAATGTTATTTTATTTTTTGACAAACAATTGAAACTTGAAATAAATGTCGACGAGAGATCTGCAACTGATTTGATTTCAGTGACTTTCAGGACACGTAATCTAAACCTTCAGACAGTAAGTTGCTATTTTTGTAACTGTTTTTAATATTTCACCTTTTTAAATCAACAGTAAATTCACGAAGGTGATTCTCTCAGCTTGAATAACTGAGCGACAGATTTCAACACTGAAATTTTCTTTTTCAACATTGGTTATCACCCTCAAATGATATACTAATCTTTCCATATTTGATAATTTTATATCGCAAATTATTTAGATTCCTCATGTCTGGATGACAAATTCAAATAATATCAACACAACTTATAAACCAAATCATAAAGTGGAATTTCTATTTTACAATTTTCTGCGTAAATATTGATTTGCAATCTTTGTTCGGTTGAAACTTATAATTAATGGCTTTATCATTTGCAGTTCTGCTAAAATTTTCATCTACTTTGGTGCATATATATTTTTGGTGTCTCCATATTTTCTTGACAATATGCGTGTTTTGGCAACACACTGACAACATCGAGAACTAAAGATGGAGTATTTTCGTTCTGCTTATTCGCGATACTGATCATAGAATGAAGGTATTTTATACTACCAAACATCGCGGACCCTTGTATCCTATTAAGCAGTATTCTTCTAAATTATCTATATTAATAATAATAATAATAATATCATAATTGAAATGAAAGTTTATGCTCTTATAGACATTCAAGAAGTGAGACACAATTTACTTGCTTTACCTATATGCTCCATACTTGCTTTAAAAATATGTTAAAATCGTGGTAGTAACTCTCCATATGCGTTGGGATGTACATGGAGTTCTTAGGATGCTTTATTTAAATTTGCCATCTGTAAAATGAAATAATTATTGAGGGTATTGCAAAAATTATCTTAAAAAATTGATTGAATATATCATATTGTAGAAGAGATTGAAAAACACAGTGACCAAAGGTTTTTTTGAAAGAAGGAAAATAACGGAGCGATTTTTAATTAGGGATGACTCAATTTGATTATACGTCGATGTAGTGCACTGATTCAGTTAACCAAAGGGGCGGTATATATAACACGATATTGTACACTAAATACTCTCTGTACCATGTAATATTGTATAACTTTGATTAACTTTTGATATATATACAAATCGGAATTCTTTTTTATAGTTTTTAAGACATCTTGGTGTTTTGATAATATATCATATGCCTAACTTTACTTAAATGAATTTTAATATGATTGGTAATATTTTGATTCAGCAAAATTAAAGCCCACGGGAATTTTTCATATGACTTGATTTTCGAGAATTTCATGACGAATTAACACTATTTGAAATCAGAGCTCTAAAATAGATATATTTTGTTATTAGTGTAACTGTTCCAATATGATTGAATAAATGCAACAAATTATGTAGCTAAGGGAAATCAAATTTAAAAAACAATACAACACTTATTGTAAATTAGCAACTGTTATTTACAATTGTTCCTACAACTTAATTTGAAATATTAACAATTTCAACATTCAAGAGATGCTGTGAAACTTGAGAACACTAGGTATCTCATCATTCAAAAACTCAACAACTACAAACACGCCATCAATTTATTTCAGATGTAATTCATAACACATAATTTCTTAAAAGAGTCAAATTTGATGATTAACATCAATGGATTGAATTTAAATGGAAAATGTGTAGGGTTTAACATAATGGTTAAGGCTTGAGTAATACCATATGGAATAAATAATGAAATTATTTACTAACAATTTCTTAAAACAGGAGAATAAGTTTTTGAGAACTCTGGTCCTGTACGTTTGTTTTGTAAACTAACTGACAACTGATATTTCAGTTATTTCATTTTGCTTGTTGGTCGATTTTATATTGGCGATACCAAATATAGAAAGATGATTCTAAATTGTCGAGATATTCTGAACACAGGATTCTATAATAATAATGGAGGAGCTATCCTTCTGTGACAGTTAACAGTGAAACATTCTTCTGATACAATTTAATTTACAATGCGAAAAAACATCTTATTATTGAAAATAAAGCTTACGCTATAACAGAGTCAAGAATTGAGACACAATTTTCTTAGAAAAGCATTTATTTGGAATACCGATCAGACATGTGTCAGATGATGATATTCTTCCAGGTAAATAGAAAGGAAGAAGAACTGCCTTCGTTGCTATTGAACCCAGATTATGTACAAAACTATTTTTTGGTAAATTTACCTTCTAAACTTGTTCATTTAGTTATTGCGAAGAGCACAAAAAACTTTTATTTATCTTCTAAAGGGTTCTTATCCCATCAAATAACATTCGCAAAGTTCAATTTATATTGTGCATAACAATCTTCAAGTTTTGATTCACCACCACGATTTGAACTTTATTTTAAAGCAAGTATGGAGCATGTAGGTAAAGTAAATTGTGTTTCACCTCTTGAATGTTTATAAAGATTTTTTAGAAAAATACTAATTAATAGGATCCCAGGTTCCTAGAGTCGCGATTATAAATCAGCAACTAAGGCCAAGTTGTCCAATTTGTCAGCTCTCAAGAAAACGTGGAGACACTTAAAATATATATGCACAAACGTAGATGAAAATTTCAACAAAATTACAAATGATACAGCTATTAATTATAAATTTCATCTGAACAAAGATTGCAAATCAGCAAATTGTAAAGTAGAAATCACTTTTTCATGATTTTGTTAATAAAATGTGCTGACATTATTTGAAGTTGTCATCTAGAGATGAGGAATCTAATTAAATTTTGACATAAAATTAGCAAATTTGGAAAGATTGGTATCTTAGTGTTATTTGAGGGTAATAATCCAACCAAACGTGATCGAAAAATTTCAGTACCTAGTTGAAATTTGCCGCTCACAAATTCTTGCTTAAAGAATCAACTAGGTGAATTATCTTTTGATTTAAAAAGGTGAAATATTTAAACATTTACAATAATAGCAACCTACTGTCTGAAGGTTTCGATTACGAGTCACTGAAATCAAATCAGTTGCAGATCTCTCGTCGACATTTATTTTGAATCAAAGAAATACTGTCTGTGATTCTGCAGATAATTAACATGTGAATAGAAATTGTTTTTGTTAACATTGTTAACTTTATACTTAAATGCCGATATATATTTTGTTGCTAAGAGAGGTGAGGGATGTCGTCTTTCAAGTAAATTTCATTTGATCTTACATTGTATTAATATTACATCAAGTTGTGTTTCAGTTATATTTTTTGGTATAATTCTATTCGTTTGAATCCACAGTGTCAACAAATTGACAGAGCTAAGAAATATCGAGATGAGATGAGTTATACTAAATGGTAGAACTGTTCCGAATCAAATTCATCCTTATATTTCAACCCACACTAAATGACTATAAATGTGATTCCCAAATATTTATATATAATATAACTTTCCAAATAAAACTACTTTGTGTACCTTTAAGTTATGTGGTTAATTTAATATAAGTTTGGTTGTTAATAAATGGTTTCGACCCATTGTCGATTTTTTTAACCTTCAGCTATTCAGTGGAGGTACTGAGTTATATGGAACATATTTTTTTAGGAAACACATTTAGTGATTACAGTACAGATTAAAATATAAGGAAAAATTACTTCGGCACTAATCTAAAATTATAATTGCTATAAACAAGCTTCATTCTCAGATGATAGATGAGTTGAAACCTAGATCCACACTATGGAAACATTTCCATAAAATGAAAATACTTGCTATATACAGAGATAGATATGTGGAACTCCAACGGATACATTCCAGTCCTCAGTCTTTTTGGTAGAACTTTTGAATACGGTTTCTTGGTAATGATGTTTTCTTCTTTATTGTGATTTTTTTTTGTACTTTTTTCGGATTTCTTGGATTTTTATTCATATTTCATAGCCTCAGAGAAAATATTTGCCGACGTCGTCAAGTTTTGTCGTGGCTCATTTCATCTTCATTTATATGATGGTAATCAGCCTTTCCATGTGAACGTAACTCGTCGTGCCCAACGAATCGTCGAAATACTTTAAAAAAGATATATAAAATTAATATTAAAGATTAATTTTATTATATATACCAATTTTATTTGTTTTTCATTTAAATTATATAATTTAATTGTGTGTTTTAACATAAAATATGTCATTAATTATAAAAATCTTGAATACAGATGAAAATTATACTTACATTTAAATCCAATTCTTGGGCCACTAGAATCTTTACACCATTTGCTTTTTCATCGATCGATTTCAATCTTAATTTATTCTGAAAACAAATTAATTAGGTATTAATGTGTTGTTTTAAGGAGCGTCATATACATGAAAGTTCTTATTCTTTGTTTAGTTGGGATTCCTGTAAGTAAATTAATGAATTTAGACAAAAATATTTCCTAAAAATAACAGTTTGATACGATCTGTTTCATTTCTAGCATTACTATACACAAGTATATCTTCCGATTATCATTTCCAATGAGGCAGGGATTCATTAATAAAAGCGAGAATATTTAACTAATAATTTTGAATTGAAGCGTAGGAGCAACTTCAGAGAAATGTGGTTCGTATGAAATGTTTGAACTGATTAAAGTTTGGAGGTAAACAAGTAAAGAAAACTTTTTGGTCTACCTGATTATATGAACAAAATTGAAATTTGTTTATGGGAACGGAATTCAAATGTCTACAAATGAATAACGAATAGTTAATTTTATAAGCTCTTTAGAGAACAACTTAGGAAACTTAGTCTTAATTTTTTTACATGTAGATAAAATAGGAACATATTGTATAAAATTTCATAAGACACAATCAACCAATGATAATTGATAGTTTAAAGTGTAAACCTCAGTACTCATGCAAACACTATACTTACTCATCATTGGTCCAATTCACTCGAGGCAAGTTATGTTAGAATATCTAGACATCGTGTATAACGGTTGTGATGACAACGGAGAATAAAAACAATAGAAGAGCGTAGTTATAGAAACAGAATTAAGTTGTAAGAGCAGAGTTAGTTGTATACAGCCCACCAATGTTGTAAGATAGTCAATAAGCATTTTACTGAGTACCTTGCATTATCATTCCACGTCGCCTTGTAAGCAGGCATGTTCTAACTATTAACTTTTGTGTTTTGACCTTAATGGAAACAAATACTTCCAGTGCTTCCATGTCCTTTCGGTGAGCACAGGGGTGCGTCGTCAGGATTTCGAGAACACCTCCATAGGCAGACAGCTTACTGCATTACTTACTTTCATTCGTTGTAATTCACCCTCTAGTTCCGAGATTTTAATCTTAACGTCTAGTTTTCGGGTACCTCTTGGCTTATCTTTTTCGTGGACTCTACACATGGTTTATTGGTTTAGTAACCGAGGTTACCAACCAAATTAACAACTCTTCTCTTTTGTCTGAATATGGCAACTCTTATAACTAAATTCAAACAGAAGTACGAACGTTATGTCTAACTCCATTTGGGGGTCTGATGTCGGTGTGGCGCTTTGCCGAATTTTGCTCTTGTTACTTACTTTAGATAGTTAACTCTTTCGGAACTTGGAACGGAGTCGTGCTCAGGGTTTACCGGGCGGTTGACCTTTCTTTCTGCCAATAGAACCTGGATTTGAACCGCCTTTTCCTTTCCATCTTTCAAGGTTTTTGTCTCTTAGTAGGAACTTCTTGTAGAACGGAACTGGCGATGTGCCGTCCGGTTTCAATAGGATTCGGAACCACTCGACCTTTGCAGGCACACTTGCTGTTTTCCCATTTCATTATCGCTAATTCGGTTATTAAACTGTTTATAGTACGAAAACAAAAATTTAATTCAGTTGTTTCTTGAATTGGTAACCAAGGTTACCAGACAAGTAAACAAATTTTTCATTTGTCTGAATTTGGTAACTAACTAAATTCAGACAAAAAAGGACACTAAATAAAAACAACAATATCACTACAAACACTTTTGGAAACTGAGGTGTGAGTGTGATGAGATTAAACGCGATGTTACAAGAACACTAAACGTTTATTATATTATTACAAAGTGTGCACTCGGCTAGAAACGTCAAAGACTAAAAACTAAGAACTAAAAACCCTGCGTAGCATGACGCTTGCGTTAGGACATCTATACAGAGGGCTTCCAAGTATCAATGTGCAATTTCATTCCTTAACAAACTCTTTTCCGTAGTTGCCACTCAAATTTGGATAAATGACGATTGTTACCGCTGCCATTGGTAACGACAGAAAGGTCTCTTATTGTTAGCGACTTTTGTCAATTGTTCAAAGTGCAACCAGAGAATATTGTTGATAGTAACAATTTTTGTTTGAGTTGTTCGTCCTTCCTCTGTCTGAATTTAGTTATAATAGATACCATAATCGAAAGAGAAGAGTTGTTAACGCTAATCCCAAATCTTTATCCCAACCAGCCACCCCCACTCCTGCAAAGTCTTCCAGCTTCAAAACTCAGGAACTTGGTCACCCCCAAGGAGGTGATGTCGAAATTGTCTAACTACAATGCATGACAAAAACATGGTATGTAAATTGAACAAGTCACCATATGGGTTAAAACAATTCCCTTGCTGCTGGCATGCCAAATTCGTCTCTACACCGAAAAGAGTTTTAGTATTTATATGGAACAAATTTTAAACAGAATTGAAATGACTAATGCTGATCCTAATACTGTTCCAGTCGACCCTAACATAAAGCTACAGTAGAAAGATACTACCTCACTTCTGCTCTTCATAATAACACAGCTCGTTCCGTCAAATTTTATTTGGCTACCATCGCAAATAATCTGACTTAGAGACAATAGATTTGTTGCCAATTTAGGAACACATAATACTTTTGTAAAAAGCACCTTTTTGTTTTGACCTTCATCGTCATAATGGTCCAACCTCACTTGTTCTGAGCATTGCACAGATTATACTTTGTTGTTTGCGACTCTGATTTTATGTATGACAGGAGCCGTCATATATTCAAGCATGTTCTTACGTCTTGTCATGTGTGACGATGCATCGGAAGCCACTTACCATGGGTCATTTTGGCTGGATGTTGCCTCAAATGCAGCAGCATATGATGAACTACTTGCTTTTTGTTGAACATTCTTGGTTCTGGATTTGCATTTGAGGACTTTTATGACCTTACTTGTTACAAGTGTAGCACCTTGGACCCTTACTTTGTTTCTGTGGTTGTTTTTAATTTTCTTGATGACAGACAATACTGTTGAGTCACTTTCAGGTTGTTTAACATCTTGTGATAGTTTTGATTTCACAGAAACAGAAGGTTTCTTCATGCCGGAGCTTTCAATAGCAATAATCATTGGTTGATAGGATTCTGGTAGACCGGAGAGTAGCACTGTAAATAGCCATTCATCGTCAACTTCGAAACCAATGTTTCTGAGCTTGTGAGCGGTACACATTATTTTACTCATATATTTCTCTACGTTTTAACATGCAGTATGTGAAGTATTACAGAGATCATGCAGCAGCCCATCACAGCGTGTCAACCAAGATTTATCCCATACTTATTTTGCAGTACTACTCTCTTGTATGTGCACGTAATTTATTGAGTCAACTAGTAAATTTATCTTAGTTTTTGCCTTTGTGTCTCGTTTTGTGTCCACAATGACACATGTGGGGGGTTTTATGCAGTCCACAACTTCTCTTGCTGTAGATGTGTTTCTATAGCAAATAACCAGGTGACGTAATTATCTCGGCCGGTTAACTTTTCAATTAATGCCAATTGATTGTTTGCTGACAATTTAAGAACCCTTATTCCAAATGTTACGAGAAATCACCTTTCAATTGTCGTATTGACGTTTTAGGTTAACTTTATTACTTTTCTCAGTAAATAAGTCTTTCTGGGCTTAAAAGAATTTATTATTTCTCAAGAAAAATTTATATTTAAGAATTTAGTGTTAAAATTACAACTTAACTGTCCACAGGCGCACAATTCAAATTACAATTTTAACAGTTTATGTGTAGTTTCAGTGCACTCCTACCTGGTCATCGCATCAGTTACAATTGGCATCCCAAGAGGAGATGAAACATTATTTGTTTTAAGTTGTGTCAAAATTGTTCATTCTTTATAGTAGTGTAAGCTACATTGCGCTGTAAATTAGATTTTTTTTAGAAGAATCCTTCAAGTAAACTAATTAGGGTTAACAAGACAGCATTAAGTTAACTAAGGAAAGCATATTATCAAATTTAGTACGCTGGGTCAGCTCCTGGAGTAATATTTATACGATACACATTCTCCACATTTTGGCAGATTGAAATAACCTCTTTCCGTAATTCGCCAAAGAGCATTATAGGATCGGATACCGAACAAAATAAAATTACACAAAGATCAGTTGTCAAGATTGTCAAGGAGTTGTCAAAGAATACGAACCGTATTCCATATCAGTCTTCACAATATTGCCAAACTAATTTAAGTGTTTCTTTTCTATGAAAACTTTTTTCTAAATGTTAGTGTATTGACCTTTTTGCTTTAATTCAATTCAAAATACATAAATTTGAACACTGAACAATTTCTAACATTATCTCAGTCATCTAAATCTTATCAATATTAAAATTTGCCCTAATATATATTATTCTTTTCCTTGAAAAATATTACATTTTACCAGTGTGCGTTTATATTCGGATTCAAACTCAGATAAATAAACTATATGTAGTTTGAGGAGAAAAGACAAGCCAAGTGAAAATCTCAATAAAACCCAAAAGTCTGCCGGCGCTTCAAGAGGCCTTAAGATTAAAATATCGGAACTAGAGGGTGAACTACAACGAATGAAAGTAAGTAATGCAGTAAGCTGTCTGCTAAACTACAGACACCTTCGGTAAATCCTGGAAATACTCCTACTTCTAACACCAATCCTTTCTCCCAACTAGCCACCCCACACCTCCAAACCGCAAGTTTTCCACGAAATGGGTCACGCCTATAAAGGTGATATCGAAATCGTCTGATGATGACGCATCCCTGTGCTCACCGAAAGGACATGAAAGTACTGGAAGTCTTTATATCCATTAAGGTCAAAAGCCAAAAGTGAATAATTGGAACAGTTTACCAGCATCTGGTTCTGATTTTTATTCCAATCATTGTGCATCAGTGGATATATTTTTAGTAACTGGAGATTGAAACCTGCCCCGAGTGAATTGGACTAATGATGAGTATAGTGTTTTCATGAGTTCTGAGGTTTACTCATTAAACTATCACTTGTCATTAGTTGATTGGGATTTACTTTTTAGCAATATGGATGTTAATGATTGTGAGCACAAATCTTATGAAATTTTATAAAATATGTTCCAACTTGATCTACCTGTAAAAATATTTAAGAACTATGTTTCTTAAGTTGTTCTATAAAGGGCTTATGACATTAACAATTCGTTATTCCTTTGCAGATATTTGAATTTCGTTGTCATAAACAAATTTGAATATTTTTCATAAAATCAAGTAGCACAAAAAGATTTCTTTATTTGGTTACCACCAAACTTTAATCAGTTCATATCGAAACATACCTCTCTTATACATAATTTGTTTTCAGAATAAATTCAATAAATTAAGATTGAAATCTGAAAGTACGATGTAAAAGGCAAATGCTGGAAAGATTCTAGTGGCCCAAGAATTGGATTTAAATGTACGTATAATTTTCATCTGTATTCAAGATTTTTATAATTAATGATATATTTTATGCTAAAACACACACAATTAAATTATTTAATTTAAATAAAAAACAAATAAGCTATTTCGACGATTCGTTGGACATCAGGAATTGACACATTGACAGACTGATTACTATCATATAAATGAAGATGAAATGTGCTATGACAAAGCCACATATCGGGAAAAATGAAAAAAAAATATCCAAGAAATCAAAAAAAGTACAAGCAAAAATCCCAATAAAGAAGAAAACAGCATTACCAAAAGTTCTACCAAAAAGGCTGAGGACTGGAATGTTCCCGTTGGAGTTCCACATATCTGTCTGTGTATAAAGCAGGTACTTTCATTTTGAGAATTAAGCATGTTTATAATAATTATAATTTTATAATTGTGGCGAAGAAATTTTTCCTATTGTAATCTGTACTCTATGACGGTAAATGCGTTTCCTAAATAATTATGTTGTATATATTATAAATAATTATGTTATATATAGCTGTAAATCTTTCTACTGAAAAATTGGTGGTTGAAAAAATCGACAATGTGTCGAAACCATTTTATAACACCAAACTAAATTTTCGACTTAAGTTAAACTAAGTAATTTTATTTGTAAAGTTAAGTTATATTTAATTATTTGTGAATCTCATTTATAGTCTTCCAGTGTAGGTTGAAATATAAGGATGAGATTGATTCGAAACAGTTCTACCATCAACAATATTATAACAAATCGAAAAATCATCACGATATTCCTTTGCTCTGTCAATTTGCTGACACTGTGGATTAAAACGAATAGAATTATAAGAAAAGATATAACTGAACCACAATTTGGTGAAATACAATATAAGAATCAAATCAAGTTTTGCTTGGGAGAAGACAACTTTTTTGCTAAATTACATACTTCTGACATATGTCATAAGGAAACGTAATCTTAGCAACATAAATGTTATTTTATTTTTTGACAAACAATTGAAACTTGAAATAAATGTCGACGAGAGATCTGCAACTGATTTGATTTCAGTGACTTTCAGGACACGTAATCTAAACCTTCAGACAGTAAGTTGCTATTTTTGTAACTGTTTTTAATATTTCACCTTTTTAAATCAACAGTAAATTCACGAAGGTGATTCTCTCAGCTTGAATAACTGAGCGACAGATTTCAACACTGAAATTTTCTTTTTCAACATTGGTTATCACCCTCAAATGATATACTAATCTTTCCATATTTGATAATTTTATATCGCAAATTATTTAGATTCCTCATGTCTGGATGACAAATTCAAATAATATCAACACAACTTATAAACCAAATCATAAAGTGGAATTTCTATTTTACAATTTTCTGCGTAAATATTGATTTGCAATCTTTGTTCGGTTGAAACTTATAATTAATGGCTTTATCATTTGCAGTTCTGCTAAAATTTTCATCTACTTTGGTGCATATATATTTTTGGTGTCTCCATATTTTCTTGACAATATGCGTGTTTTGGCAACACACTGACAACATCGAGAACTAAAGATGGAGTATTTTCGTTCTGCTTATTCGCGATACTGATCATAGAATGAAGGTATTTTATACTACCAAACATCGCGGACCCTTGTATCCTATTAAGCAGTATTCTTCTAAATTATCTATATTAATAATAATAATAATAATATCATAATTGAAATGAAAGTTTATGCTCTTATAGACATTCAAGAAGTGAGACACAATTTACTTGCTTTACCTATATGCTCCATACTTGCTTTAAAAATATGTTAAAATCGTGGTAGTAACTCTCCATATGCGTTGGGATGTACATGGAGTTCTTAGGATGCTTTATTTAAATTTGCCATCTGTAAAATGAAATAATTATTGAGGGTATTGCAAAAATTATCTTAAAAAATTGATTGAATATATCATATTGTAGAAGAGATTGAAAAACACAGTGACCAAAGGTTTTTTTGAAAGAAGGAAAATAACGGAGCGATTTTTAATTAGGGATGACTCAATTTGATTATACGTCGATGTAGTGCACTGATTCAGTTAACCAAAGGGGCGGTATATATAACACGATATTGTACACTAAATACTCTCTGTACCATGTAATATTGTATAACTTTGATTAACTTTTGATATATATACAAATCGGAATTCTTTTTTATAGTTTTTAAGACATCTTGGTGTTTTGATAATATATCATATGCCTAACTTTACTTAAATGAATTTTAATATGATTGGTAATATTTTGATTCAGCAAAATTAAAGCCCACGGGAATTTTTCATATGACTTGATTTTCGAGAATTTCATGACGAATTAACACTATTTGAAATCAGAGCTCTAAAATAGATATATTTTGTTATTAGTGTAACTGTTCCAATATGATTGAATAAATGCAACAAATTATGTAGCTAAGGGAAATCAAATTTAAAAAACAATACAACACTTATTGTAAATTAGCAACTGTTATTTACAATTGTTCCTACAACTTAATTTGAAATATTAACAATTTCAACATTCAAGAGATGCTGTGAAACTTGAGAACACTAGGTATCTCATCATTCAAAAACTCAACAACTACAAACACGCCATCAATTTATTTCAGATGTAATTCATAACACATAATTTCTTAAAAGAGTCAAATTTGATGATTAACATCAATGGATTGAATTTAAATGGAAAATGTGTAGGGTTTAACATAATGGTTAAGGCTTGAGTAATACCATATGGAATAAATA
This sequence comes from Aethina tumida, assembly GCF_024364675.1. Classification (NCBI taxonomy): domain Eukaryota; kingdom Metazoa; phylum Arthropoda; class Insecta; order Coleoptera; family Nitidulidae; genus Aethina; species Aethina tumida. The sequence goes on from NC_065435.1 coordinate 28,907,926, forward strand.
ATGAAATTATTTACTAACAATTTCTTAAAACAGGAGAATAAGTTTTTGAGAACTCTGGTCCTGTACGTTTGTTTTGTAAACTAACTGACAACTGATATTTCAGTTATTTCATTTTGCTTGTTGGTCGATTTTATATTGGCGATACCAAATATAGAAAGATGATTCTAAATTGTCGAGATATTCTGAACACAGGATTCTATAATAATAATGGAGGAGCTATCCTTCTGTGACAGTTAACAGTGAAACATTCTTCTGATACAATTTAATTTACAATGCGAAAAAACATCTTATTATTGAAAATAAAGCTTACGCTATAACAGAGTCAAGAATTGAGACACAATTTTCTTAGAAAAGCATTTATTTGGAATACCGATCAGACATGTGTCAGATGATGATATTCTTCCAGGTAAATAGAAAGGAAGAAGAACTGCCTTCGTTGCTATTGAACCCAGATTATGTACAAAACTATTTTTTGGTAAATTTACCTTCTAAACTTGTTCATTTAGTTATTGCGAAGAGCACAAAAAACTTTTATTTATCTTCTAAAGGGTTCTTATCCCATCAAATAACATTCGCAAAGTTCAATTTATATTGTGCATAACAATCTTCAAGTTTTGATTCACCACCACGATTTGAACTTTATTTTAAAGCAAGTATGGAGCATGTAGGTAAAGTAAATTGTGTTTCACCTCTTGAATGTTTATAAAGATTTTTTAGAAAAATACTAATTAATAGGATCCCAGGTTCCTAGAGTCGCGATTATAAATCAGCAACTAAGGCCAAGTTGTCCAATTTGTCAGCTCTCAAGAAAACGTGGAGACACTTAAAATATATATGCACAAACGTAGATGAAAATTTCAACAAAATTACAAATGATACAGCTATTAATTATAAATTTCATCTGAACAAAGATTGCAAATCAGCAAATTGTAAAGTAGAAATCACTTTTTCATGATTTTGTTAATAAAATGTGCTGACATTATTTGAAGTTGTCATCTAGAGATGAGGAATCTAATTAAATTTTGACATAAAATTAGCAAATTTGGAAAGATTGGTATCTTAGTGTTATTTGAGGGTAATAATCCAACCAAACGTGATCGAAAAATTTCAGTACCTAGTTGAAATTTGCCGCTCACAAATTCTTGCTTAAAGAATCAACTAGGTGAATTATCTTTTGATTTAAAAAGGTGAAATATTTAAACATTTACAATAATAGCAACCTACTGTCTGAAGGTTTCGATTACGAGTCACTGAAATCAAATCAGTTGCAGATCTCTCGTCGACATTTATTTTGAATCAAAGAAATACTGTCTGTGATTCTGCAGATAATTAACATGTGAATAGAAATTGTTTTTGTTAACATTGTTAACTTTATACTTAAATGCCGATATATATTTTGTTGCTAAGAGAGGTGAGGGATGTCGTCTTTCAAGTAAATTTCATTTGATCTTACATTGTATTAATATTACATCAAGTTGTGTTTCAGTTATATTTTTTGGTATAATTCTATTCGTTTGAATCCACAGTGTCAACAAATTGACAGAGCTAAGAAATATCGAGATGAGATGAGTTATACTAAATGGTAGAACTGTTCCGAATCAAATTCATCCTTATATTTCAACCCACACTAAATGACTATAAATGTGATTCCCAAATATTTATATATAATATAACTTTCCAAATAAAACTACTTTGTGTACCTTTAAGTTATGTGGTTAATTTAATATAAGTTTGGTTGTTAATAAATGGTTTCGACCCATTGTCGATTTTTTTAACCTTCAGCTATTCAGTGGAGGTACTGAGTTATATGGAACATATTTTTTTAGGAAACACATTTAGTGATTACAGTACAGATTAAAATATAAGGAAAAATTACTTCGGCACTAATCTAAAATTATAATTGCTATAAACAAGCTTCATTCTCAGATGATAGATGAGTTGAAACCTAGATCCACACTATGGAAACATTTCCATAAAATGAAAATACTTGCTATATACAGAGATAGATATGTGGAACTCCAACGGATACATTCCAGTCCTCAGTCTTTTTGGTAGAACTTTTGAATACGGTTTCTTGGTAATGATGTTTTCTTCTTTATTGTGATTTTTTTTTGTACTTTTTTCGGATTTCTTGGATTTTTATTCATATTTCATAGCCTCAGAGAAAATATTTGCCGACGTCGTCAAGTTTTGTCGTGGCTCATTTCATCTTCATTTATATGATGGTAATCAGCCTTTCCATGTGAACGTAACTCGTCGTGCCCAACGAATCGTCGAAATACTTTAAAAAAGATATATAAAATTAATATTAAAGATTAATTTTATTATATATACCAATTTTATTTGTTTTTCATTTAAATTATATAATTTAATTGTGTGTTTTAACATAAAATATGTCATTAATTATAAAAATCTTGAATACAGATGAAAATTATACTTACATTTAAATCCAATTCTTGGGCCACTAGAATCTTTACACCATTTGCTTTTTCATCGATCGATTTCAATCTTAATTTATTCTGAAAACAAATTAATTAGGTATTAATGTGTTGTTTTAAGGAGCGTCATATACATGAAAGTTCTTATTCTTTGTTTAGTTGGGATTCCTGTAAGTAAATTAATGAATTTAGACAAAAATATTTCCTAAAAATAACAGTTTGATACGATCTGTTTCATTTCTAGCATTACTATACACAAGTATATCTTCCGATTATCATTTCCAATGAGGCAGGGATTCATTAATAAAAGCGAGAATATTTAACTAATAATTTTGAATTGAAGCGTAGGAGCAACTTCAGAGAAATGTGGTTCGTATGAAATGTTTGAACTGATTAAAGTTTGGAGGTAAACAAGTAAAGAAAACTTTTTGGTCTACCTGATTATATGAACAAAATTGAAATTTGTTTATGGGAACGGAATTCAAATGTCTACAAATGAATAACGAATAGTTAATTTTATAAGCTCTTTAGAGAACAACTTAGGAAACTTAGTCTTAATTTTTTTACATGTAGATAAAATAGGAACATATTGTATAAAATTTCATAAGACACAATCAACCAATGATAATTGATAGTTTAAAGTGTAAACCTCAGTACTCATGCAAACACTATACTTACTCATCATTGGTCCAATTCACTCGAGGCAAGTTATGTTAGAATATCTAGACATCGTGTATAACGGTTGTGATGACAACGGAGAATAAAAACAATAGAAGAGCGTAGTTATAGAAACAGAATTAAGTTGTAAGAGCAGAGTTAGTTGTATACAGCCCACCAATGTTGTAAGATAGTCAATAAGCATTTTACTGAGTACCTTGCATTATCATTCCACGTCGCCTTGTAAGCAGGCATGTTCTAACTATTAACTTTTGTGTTTTGACCTTAATGGAAACAAATACTTCCAGTGCTTCCATGTCCTTTCGGTGAGCACAGGGGTGCGTCGTCAGGATTTCGAGAACACCTCCATAGGCAGACAGCTTACTGCATTACTTACTTTCATTCGTTGTAATTCACCCTCTAGTTCCGAGATTTTAATCTTAACGTCTAGTTTTCGGGTACCTCTTGGCTTATCTTTTTCGTGGACTCTACACATGGTTTATTGGTTTAGTAACCGAGGTTACCAACCAAATTAACAACTCTTCTCTTTTGTCTGAATATGGCAACTCTTATAACTAAATTCAAACAGAAGTACGAACGTTATGTCTAACTCCATTTGGGGGTCTGATGTCGGTGTGGCGCTTTGCCGAATTTTGCTGTTGTTACTTACTTTAGATAGTTAACTCTTTCGGAACTTGGAACGGAGTCGTGCTCAGGGTTTACCGGGCGGTTGACCTTTCTTTCTGCCAATAGAACCTGGATTTGAACCGCCTTTTCCTTTCCATCTTTCAAGGTTTTTGTCTCTTAGTAGGAACTTCTTGTAGAACGGAACTGGCGATGTGCCGTCCGGTTTCAATAGGATTCGGAACCACTCGACCTTTGCAGGCACACTTGCTGTTTTCCCATTTCATTATCGCTAATTCGGTTATTAAACTGTTTATAGTACGAAAACAAAAATTTAATTCAGTTGTTTCTTGAATTGGTAACCAAGGTTACCAGACAAGTAAACAAATTTTTCATTTGTCTGAATTTGGTAACTAACTAAATTCAGACAAAAAAGGACACTAAATAAAAACAACAATATCACTACAAACACTTTTGGAAACTGAGGTGTGAGTGTGATGAGATTAAACGCGATGTTACAAGAACACTAAACGTTTATTATATTATTACAAAGTGTGCACTCGGCTAGAAACGTCAAAGACTAAAAACTAAGAACTAAAAACCCTGCGTAGCATGACGCTTGCGTTAGGACATCTATACAGAGGGCTTCCAAGTATCAATGTGCAATTTCATTCCTTAACAAACTCTTTTCCGTAGTTGCCACTCAAATTTGGATAAATGACGATTGTTACCGCTGCCATTGGTAACGACAGAAAGGTCTCTTATTGTTAGCGACTTTTGTCAATTGTTCAAAGTGCAACCAGAGAATATTGTTGATAGTAACAATTTTTGTTTGAGTTGTTCGTCCTTCCTCTGTCTGAATTTAGTTATAATAGATACCATAATCGAAAGAGAAGAGTTGTTAACGCTAATCCCAAATCTTTATCCCAACCAGCCACCCCCACTCCTGCAAAGTCTTCCAGCTTCAAAACTCAGGAACTTGGTCACCCCCAAGGAGGTGATGTCGAAATTGTCTAACTACAATGCACCAGTTATGGTTCAGTGTTCAAATTTATGTATATGGAATTGTATTAAAGTATTTTAGACCAAGTACACTAAGAATTAGAAGAGACTTCTCATAGAGAAGAAACTTTTAAATTGGTTTGGGAGAAAACAGCGCTAATGATTAGCCGTCTCAGATCTCAGTTTCGGTTAATATTTTTTGACAGCTCATTGACAATCTTGGCAACTGATCTTTGTGCAATTTCGTTTCGTTTGGTGTCCAATAAAATAATGCTCTTTGGCGAATTACTGAGAGAGGTTATTTCAATTTGCCAAAATATGCGGAAAGTAGGAAGGTCCTAATTATGTGATGTGAATTTATAAGTTTAACAATATTGAAAAAAAGCAGCTAAAAAAGATGTTTAAGTATTATTATTATCTTATCAAAGAAAATATATAAAATTTCGCCTTCATTGCTGTTGAAACCTGAATATGTACAAAATATCATTTGATTTCAAAACTGATCTTGAACACTTATTTGGTAACTTATTACAATTTCGTCATTGAAAAGACAAAAACAACAAACGAAATAAGTATTTACACTTCGTTAGCAGTTTGTTTCACTTTTTAGCCTTCAATGCAGACACAAATCTAGTATTTTTGTTTATATTCAAAACGTAATTATAATTTTGTCCAGATTGATGTTTTCAATGAACTCAGAAGTCTTGATTTATCTAGTAATAGAGGTCCTTATGATATTCCTTCTACAGTATTGAACGAATTGTGGATTCTCATTAACAAAGCCTCTAACAATGAAATTTAATATGATTTTAAAATCTACTTTATTTCCTAACGTACGTAAAAAATCATTTGTTATACCTACCTTAAAGGATGGAGATAGTTTACTTGTTGTTTACCAAGATTGTCCAAAAAAATCATTTCCAAAATAATTATGCCATAGTTCCAAAATATTATAAATGAGAGTCAACATGAATTTTGCAAATGTAAATCTTCTGCGACCAACCTTCTTATTTATAACCTCTCGACAGTTGGTGCTCTTGATAATCATTTACTGGCTGATGCTGTTTATACAGGCATTTAAAAGGCATTTCATAGAATCTGCCATGATTTATTGTTTGCTAAACTAAATGGGCTGGATTTGACAAGTAATTTTTCCACTGTAAATAATCATAACGATTGTAATGTAAAGTGATTAGTTTTTATAAAAAAATTAATCAACACCATATTCGCAAGTTATACTTTAGATAAAAGATTTTAATATAATGTGTTTGAAAATTAAAAATGAGTAATAGACTGGGCGGTAGTTTTTCTAGAAAAGTTGGTTCGTCTCAAGCTAAATTGACTTTGGGTAAATGTAAAAGAAAAGGTGGAGCATATCTTGATGCGTTTGCCCACACATTAAAGTAGCTTTTTACACAAATACTGCTGTAGGATCCCAGGTTCTGCGATATTTTGTCGTATAAAATAACCTCTTTCCATAATCGGTATCGCGATTATAAGTACAGCAATTAAGCAGAACGGAATACTCTCACATTAGCTATCAAAATTCCCAGAGTTGTCAAAACGTGCGGACTCCTTAGGAACTCGTTAGGAATATTTAAACAATTACAATAATGGCAACTTGATGCCATTATTGTGGAGATGTCGATTACTGTTCCTGAAAGTCACGGAAATCAAATTAGTTGCAGATCTATCGTCGACATACAAAAACTGTCTGTGATTCTGATAGATAATTAACATGTGAAAAGAAATTGTTTTTGTTAACTTTGTTAACTTTATATTTCCATTAGAATAGATTGCTGCTAAGAGAAGTTCCAACTATTATAATTTAGTTTGAATATGTGATACGGACGACGTGAGGGATGAAATTGAAAACAGGATAACTAGATGTATATACACATAAATAAAATTTTAATTAATTAGTAATTACAAAACTAAACGAACATTTGGGAGTGGGTGTTGGACTGAGTGACATTTTACGAACTTTCAAGTTTCAATAGCAACGAAGGAATTTTGTTTATCAAATAAAAGAAAATAACATTTATGTTGCTAAGATTACGATTCCTTGTGACAGATGCCAGACCTTAAAATATAAACAAAACATCCAATGTCCAATTGAACTTTATTCGAAATATGTAATTTAGAAAAAAGTTGTCTTCTTTCAAGTAAATTTGATTTGTTTCTTCCATTTCTTCTTTTATTGATGATCCTTGGTCCTGGATTTGCATTTGAGGACTTTTATGACCTTACTTATTACAAGTGTAGCACCCTTACTTACTTTGTTTCTTGTGTTTGGTATTGTTGACTGAGAATACTGTTGAGTCACTTTCAGGTTGTTTAACATCTTGTGATAGTTTTGATTTCACAGAAATTGAAGTTATCTTCATGCCGGAGCTTTCAATAGCAATAATCATAGGTTGATAGGAGGACTCTGGTAGACCGGAGAGTAGCAATGTAACTAGCCTTTCATCGTCAACTGCGAAACCGATGTTTCTGAGCTTGTGAGCAGTACACATAATTTTGCTCACATATTTCTCTACGTTTTGACATAGAGTAAGTGAAGTATTATAGAGATCACGCAGCAGCCCATCACAGCGTGTCAACAAAGAGTCATCAAATACTTATGAAAACGTATCCCATACTTCTTTTGCAGTACTACTCTCTTGCATGTGCACGTAATTTATTTAAACAACTAGTAAATTTATCTTAGTTTTTGCCTTTGTGTCTCGTTTTGTGTCCACAATGACACATGTGGTGGGGTCTATGCAGTTCCACAACTCCTCTTGCTGTAGGTATGTTTTTAGAGCAAATCGCCACGTTACGTAATTATCTCGGCCGGTTAACTTTTCAATTAATGCCAATTGATTGTTTGCTGACAATTTAAGAACCCTTATTCCAGATGTTACGAGAAAACACTTTTCAATTGTCGTATTGACGTTTTAGGTTAACTTCATTACTTTTCTCAGTAAGTAAGCCATTCTGGGCTTCCCTGGGCTTTTCTGGCTCCATAACCTGTTAATTTTTCTTAAAAGAATTTATTATTTCAGGAGAAAAACTTATATTTAAGAATTTAGTGTTAAAATTACAACTTAACTGTCTACAGGCGCACAATTCAAATTACAATTTTAACAGTTTATGTGTAGTTTCAGTACACTCCTACAGTCACAATTGGATTCCCAAGAGAAAATGAAACATTATTTGATTTAAGTTGTGTTATAATTTTTCATTCTTTATAATAGCCTAAGCTACATTGCGCTGTAAATTGAGAAGAATGTTTCAGGTAAACTACTTTGGGTTAACAAGACAGCATTAAATTAACTGACGAATGCATATTATCGGAATTTGTAAGCTGGGTCATCTCCTTGATTAATATATATATGATCCCATTTTTCGCACATTTTGGCAGACTGAAATATCCTCTTTCTGTAATTCGCCAAAAAGCATTATAGGATCGGACACCAAACAAAACAAAATTACACAAAGATCAGTTGTCAAGATTGTCAGTGAGTTGTCAAAAAATACGAGCCGAAACTGAGACTGAGACGACTAGCCATTAGTGCTACCAAATAATTCCATTCAATTAGAAACGTTAAATAATTACTTTAATAACAAGGAGTTTATTTTCTATGAGAAGGCTCTTCTAATTCTTAGGGTACTTGGTCTAAAATACTTTAATACAATTCAATATACATAAAATTCAACACTGAACCATAAATGGTGGGGTGCGTCGTAGTTACACAATTTCGACATCACCTCCTTGGGGGTGACCGAGTTCCAAGAAGTTTTCTGAGTTTTGGTGGCTAGTTGGGACAAACATTTGGGATTAGCGTTAGGAGTAGGGGTACTATCAGAGTTTACCGATAGCATCCCTAGTTTAGACGACAAAGCTGTGTAAGCACTCTTTCACTCTCTGTATCTCACCTTCACTTAGCTTTTCTTTTTTCCGGACCCTACACATAGTTTATTGGTTTAGTAACCGAGGTTACAAGCCAAATTAACAACTCTTCTCTTTCGATTATGGTAACTTTTATAACTAAATTCTGACAGAAGAAGGACGAACAACTCAAACAAAAATTGTTACTATCAACAATATTCCCTGGTTGCTACCTTGCCCACACTTTGAATAATTGACAAAAGTCGCTAACAATAAGAGAGTAACGATCGTCATTTAACCAAGTTTCGGTAGCAACTGCGGAAAAGTGTTGGTAGTGACATTTTCGTTTTTATTTAGTGACCCTATTAAAGTTCCTATTCAAAGACAAGAACAGTGAAATAAGAAAAGGAAAAGGAGGCTCAAATCCAGGTTCTATTGGCAGAAAGGAAGGCGGTACCACATCCAACGACACAGATAATTATTGTAAAGCCGGTTACATTAGAGTACATTAGAGTACCAATTAATTCTCTGTATCGTGTGAGGTCTTTGAATGGTTTTAAATCTCTGTTAAATTTTGAGTTGCAGTCATACAGTGTTTTAATTGGATTGCAATCCACCATTCTGAAATTCTCTAAAACATATTTTTTTTGTTTAAGTGTTACTCCTTTCTTACTTTGGTTAATTTCTATTCTAAAGAAAAACCTTGCAATCTTTGATCTTCAATTTCTCAGCTAATTCTCTTTTAATTTCATTACCAGTTAGTTTTTTGAGAGCTCTTTTGTACTCCTTAAATTTTTCAAAAACTTCTCTCTTTGACTTAAGGAAAAAACCTGGAACCACCTATTATAATCATCTATTGATGTAAGAAGATATCTTGATCCACCGCTGAATCTGACTCGCATTGGTCCGCAGATATCTGAATGAACAATATTCAGTAACTACTTACTTCTTCCTTCTCTGTCAGTAAAGGGTTTCCTTGCTTGCTTACCTCGTTGAAATTGTCACACCACATGTGTAATTTATCATTATCCAATTTATTACCGTGTACCAGTCGCTTTCTGTACAAATCCTGTACGCCTTTGCAATGTAAGTACTGTAGTTGTCTATGCCACAGGAAATTAATAGTTAAATATTCTCTCTTTATTAATGAGGTTCTGTTAGAGCATTTGTCAACATTGGCAACGTCTAATGCGCAACCCCCTCCCCTTAGTTAGTTAGGGTGAATTAGCTTTAAGTTACTTACTTTTAAGTCAGCTCGAGAGCAACACACAACGTTCAGATGCTCTGAGCAATATAAACAGAAAAATCACAAACTTGGCAGTTTTACTAGTCCAGCACATACAAAACATTGGTCCTTCGAGCAGAAACTATTACACATACAAAACATTGGTCCTTCGAGCCGGATTTACGTGTACAAGATTAGCAAGAAGCAAGGGCGAACGGAAAACACCTGTTCAACACACAGAAGAATACGTGGCGATAAGTTTCGTCGTACCGAAAACAGCAATTAGTGTTCAATTGGCAACGGTTCCAGTTGAAATAACCAGTGCAGGCAAGTCAAGTTTGGATTTGGCATCGATTCCAGAAGAATTGCAGCAAAAGGAAGTCTAATCAACAACTATAGCAACATCAAGGTCATTTCAAAAACATACCAGGGTTTCAAGTCAAAAGGGCCTGCATTGCACGTGTCCACAACCATTGGTTTCAAGTCGAAAGGCCTGCGTAACACGTGTCTACAACCACTTGAGTCTTTGTTTCCCATCTACTACCTGCATGCACATTTGCCAATTTAAAAAATTCTTTACATTTGAAAAACAAAATGATCACAATGTCTACTGAAAGCATTAAGAAATTACAATGTAAACGTCGTACAATCAAAGGCAAGCTGACCAGGTTGCAAAATTACGTAAACTCTATAGACACCGCAATCATTAATGACGAATTAATAGCACAATTAAGAATTCGTTTGGAAAAACATTCGTGTATATTAGATGAATTTTCTTCCATTTGTACAGAAATATACTACCTCGAAGATAATGAGGATAGTTCTGAATTGGCGGAGTTTGAAGATTCATTCTATGACGTTACAACAAAAATTACTAGATTAATCAACGATTATACCATAAATAATCAAACACAATCGAATACGTCATCATCAGATACAGTCGCGAGCAATCCAATTACAGGTATAAAATTGCCTACAATAAATCTACCTTGTTTTAAGGGCCAGTATGACGGTTGGCTAGAATTTCGCGATGCATTTAAGTCATTGATACATGCAAATCAATCTTTGTCCGACGTTCAAAAACTTTATTATTTGCGCTCGTGTCTTCAAGGGGATGCTGCTCGAGTCCATTGAAATTACTGCATATAATTATGATATTACTTGGCAATTGTTAGAAGATAGGTTCGAGAACAAGTCCCTAATAATTCACAATCATATTAAAGCCATTTTCGATCATCCAAATGTTACAAAGGAATCACATGTTCAATTGCGAGATCTCTGCGACTCTGTGACAAAAAACTTGCGTGCTCTAAAATCTTTGGGCGAGCCGACAGATACGTGGAATACTCTTATAATTTACATAATCGCAACCAAAATGGACGATATTACCCGACGCGAATGGGAGATCGTCAACAACAACTCACAAATTCCAAACATGGCGGATATGTATAAATTTCTAAAAGGGCGTTGTGAGCTTTTAGAGAAACTGGAACATGAAAGGTCTAAAAAGCCAAAGAACAAACCATTCAAATCAAGCGCATATGCCACTGTGTCTGTCAAGGTCAGTGGTTATTATTGTAAAAAGGATCTTGCAATTTACAACTGTAATAAATTTAAAGGACTCTCAATAAATGACCGTATCTCAGAAACTAAAAGGCTTAAGCTGTGTCTAAACTATTTAAGACAGGGACACAACACAAAAACATGCCATTCATTTAGTTGTCGAAAATGTGGCAAAAGGCATAATACCTTACTACAAATTGAGACACATGTTGGCAGTGAAATTGTCACTGACACTGAAGTGCCAGTTACCATTGTCAATCACTCGGTGGCAAATGAACAAAGGCAAGTCTACTTGTCAACAGTCTTAATTCATGTAACAGATGCACAAGGCAACAATCAAGTTCTACGTGCACTACTTGACAACGGGTCCCAAAGTTCATTTGTGACTGAAAGGGCTGTTAAAATGTTAAATTTAAATAAACACAAAACCCAATTTAAAATTTCTGGTGTTGGTCAAACTATATCGGAGATTCAATATCAAACAATACTCGACATTTCTTCTGTTTAAGGTTCATTCAAAACATGCGTTTCATGTTTAATTATGAATAAGATCACAGAACCCATACCTTCTACTACAATGCCAAAATATAACTTTACACTTCCAAGTCGTATTACTTTGGCAGATCCTACTTTCAATATATGCAATGATATCGACATCCTGTTGGGTGCCGACATATTTTGGAAGGTTGTACTGCCTGAGCGTGTTTCACTGGGAAAACATAATCCTATGCTGCAAAATACGACCTTTGGGTGGATCGTTATAGGAGGTTGGAGTAAAGGGAATCAGAGGCATTCAGTCAATTGTTTAGTCGTAATCAAAACTGATGAAATCGTGAAGCGATTTTGGGAAATAGAGGAAATAGGTGATTCGTATCAAATATTTAATGAAAGGGAACAGTTTTGCGAGAATCATTTTAAAGATCATTATGAGCGCGACTCGTCTGGCAGATTCATTGTACGAATTCCGTTTAACGATAAAAAAGGTCAGCTAGGCGAATCAAGGCAAGGAGCATTAAATAGATTTCAGTCGCTAGAAAGAAAATTAGCGAAAAATAGCCATTTAAAACAAAGTTACGATGAATTCATGCAAGAATATATCGACCTAGGACACATGAAACAAGTCGAGGATGTAGGTGATGAGAAGATTGGTACTCAATATTATTTACCTCATCATGCGGGTTTAAAAGAATCAAGTTTGACAACAAAAATACGTGTTGTATTTGATGCGTCGGCCAAGACAAGTAGCGGTCTTTCGCTAAATGATGTTCAATGCAGCGGCCTGACCATACAAAATGAGTTGTTTTCCATACTATTGAGATTCCGAATTAATCAATATGTTCTCACAGGAGATATATCAAAAATGTATCGTCAAGTTCTGGTTCATTTTGATGAACGATGCATGCAAAGAATATTTTGGAGATTCAACAAAAATGAAGCAATACAAACCTATGAGCTGGCAACCGTAACTTACGGCACAGCATCAGCACCATTCTTAAGTGTTAGATGTTTGAAACAATTAGCTATGGATCACTCAACAGAGTTTCCCGAAATTAGCAGGATCATTGAGAATGATTTCTATGTAGACGATGTGATTACGGGTGCTAATTCAAAGGCAGAGTTACTGCGCATTCAGCGAGAACTGTCAAACACCTTACAACGGGGCAAGTTCGAACTGCGCAAATGGTTGTGTAATGATTCAGAATTGTTATCTAAATTTCAAGTAAATAACAATTTAAATGTTGGATTAATTCATTTGGGACCAAATGACAATAATAAGGCGCTTGGTATACTATGGAATGCTTGTAACGACATTATTCAATTTGAAACAAGTCAGCTTAAATATTCTCAACAATTTCCAACCAAACGTTTCATTTTGTCAACAATAGGTCAAATATTTGATCCTTTGGGATTGATTGCACCTGTCACAATTTTGGGAAAAATCCTTATTCAAAAATTGTGGTTACAAAAACTAGATTGGTATGATCCCATATCTGTTCATTTATCCAGTCTATGGTCAGAATTTGTAAATAATATTCAAAATTTGAATAACTTGAAGATTGATCGGTTTGTGTTGAAGCCAGAGTACGAGGAATGTGAGCTCCACGGTTTTGCAGACGCGTCTGAAGCGGCTTACGGTGCCTGTATTTACCTACGATGTAAGGTTAAAAATCAGTACTTTGTTCAAATGCTTTGTTCCAAATCAAAGGTTGCGCCAATTAAACAGGTATCATTGTCAAGGCTTGAATTATGCGCTGCAACATTACTCGCAAAATTAACAGACAAGGTACGACGATCAATCAGACTCAACATTCAAGCACAATTATTTTGGTCAGATTCCACGATTGTTCTTTGTTGGATACGAGGTTGTCCATCGCGTTGGAAAACCTTTGTTGCAAATCGCGTGGGTGTGATTCAGTCACTTACAAAACAAGAACAATGGAATCATGTAAGGTCTCAGTTAAATCCTGCAGATTTATTATCACGAGGTACGAATGCAGATGTTTTAAAAACCTCCACGTTTTGGTCAAATGGCCCACAGTGGCTCATTAAAGATAAGTCAGAATGGCCAGAATTTACGGAATCTGAACCGAATATAATTCCAGAGCAAAAAACTGTTTGTTTGCAAACAACCATTACAGACGAATCCATCTTCATACGATATTCGTCGATAACAAAATTAAAGCGCGTTGTTGCATACATGTTAAGATTTATTTCAAATTGTAAAGAAAAAAAACTATCTGGCCCTCTGAGCTGTACCGAATTAAAAAATTCTATGGTAGTTTTGCTACGTGTAATGCAACAAACTACATTTGTTACTGAGTATAATGATTTGGTAAATAAAAGGCCAATTAATAAAAAAAGCAGACTATTGTCTTTAAATCCGTTTATTGATAACGACAATTTAATACGTGTGGGTGGTCGATTAGTTAACGGTGATTATAATTTTAACAAAAAACATCCTGTCATCTTACCAAAGAGTCATGTTTTAACAGAATTGGTCCTTAGAAATGAGCATGTCAGACTGTTACATTGCGGACCTCAACAATTATTATATTCCGTACGGGATAATTATTGGCCAATCACAGGTTGCACCGTATGTCGAGGAATAATTCGGAAATGTATTCGATGTTTTAAGGCTAAGCCAACGAATACGGAATATTTGATGGGTAATCTGCCTGAATGCCGCGTTAATCAGTTCAATCCTTTCACAAACATTGGTTTGGATTACGCAGGACCATTTTTGTTGAAAGATAGAATAACAAGAGGTGCAAAAATCATAAAGGCTTATGTTTGTGTCTTCGTTTGCATGGCTTCAAAGGCTATCCATTTAGAATTATTAACTAATTTGAGCACAGAGGCATTTTTACAAATGTTAAAAAGGTTCATCGCTAGACGAGGTTTGCCCTCCAACATATATTCCGACAATGCCACCACCTTTGTTGGTGCAGACTCCGCATTGAAAGAAGAATTTCTGTTTGTTGACACTAACGTAGATAATATTAATCAATTCTTGAATAAAGAAGGTATTACGTGGCATTTCATTCCTGTGCGATCACCTAATTTTGGAGGTATATGGGAAGCTGGTGTTAAAAGCTTTAAACATCACTTGAGGCGAATATTAGGCAATGATAAGTTTACGTTTGAAGAGTTTTATACGGTAATGTCACAGATTGAAGCAGTTTTCAACTCGCGTCCAATAAGTCCATTATCAACAAATCCAGATGATTTATCTCCGTTAACGCCGGGTCATTTTCTAATTGGCAAATGTTTAACTTCAATTCCTGAACCTGTCCTTTCCCACATTCCTGTCAACCGACTCAATAATTACCAACGACTGGATCAACTGAAACACCACTTTTGGCAACGTTGGCAAAAAGAGTACGTGTCCGAACTCCAAGCCAGGTTGAAATGGAAACAAGCGGGTCAACACATCCTCAAACCAGGACATCTTGTCATCATTAAGGACGACCAACTGCCCCCTCTACAGTGGCGTATGGGACGCATTCTTGAGTTACATCCTGGTGAAGATGGAGAAGTGCGTGTAGTGAGTGTAAAAAGCACAACATTGATTTGTTTTCAGAATAAATTATGATTTTTGTTTATTGGAACAAGGAGGCCTCTCCGGGCACCGATGCGAAGATCATGGCCTAAGAGTAATTAACCACAAAGGTTTAGGAAAATAGAAGGGAAAACTAAAGAGGTACGTAACAATCGCTACATGGTAAAAAAAAGAGACGCAGAGGTCTAGACAGCCAAGAGACAAGGTCTCTTGTATCTGTCGGATTCACAGGGTTGGATATCATGCAAGCATGCAATCTCTGGATTAGAGTGTTGAAAGATAGATCTCCGGAGATTGAGGGCATGCTATTTTCTATGAGGCTATGAAATATGAAAAAATATGCAAGAAATCCGAAAAAAGTACAAGAAAAAATCACAATCTATCAAAAAGGCTGAGGACTAAAGCAGGTACTTTCATTTTATGGAAAGATTTCCATAGTATGGGCATACGTTTCAACACATCTAACATCTGAGAATTAAGCATGTTTATAGTAATTATAATATTAGAATGGTGCTGTAGTTGTTTTTGCTTATATTTTATATTTAAATATTTGGGAATCTCATTTATGGTCATCCACTGTAGGTTGAAATACAAGGATGAGATTGATTCGAAACAGTTCTACCATCAAAAATATTATAACAAATTGAAAAATCATCACGATATTCCTTTGCTCTGTCAATTTGCTGAGACCGTGGATTAAAACGAATTATAAGAAAAGATATAACTGAACCACAATTTGGTGTTATATTAATACAATGTAAGAATCAAATCAAATTTGCTTGAGAGAAGACAACTTTTTTCTAAATTACATACTTCTGACATATGCCATAAAGAAACATAATGTTATTTTATTTTTTGACAAACAATTCGTTGCTATTGAAACTTGAAAGTTTGTAAAATGTCACTCAGTCACACACCCACTCGTTTTATTTTGTAATTACAAATTAATTAAAATTTTATTTATGTGTTTATACATCAGGCTAGTTATCTTGTTTTCAATTCTATTCCTCACCTTATAATAGTTGAAACTTCTCTTAGCAGCAATCTATTCAGCAGCAATAAATGTCAAAGAGGGATCTGCAACTGATTTGATTTCAGTGACTCTCAGGGCTAGTAATCTAAACCTTCAGACGGTAAGTTGCTATTTTTGTAACTGTTTAAATATTTCACCTTTTTAAATAAACAGTAAATTCACGTAGTTGATTCTTTCAGCTTGAATAAGTGAGCGACAGATTTCAACTAAGCACTGAATTTTTCTCCTTCACCTTTAGTTATCACCCTCAAACAACACTAATATACCAATCTTTCCATATTTGATAATTTTATGTCGCAAATTATTTAGATTTTTCATGTCTGGATGACAAGTTCAAATAATGTTATCACAATTTATAAACCAAATCATGAAATAGTAATTCACACTATTTCACAATTTTCTGGGAGCCTTGTATCCTATTAAGCAGTATTCTTCTAAAATATCTGTAACAATGAAATGAAAGTTTATGCTCTTATAGACATTCAAGAAGTGAGACACAATTTACTTGCTTTACCTGTATGCTCCATACTTGCTTCAAAAATATGTTAATATCGTGGTGGTAACTCTACATATGCGTTGGGATGTAGATGGAGTTCTTAAGATACTTTATTTAAATTTGCAATCTGTAAAAAGAAATAATTTTTGAGGGTATTGCAAAAATTATCTTCAAAAATTGATTGAATAAATCATATTGTAGAAGAGAATGAAAAACACAGTGACCATAGATTTTTTTGAAAGAAGGAAAATAACGGAGCGATTTTTAATTAGGGATGTCTCAATTTGATTATACGGCGTTGTAGTGCGTTGATTCAGTCAACCAAAGGGGCGGTATATATAACACGATATTTTACACTAAATACTCTCTGTACTCTGTAATATTGTATAACTTTGGTTAACTTTTGATATATATACAAATCGGGATTCTTTTTTACAGTTTCTAAGACATTTTGGTGTTTTGTTAATATATCTTATCTCCTAACTTTATTTAAGTGAACTTTAAATATAATTGGTAATATTTTGATACAGCAAAATTAAAGCCCACGGGAAATTTTCATGTGGCTTGATTTCCGAGAGTTTCATGATTAATTAACACTATTTGAAATCAGGGCTCTAAAATAGATATATTTCGTTATTAATGTAATTGTTACAATATTCCGCCTTGATTAACTGCAATAAATTATGTATCTAAGGGAATCCAAATTTAAAAAACAATAGAACACTTGTTGTAACCTAGCAACTGTTATTTACAACTGTTCCCAAAACTTAATTTAAAATATTAACAATTTCAGCATTCAAGAGATGCTGTGAAACTTTAGAACAGTAGGTGTCTCACCATTCAAAAAATCAACAACTACATACACGCCATTAATTTATTTCAGATGTAATTCATAAGGAATAACACATAATGTCTAAGGAAAGTCAAATTTGATGATTAACATCAGTGAATCAAATTTAAATGGAAAATGAGTGTGGTTTAAATTAATGGTTAAGACTTGAATAATACTATATGGAATAAATAATGAAATTATTTATTAACAATTTCTTAAAACGAGAGAATAAGTTTTTGAGAACTCTGGTTCTGTACGTGTGTTTTGACAACTAACTGTCAACTGATGTTGGACTTATTTCATTTTGCTTGTTGGCCGATTTTATAAAGGCCTTACCAAGTATACAAAGTTGTTATTATAAATTGTCGAGATGATTCTAAATAAATGATTCTGAACACAGGATCCTATAATAATAATCGAGGAGCTATTTTCCTGTCACAGTTAACTGTGTAGCATTCTGCTGAGATAATTTAATTTACAATGCGAAAAAATATCTTATTCTTGAAAATAAAGCTTACGCTATAACAGAGTCAAGAATTGAGACGCAATTTACTTGGAAAATCATTTATTTAGAATACCGATCTGACATGTAGTAGATGTTAAGATTCTGCATAAAGCATATAGGTAAACCAAGTAAATTGTGTGTCACATCTTGAATGTTTATCTTTCTTTTCAGTTATGTTATACCTTATTGCACGGTAAAGTAGTTTTTTTAGAAAAATACTACTTAAAATGATCCCAGGTTCCTATAATCGCGATTATAAGATTAGCAACTAAGCAGAATGAAAATACCCCAACATGCCCAAGTTGTCTAATTTATCAGCAAGTTGTCAAAACGTGCGTGGTGGTTACTAGCTCTCAAGAAAACGTTGAGACACTTAAAATATATATGCACTAAAGTAGATGAAAATTTCATCAAAATTACAAATGATAGAGCTAGATTGCAAATTTTTACACAGAAAATTGTCACTTGAATTTGTTTATAAATTGTGTTGTCATTATTTGAACTTGTCATCTAGACATGAGGAATCTGAATAAATTTTGACATAAAATTAGCAAAATTAGAACGATTGGTATCTTAGTGTTGTTTGGGTGATAATCCAACCAAACGTGAAAGAGAGAAATTCAGTACCTAGTTGAAATTTGCCGCTCACTAATTCTTGCTTAAAAAATCAACTACGGGAATTATTTTTTGATTTAAAAAGGTGACATGTTTAAACAGTTACAATAATAGCAACCTACTGTCCGAAGGTTCCGATTACGAGTCACTGAAATCAAATCAGTTGTAGATGTCTCGACGACATTTATTTTCCGTCAAAGGAATACTGCCTGTGAATCTGACAGATAATTAACATGTGAATAGAAATTGTTTTCATTAACTTTATACCTAAATGCAGAAATATATTTTGCTACTAAGAGAGGTGGGGGATGAAATTGAAAACAAGTAACTTGCCTGATGTATATACACATAAATAAAATTTTAATTAATTAGTACAAAATTAAACGAACATTTTGGAGTGAGTGTTGTATTGAGTGACATTTTGCAATCTTTCCTGTTTCAGTTGCAACGAAGGGAGATATGTTAGTCAAATAAGAGAAAATAACATTTATGTTGCTAAGATTACGTCACCTTATGATGTATGTCAGCCTGTCCAATTATAGGCAAGAGTTATGGTTAATTCAATTAAACCTAATTCAAAATATGTGGTTTGGAAACACGTTGTCTTCTTTCAAGTAAATTTGATTTGATCTTATATTGTATTAATATTACATCAAATTGTGGTTGAGTTATATTTTTTGTTATAATTCTATTTGTTTGAATCCACAGTGTCAACAAACTGACAGAGCAAAGAAATGTCGAGATGAGTTATAATAACTTTAATGATAGAACTGTTCCAAATTAATTTCATCCTTATATTTCTACTTACACAAAATGACTATAAATGTGGTTCCCAAATATTTAAATATAATATAACTTTCCAAATAAAACTACTTTGTTTAAGTTTTGTGGTTAATTTAATTAATTTTAAACTCCAATTAGTTAGTGGAAAGAAGTACTTAAAAGATATATACGACATAATTTTTTAGAAAACACATTTACTGATTACAGTACAGATTAAATTTTAAGGAAGAATTACTTCGGCACTATTCTAAAATTATAATTAGAATAAACAAGCTTAATTCTCAGATGTAGGATGAGTTATAACGTAGGTCCATACTATCGAAACATGGGACTCGAGATGGCGATCTGTGGGACAAGAAGTGAACTTCTGTCCAAAGAAAATTTCGACACGAGGCGGATTCAGGTAGAGGCGTTACTTACCAAAATCGATACCTGGGATTTCGTTAATGGTGAAGTATCAAAGCCAGTTATATGTCAGGGTGACACAAAAAGTGAATCAGCGCTTAAAACGTGGATGTAAATAAGATAAAAAGGTAAATGCGGACATGATCCTATGCATAAGCACATCGGACCTCAAGAGAATCAAAGGATGCGAGATTTCCAAAGATGTATGGCTTAAATTGGACTAAATCCATGCTTCAAATGGACCGGCACTATTGAAACAATTATTTTATATATTTTATATATAATATTTATTTAAGTATAAATAAAATTGGATAACGATAAATTACCCACGTGGTGTGACATATATCAACGAGGTAAACAAGCAAGGACAAACTTTACTGCCAGAGAATTAAGAATTAAGCAGTTACTGAATATTGTTCATTCAGACATCTGCGGACCAATGCGAGTTAGAACCAATGGTGGATCAAGATATCTTCTAACATTTAGGTGTATTTTCTCATGTCAAAAGGAGAATTTCTTGAAATATTTAAGGAGTACAAACGAACTGTCGAAAATCAAACTGGTAATGAAATTAAGAGAGAATTAGCTGAGAAATTGGAGATCAGAGAATGCTAAGTTTTTTTTGGAATAGAAATTAACCAAAGCAAGAAAGGAGTAACACTTATATATATATATATATATATATATATATATATATATATATATATATTAGAGAAATTCAGAATGGTAGATTGCAATCCAGTTAAAACACCGTATGACTACCACACAAAAGTTAACAGAGATTTAAAAATGTTCAAAGTCCCCACATGATACAGAGAATTAATTGGTACTCTAATGCAGCCGATCAAAACTGGGGCTTTACAATAATTAGCTGTGTCTTTCTGACAATCGAACCTGGATTTGAGCCGCTTTTTCAGTTTCTTATTTCACGGTTTTTGTCTCTTAATAGGAACTTCTTCTGAAATGGAACTGGCGATGTGCCGTGTGGTCCCAATAGGACTCTGAAGCACTCGAACTTCTTGCACGCTTGCTGTTTTCGCATTTCATGACCGCTAATTCAGTTATTAAATTGTTTATAGTACGGAAACCAAAACTTAATTCGGTTGTTTCTTGAATTGGAAACCAAGGTTACCAACCAAGTAAACAATTTTTTTTATTTGTCTGAATTTAGTAACTAACTAAATTCAGACAAAAGATGGACAGATTTCAGTAGTTGCTACCCAAACTTGGATAAATGACGATTGTTACCGCTGCCATTGGTAACGACAGAAAAGTCTTTTATTGTTAGCAACTTTTGTCAATTGTTCAAAGTGTGGTTAGCAACCAGGGAATATTGTTGATAGTAACAATTTTGGTGTGAGTTGATTGTCATTCCTCTGTTTGAATTTAGTTATAATAGTTACCATATTCGAAAGAGAAGAGTTGTTAATTTGGCTGGTAACATCGGTTACTAAATCAATAAACTATGTGTAGTGTCCGGAAAAGAGACAAGCTAAGTGAAAAACTCAATAAAACCCAAAAGTCTGCCGACCTTTCCAGAGGTACCCGATTTTCTTAGTGTTCAAATTTATGTATACTGAATTGTATTAAAGCATTGCATATTCTTCAGACAACAAAAGTATGTTTTGCTTTTGATTAATAAACATATCTCCTTCATTGCTGTTGGAACCTGAATATGTACAAAATGTAATTTGATTTCAAAACTGAACTTGAACAATTATTTGGTAACTTACAATTTCGTCGTTGAAAAGACGAAAACTACAAAAGAAATAAGTATTTACTTTTTACACGTGAGCCGTTTGTTCCATTTTTTAGCTTTCAATGCAAACACAAATTTAAGCAATATCGTTTTGTCATGAAAATATTTTTGTTTATATTCAAAAAATAATAATAATTTTTTCCAGATTGATGTTTTTAATGAACTCAGAAGTCAGATTTATCTAGTAATAGAGGTCCTTATGATATTCCTTCTACAGTATTGAATGAATTGTGGATTATCATTAACAAAGCCTCTAACCATGAAATTTAACTTGTTTTTAAAATGTGCTTTATTTCCTAATGCACAGAAAAATTCATTTATTATACGTACCTTAAAGAATGGAGATAGTTTACTTGTAACAAATTTAGGCCTGTATGAAAAATGTTTTATATTCCATAATTGTCCAAAAAAATTCATTTCCAAAATTATTATGCCATAGTTCCAAAATATTATAAATGAGAGTCAACACGGATTTTGCAAATGTAAATCTTCTGCGACCAACCTTCTTATTTATAACAATTCGACAGTTATTATTTACAGGTTGATGTTGTTTATACAGACTTTTAAAAGGCATTTGATAGAATCTGCCATGATTTATTGTTTGCTTAACTAACTGGGCTGGAGTTGTCAAGTAAGTTTTCCACTGTAGATAATCATAACGATTGTAATGTAAAGTGATTAGTTTTTTAAAAAAAATAAATCAACATTATTTTCGAAAGTTATACTTTACATAAAAGATTTTAATGTAATATGTTTGAAATTTAGAAATGTGTAATAGATTAGGCGGTAGTTTATCTAGAAAAGTTGGTTTGGCTCAAACTAAAATGAATTTGCGTAAATGTAAAAGAAAAGCTGGTGAATATTCTGGTGCTGAAAGAGTTCAAACACAGAGGTTCAAGAATACAGATATTATTAAAAAGCACTGATTGCAGAACAATTTTTAAATGGGATGGACAGTAATTTAGCATATAAATTCCAGCTTAAAGTATGCGTTATTGTTGAAGAAGAAATTATGAGTAGAAATATTTAATCTTTCCATTTCTCTGTTAACATCATCTATTACTGACTAGTAATTAATAAGTCAACTTAGTTGTCACGCCCTTCCAAATTCTGTCAATGTCAAAACTTTTCGGGTTATTCATCAAACTCTAATACCCTCAAAAATTATTTCTTTTTACAAATTGCAAATTTAAATAAAGCATCCTAAGAACTCCATTTACAATTCAACGCATATGGAGAGTTACTACCACGATTTTAACACATTTTTAAAGCAAGTATGGAACATATAAGTAAAACAAGTAATCGTGTCTCACTTCATGAATGTCTATAATAGTGTAAGCGTTCCTTTTAATTATGTTGCCCTTGTTGCACTATAAAGTAGATATTTAGAAAATAGTTAATAGGATCCCAGGCTTTGCGATGCTTTGTCGTATAAAATAACCTCTTTTTATAATCGGTATCGCGATTATAAGATCAGCAATTAACCAGAACGAAAATATTCCAACATTAGTTGACTAAGTTGTCAGAGAGTTGTCAAAACGTGCGTACTCGTTAGGAACACTCAAGAAAACGTGGAGACACTAAAAATATATATGTAACAAACCAACAAAAAATGCTATTACTTATAAATTTCTACTGTAAAAAGATTGCAAATCTTTACGCAGAAAATTGTAGAATAGAAATCAATATTTCATGATTTGGTTTAAAAGTTGTGTTGACATTATTTGAACTTGTC
Organism: Aethina tumida; assembly: GCF_024364675.1. Classification (NCBI taxonomy): domain Eukaryota; kingdom Metazoa; phylum Arthropoda; class Insecta; order Coleoptera; family Nitidulidae; genus Aethina; species Aethina tumida. Next base: position 28,931,532 of record NC_065435.1, read on the forward strand.
ATCCAAACATGAGGAATCTAAATAAATTTCGTCATAAAATTAGCAAATATGGAAACATTGGTATCTCAGTGTTGTGGGAGAGTGATAACCTAACCAAAAGTGAAAGAGAAAAATTCAGTGCACCGTTAAAAATTATCGCTCACTAATTAAAGAATCAACCACGTTAATGGCAAGTTTTTGTCTGAAAATTTCGATTACGAGTCCTGAAAAATCACGGAAATCACGAACTTTCAAGTTTCAGTAGCAACGAAGGAAATTTGTTTATCAAATAAAAGAAAATAACATTTATGTTGCTAAGATTACGTTTCCTTGTGACATGTGCCAGACGTTACAATATAAACAAAACGTCCAATGTCCAAATAAACCATATTCGAAATATGTAATTTAGAAAAAAGTTGTCTTCTTTCAAGTAAATTTGATTTCAGTAAGAAGAAATGCTAGTTGTGTCTATGTTGATGATAGCCTGTTATTCTCAACTGATGAATCAGAACTAAATTGATTTAAAAGAGAACTGAAAAACACATTTGAAATTAAAATAATGGAAACCCCAAGTAATTATTTGGGAATGCAAATAGAAAGTTTTAGTATTTATGTGGAACAAATTTTAAACAGATTTGAAAAGACTAATGCTAATCCTAATACTATTCCAGTCGACCCTCACATAACACAGCCTGTTCCGTCAAATTTTACTTGGCTACCACCGCAAATAATCTGCCTTAGAGACAATAAATCTGTTGCCAGTTTAGGAACATATAATACTTTCGTAAAAAGCACCTTTTTGTTTTGACCTTCATCGTCATGGTCTAACCTCACTTGTACTGAGCATTGCACAGATTATACTTTGTTGTCTGCGACTCTGATTTTATGTATGACAGGAGCCGTCATATTTTCAAGCATGTTCTTACTTACACTTGCCATGGGTCATTTTGGCTGGATGTTGCCTCAAACACAACAGCATATGATGAACTACTTGCTTTTTGTTGAACATTCTTGGTCCTGGATTTGCATTTGAGGACTTTTATGACCTTACTTATTACAAGTGTAGCACCCTTACTTACTTTGTTTCTTGTGGTTGTTCTTGTTGATTGGGAAACCGAACAACACACACAAAAATTGAAGTTACCTTCATGCCGGAGCTTTCAATAGTAATAATCATTGGTTGATAGGATTCTGGTAGACCGGAGAGTTGCACTGTAAATAGCCATTCATCGCCAACTTCGAAACCAATGTTTCTGAGCTTGTGAGCGGTACACATCATTTTGCTCACATATTTCTCTACGTTTTAACGTGCAGTAAGTGAAGTATTACAGAGATCATGCAGCAGCCCATCACAGCGTGTCAACCAAGAGTTATCAAATACTTATGAAAACGTATCCTATACTTCTTTTGCTTTTCTCTTGTATGTGCACGTAATTTATTTAGTCAACTGGTAAATTTATCCTAGTTTTTGCCTTTGTGACTCATTTTGTGTCCACAATGACACATGTGGGGAGGTTTATGCAGTCCACAACTTCTCTTGCTGTAGATGTGTTTTTACAGCAAATCGCCAGGTTACGTAATTATCTCGGCCGGTTAACTTTTCAATTAATGCCAATTGATTGTTTGCTGACAATTTAAGAACCCTTATTTCAGATGTTACGAGAAATCACCTTTCAATTGTCGTATTGACGTTTTAGGTTAACTTTATTACTTTTCTCAGTAAATAAGACTTTCTGCGCTTAAAAGAATTTATTATTTCTGAAGAAAAATTTATATTTAAGAATTTAGTGTTAAAATTACAACTTAACTGTCCACAGGCGCACAATTCAAATTACAATTTTAACAGTTTATGTGTAGTTTCAGTGCACTCCTAGCAGGTCATCGCATCAGTGAGGGATGAAATTGAAAACAGGATAACTAGATGTATATACACATAAATAAAATTTTAATTAATTAGTAATTACAAAACTAAACGAACATTTGGGAGTGGGTGTGGGATTGAGTGACATTTTGCGAACTTTCAAGCTTCAATAGCAACGAAGGAATTTTGTTTATCAAATAAAAGAAAATAACATTTATGTTGCTAAGATTACGTTTCCTTGTGACATGTGCCAGACGTTACAATATAAACAAAACATGTCCAATTAAACCTTATTCGAAATATGTAATTTAGAAAAAAGTTGTCTTCTTTCAAGTAAATTTGATTTGTTTCTTTCATAGTATTAATATTACATCAAATTTTGGTTCAGTTATATTTTTAATATATTTCTATTTGTTTTATTCGAAAGTGTCAACAAATTGACAGAGAAAAGAAATATCGAGATGATTTTTCGATTTGTTATAATAACTTTAATGACAGTGATTCATTTATTTAATGACCACGTTACAAATCACATCTGTGTGTGAAATGATATGGTCAAATGTCACGTGTTGATTACCAGGAAACTTTTGCACAAACAGTCAGGTGAGATTCAATACGATTGTTACTATCTGTGGCTGTACAAAATAATCACAAAATCAAGTAACTAGACGTAAAGACAGCATTTTTATATGGAGAACTTGAACACACCTATTTATGACTTAACAAGAAGGGTTGGATCATGACGAAAACATGGTATGTAAATTGAACAAGTCACTATATGGGTTAAAACAATTCCCTCGCTGCTGGAATGCAAAATTCGACTCTACACCGAAAAGAGTTTTAGTAGTAGTTTTAGTATTTATACGGAACAAATTTTAAACAGATTTGAAATGACTAATGCTAATCCTAATACTGTTCCAGTCGACCCTCACATAAAGCCACAGTGGGAAGATACTACCTCACTTCTGCTGTTCATAATAACACAGCTTGTTCCGTCAAATTTTATTTGGCTACCATCGCAAATAATCTGACTTAGAGACAATAGATTTGTTGCCAGTTTAGGAACACATAATACTTCTGTAAAAAGCACCTTTTCGTTTTGACCTTCATCGTCATAATGGTCCAACCTCACTTGTACTGCACATTGCACAGATTATACTTTGTTGTCTGCGACTCTGATTTTATGTATGACAGGAGCCGTCATATTTTCAAGCATGTTCTTACGTCTTGTCATGTGTGACGATGCACCGGAAGCCACTTGCCATGGGTCATTTTGGCTGGATGTTGCCTCAAACACAACAGCATATGATGAACTACTTGCTTTTTGTTGAACATTCTTGGTCCTGGATTTGCATTTGAGGACTTTTATGACCTTACTTGTTACAAGTGTAGCACCTTGAATCCTTACTTGGTTGTTGGTTGTTTTCTTGATGACTGACAATACTGTTGAGTCACTTTCAGGTTGTTTAACATCTTGTGATAGTTTTGATTTCACAGAAACTGAAGTTATCTTCATGCCGGAGCTTTCAATAGCAATAATCATTGGTTGATAGGATTCTAGTAGACTGGAGAGTAGCACTGTAAATAGCCATTCATCGTCAACTTCGAAACCAATGTTTCTGAGCTTGTGAGCAGTACACATTATTATGCTCACATATTTCTCTACGTTTTAACATGCAGTAAGTGAAGTATTACAGAGATCATGCAGCAGCCCATCACAGCGTGTCAACCAAGAGTTATCCCATACTTATTTTGCAGTACTACTCTCTTGTATGTGCACGTAATTTATTGAGTCAACTAGTAAATTTATCTTAGTTTTTGCCTTTGAGTCTCGTTTTGTGTCCACAATGACACATGTGGGGGGTTTTATGCAGTCCACAACTTCTCTTACTGTAGATGTGTATTTACAGCAAATCGCTAGGTTACGTAATTATCTCGGCCGGTTAACTTTTCAATTAATGCCAATTGATTGTTTGCTGACAATTTAAGAACCCTTATTCCAGATGTTACGAGAAATCACCTTTCAAATGTCGTATTGACGATTTAGGTTAACTTTATTACTTTTCTCAGTAAATAAGCCTTTCTGGGCTTAAAAGAATTTATTATTTCTCAAGAAAAATTTATATTTAAGAATTTAGTGTTAAAATTACAACTTAACTGTCCACAGGCGCACAATTCAAATTACAATTTTAACAGTTTATGTGTAGTTTTAGTGCACTCCTACCAGCTCATTGCATCAGTTACAATTGGCTTCCCAAGAGGAGATGAAACATTATTTGTTTTAAGTAGTGTCAAAATTTTTCATTCTTTATAATAGTGTAAGCTACATTGAGCTGTAAACTAATTAGGGTTAACAAGACAGCATTAAGTTAACTAAGGAAAGCATATTATTATATTTAGTTCGCTGGGTCAGCATCAGTAATATTTATACGATCCACATTCCGCACATTTTGGCAGATTGAAATAACCTCTTTCCGTAATTCGCCAAAGAGCATTATGGGATCGGATACCGAACAAAACAAAATTACACAAAGATCAGTTGTCAAGATTGTCAATGAGTTGTCAAAGAATACGAACCGTATTCCATATCAGTCTTCAGAATTTTGCCAAACTAATTTAAGTGTTTCTTTTCTATGAAACCTTTTTTCTAAATGTTAGTGTATTGATCTTTTTGCTTTAATTCAATTCAATATATATAAATTTGAACACTGAACAATTTCTAACATTATCTCAATCATCTAAATCTTATCAATATTAAAATTTGCCCTAATGTATATTATTTATTTCCTTGAAAAATATTACTTTTTACCAGTGTGCGTTTATATTCGGATTCAAACTCAGATAAATTTTTATTTATTTATAGATTTTATTATGATTAACCATGAGTGACAATAAAGTATGTATCTAAGGACATTTATATAAAATTTAAAAAACAAAAGAAAACTTACTGCATTGTCCCGGATGTGAATCGGGACGGTCTCAGTCGGGGATCGTCGTATCGGTACGGATATTCGAACCGGCACGACTTGGGCGCCGTGTCTGAAGGACAAAACTGGTGGGGTGCATCGTATATATATATATATATATATATATATATATATATATATATATATATATACCGTATCAAAAATGATGAACGTGTCTACTCGCATATTGAGACGGAACATCAATACCCCTTTGTAAACAAAAAGGAAAGATATACATGCAATTATGTGGGCTGGCCGAACTGACTGGAGGGGATCATTTGGTTTTGCTGCGTTTAGCATGCGGTTCGTCTCCGCAGACGAGTCGGTGTCTTTGAACACATTATTTAATTATTTTTAGTTTTTTTTACTTATGCATTTATTTATTTAATTTAATTTTTGGGATACATTTTTATTTTGAAAAAAATGATATACCTTCAAAAAATATTTCATTTTACAGATTGAAAATTATACAAAGTTACGAAATTTAAATGGAGCATCCGAAGAACTCGAACTACATCCCTACGCATACGGAGAGTTACTAAATGTATTCGCAAAGATTAATTTACATTGTGTGCCGGCGCGCACCAGCACGGCGCATTGTCTCTGAGAGTAGGGATTCTTACTACCGGGCAAAACTTTACTCTCTTTATCGTGCATCCATCTCTTACAACATCCAGACACGAAGAGCATTTTTCGTACTGTATATATATATCAGTTACTAAATCAATAAACTATGTGTAGTTTGAGGAGGAAAGACAAGCCAAGTGAAAATCTTAATAAAACCCAAAAGTCTTCCGCCGTTTCAAGAGGCCTTAAGATTAAAATATCGGAACTAGAGGGTGAACTACAACGAATGAAAGTATGTAATGCAGTAAGCTGTCTGCTAAACTGCAGACACCTTCGGCAAATCCTGGAAATACTCCTACTTCTAACACCAATCCTTTCTCCCAACTAGCCACCCCACACCTCCAAAACACATTTTTCCACGAAGTGGGTCACGCCTATAAAGGTGATGTCGAAATCGTCTGATGATGACGCACCCCTGTGCTCACCGAAAGGACATGAAAGTACTGGAAGTCTTTATATCCATTAAGGTCAAAAGCCAAAAGTGAATAATTGGAACAGTTTACCAGCATCTGGTTCTGATTTTTATTCCAATCATTGTGCATCAGTGGATATATTTTTAGTAACTGGAGATTGAAACCTGCTCCGAGTGAATTGGACTAATGATGAGTATAGTGTTTTCATGAGTTCTGAGGTTTACTTTTTAGCAATATGGATGTTAATGATTGTGAGCACAAATCTTATGAAATTTTTTAAAATATGTTCCAACTTGATCTACCTGTAAAAATATTTAAGAACTATGTTTCTTAAGTTGTTCTATAAAGGGCTTATGACATTAACAATTCGTTATTCCTTTGCAGATATTTGAATTTCGTTGTCATAAACAAATTTAAATATTTTTCATAAAATCAAGTAGCACAAAAAGATTTCTTTATTTGGTTACCACCAAACTTTAATCAGTTCATATCGAAACATACCTCTCTTATACATAATTTGTTTTCAGAATAAATTCATTAAATTAAGATTGAAATCTGAAAGTACTATGTAAAAGGCAAATGGTGGAAAGATTCTAGTGGTCCAAGAATTGGATTTAATTGTACTTATAATTTTCATCTGTATTCAAGATTTTTATAATTAATGATATATTTTATGCTAAAACACACACAATTAAATTATTTAATTTAAATAGAAAACAAATAAACTATTTCGACGATTCGTTGTACATCAGGAATTAGTTACACATTGACAGACTGATTACTATCATATAAATGAAGATGAAATGAGCTATGACAAAGCCACACGATATCGGGAAATATGAAAAAAAAAAATCCAAGAAATCAAAAAAAGTACAAGAAAAAATCCCAATAAAGAAGAAAACAGCATTACCAAAAGTTCTACCAAAAAGGCTGAGGACTGGAATGTTCCCGTTGGAGTTCCACATATCTGTCTGTGTATAAAGCAGGTACTTTCATTTTGAGAATTAAGCATGTTTATAATAATTATAATTTTATAATTGTGGCGAAGAAATTTTTCCTATTGTAATCTGTACTTTGTGACGGTAAATGCGTTTCCTAAATAATTATGTTTATATCATAAATAATTATGTTGTATATAGCTGTAAATCTTTCTACTGAATAATTGGAGGTTGAAAAAATCGACAATGTGACGAAACCATTTTATAACACCAAACTAAATTGTCGGCTTAAGTTAAACTAAGTAATTTTATTTGTAAAGTTAAGTTATATTTAATTATTTGTGAATCTCATTTATAGTCTTCCAGTGTAGGTTGAAATATAAGGATGAGATTGATTCGAAACAGTTCTACCATCAACAATATTATAACAAATCGAAAAATCATCACGATATTCCTTTGCTCTGTCAATTTGCTGACACTGTGGATTAAAACGAATAGAATTATAAGAAAAGATATAACTGAACCACAATTTGGTGAAATACAATATAAGAATCAAATCAAGTTTTGCTTGGGAGAAGACAACTTTTTTTATAAATTAAATACTTCTGACATATGTCATAAGGAAACGTAATCTTAGCAACAGAAATGTTTTTTTTGACAAACAATTGGTTGCTATTGAAACTTGAAATAAATGTAGACGAGAGATCTGCAACTGATTTGATTTCAGTGACTTTCAGGACACGTAATCTAAACCTTCAGACAGTAAGTTGCTATTTTTGTAACTGTTTAAATATTTCACCTTTTTAAATCAACAGTAAATTCACGTAGGTGATTCTCTCAGCTTGAATAACTGAGCGACATATTTCAACACTGAAATTTTCTTTTTCAACATTGGTTATCACCCTCAAATGATATACTAATCTTTCCATATTTGATAATTTTATATCGCAAATTATTTAGATTCCTCATGTCTGGATGACAAATTCAAATAATATCAACACAACTTATAAACCAAATCATAAAATAGTAATTTCTATTTTACAATTTTCTGCGTAAATATTGATTTGCAATCTTTGTTCGGTTGAAACTTATAATTAATGGCTTTATCATTTGCAGTTCTGCTAAAATTTTCATCTACTTTGGTGCATATATATTTTTGGTGTCTCCATATTTTCTTGACAGTATGCGTGTTTTGACAACTCACTGACAACATCGAGAACTAAAGATGGAGTATTTTCGTTCTGCTTATTCGCGATACTGATCATAGAATGAAGGTATTTTATACTACCAAACATCGCGGACCCTTGTATCCTATTAAGCAGTATTCTTCTAAAATATCTGTAATAATAATAATAATAATAATAATAATATCATAATTGAAAAGAAAGTTTATGCTCCTATAGACATTCAAGAAGTGAGACACAATTTACTTGCTTTACCTATATGCTCCATACTTGCTTTAAAAATATGTTAAAATCGTGGTAGTAACTCTCCATATGCGTTGGGATGTAGATGGAGTTCTTAGGATGCTTTATTTAAATTTGCCATCTGTAAAAAGAAATATTTTTTGAGGGTATCGCAAAAATTATCTTCAAAAATTGATTGAATAAATCATATTGTGGAAGAGACTGAAAAACACAGTGACCAAAGGTTTTTTTGAAAGAAGGAAAATAACGGAGCGATTTTTAATTAAGGATGACTCAATTTGATTATACGGCGTTGTAGTGCATTGATTCAGTCAACCAAAGGGGCGGTATATATAACACGATATTGTACACTAAATACTCTCTGTACTATGTAATATTGTATAACTTTGATTAACCTTTGATATATATACAAATCGGAATTCTTTTTTACAGTTTCTAAGACATCTTGGTGTTTTGATAATATATCATATGCCTAACTTTACTTAAATGAATTTTAATATGATTGGTAATATTTTGATTCAGCAAAATTAAAGCCCGCGGGAATTTTTCATGTGACTTTATTTTCGAGAATTTCATGACTAATTAACACTATTTGAAATCAGAGCTCTAAAATAGATATATTTTGTTATTAGTGTAACTGTTCCAATATGATTGATTAACTGCAATAAATTATGTACCTAAGGGAATTCAAATTTAAAAAACAATACAACACTTATTGTAAATTAGTAACTGTTATTTACAATTATTCCTACAACTTAATTTGAAATATTAACAATATCAACATTCAAGAGATGCAGTGAAACTTGAGAACACTAGGTATCTCATCATTCAAAAACTCAACAACTACATACACGCCATCAATTTATTTCAGATGTAATTCATAACACATAATTTCTTAAAAGAGTCAAATTTGATGATTAACATCAATGGATTGATTTTAAATGGAAAATGTGTAGGGTTTAACATAATGGTTAAGGCTTGACTAATACCATATGGAATAAATAATGAAATTATTTACTAACAATTTCTTAAAACAGGAGAATAAGTTTTTGAGAGACTCTGAAGCCGATGTCGTTTGTCTGCGGGAGACATTCCTAAAACCGGACATGGGATTCTTTATCCCAGGATACTCTATCCTCCGGGCTGATCGTTTTTCTGGAGCAGGTGGAGGGGTTGGCATTCTGATCCGGAACTCCATCAGGCACCAGAGGATCGATACGTCCCTCTTTCTGGGCGAGTCGATTGGAGTCGAACTCGCCCTAGAAAGTGGTCCGCTTAGGATTGTCTCGGCTTATGTTCGACCGACTGAGAGAGTTTCCTGACTCAATCTCCCGTCCATCCTGCATCCCAACTGTCGTACAGTCATTGCTGGGGTACTTCAACAGTAAGCACACAGCGTGGGGTTGTGTAAAATCTAACACCAACGGCGGTTTCCTGCTGCGGGCGTCACTGGACCACCGGTTCTCGGTGGAAACCACCGAGACGCCAAACCACTTCCCTGATAGTCCCTCATGCCGACCTGATATCCTTTCCATTTTCCTCTGCAAAAACATCACAGAGGTGCCGGAGGTCATTAACCACCAGGTGTTGTCTTCGGACCACAACCCGATCTCCCTGGCACTTAACGAGAATTGTTGCCAGTGGGAGCCTCGTAAGAGGAAAACCAACTGGTTGCAATTCCGTTATTTAATGGAAACCACCGATTTGCGGTGCAGGAACTCTGAAAGGGATATAGACGGTGAAGTGGATAGGCTGTCAAATGACATCCTGACGATCGACGCATGCTTGCCCTAACATCTGCAAGCAGCATAGTCTTCCTGGCGAGATTGTCACCCTCATCAGGAAGAAAAACCGTAGCAGGAAACTTTGGCAGCGTACTCGGGACCCCTTCATCAAGGCCCGGTACAACGCCCTGAGCCGTGAGGTCCGGGCCTGCCTGCTTGAACTCCGGACCTCCTCGTTCCAGGAGTTCATAGCAGAGGCCGAACTCCATCCTCGTCGGACCTGGAAAGTCATAAGGTCTATCCGAGGGAGGCGTATGCGCTATCCGCACCTTGTTCATGATGGCATCAAAGTCGTCCTGGACAAGGATAAAGCGGAGGTGTTTGCAACTCCCTTGAGCGGCAATGCTCTCCAAACGCCAGTCTTCCTGGGTTTGTTGTAGAGCACAACTCCATCAGCCGTCAGGTGGACTCTATGACTTTCCCAAAACCTGATAGTGACATTCTTCCTACTTCTCCCAGCGAAGTCAGAGGTATCCTTAAAGCCCTCAATAACCGGAAAAGTCCCGGCCCAGACACCATCCCCAACGTGGCCCTTAAGAAGCTTGCTACCATTCAGGTGGTAATGCTTACTAACATCATAAATGCGATGCTCCGTCTCCACTACTTCCCGTCAGCATGGAAGGTGGCGACGGTAGTGTCCATTTTAAAACCCAACAAACCTGCCCACCTTGCTAGCAGTTATCGTCCCATTAGCCTCCTTTCCTCGCTAAGCAAGGTGGCGGAGCAGGTTATTCGGACTCGGCTTGAGGAATTTATGGCTGACCAGCACATCCTGCCGAACGCTCAGTTTGGATTTCGTCGAGGCCATGGTACCGGTCATCAGATTTTGCGAGTGACCGAGGACATGGCTGGAAGGCGTAACAAGGGGCAGCATGGTACCATGTTGCTCCTTGATGTCAAGCAGGCATTTGACAGGGTTTGGCACGCTGGTCTAATACACAAACTGGCTTCGTTAAATTTTCCTTCTTATCTGATCGGCACTATCCGCTCTTTCCTTTCCAACCGCTCCTTTCGTTCCAGGGTTGGAAGCGAGTTCTCTTCTTCGAGAACTATTACCGCTGGTGTCCCGCAAGGCTCCAAACTATCTCCTACTCTCTTCAATCTCTATTGTAGCGACATACCATCTTGTCCTAGAGTTACTATAGCAATGTATGCCGATGACGTTGCCTTAATTAGCTCCCACAGATGTATAGTTTATGCGGAGATCCATATTAGGAACTTCCTGCCTAAACTGCTCTGTTGGTACTCTCGATGGAGATTGGAGATCAATCGTTCTAAATCCGAAGCTATCTTCTTCTCAAATCGACGAAGGTTGCCACCTAAATTCCTTATCAATGATCACCAAGTTGAGTGGAGTCCCAGCGCCAAGTACCTGGGTGTCATACTTGACAAGAAACTCAGTTTCTCTCGCCAGGTCGCCTTGGTAAAGAGGAAAGCTCTAGTAGCCTTTGTTGCTTTGAAATCTTTCTTCCTTTCTAAACGTCTTTCCTCTTTAGTTAAGCTGCGTGTTTTTAACGCGACAGTCCACTCTCTTTTCACTTATGCTTTTCCTATATGGGGCACCGCCGCCCCTTGGCTCATTAGGTCCCTGCAAGGGACCTACATGTGGCTAGTGAGGTCGGCCCTTGGTGTCCCATACTATATTCGTAACAGACAAGTCTGTTTCGAATACAACATTTCCTCTCTTTTGGAGCTGCGGCGCAAACATGCCCTCAATCTCCGGAGATCTATCTTTCAACACTCTAATCCGGAGATGGCATGCTTGCATGACATCCAACCCTGTGAATCTGACAGATGCAAGAGACCTTGTCTCTTGGCTGTCTAGACCTCTGCGTCTCTTTGGGACATCTTTTCTTTAGTATGTGGCGGTTAGCTGCAAACCTCTTTAATTTTTTCCTTCTCTCTATTTTCCTAAACCTATATGATTATACTCTTAGGCCATGATCTTCGGATCGATGCCCGGAGAGGGGTTTTTAGTCGGTTAGTCCGACACTGCCTTCGACATCCAACAGAATGCGTCTTGTATATTTTCCCCTATTTGACCCAATAAAAAAAAAGAGAACTCTGGACCTGTACGTTTGTTTTGACAACTGACTGACAACTGATATTTCAGTTATTTCATTTTGCTTGTTGGTCGATTTTATATTGGCGATACCAAATATAGAAAGATGATATTCTAAATTGTCGAGATATTCTGAACACAGGATTCTATAATAATAATGGAGGAGCTATCCTCCTGTGACAGTTAACAGAGAAACATTTTTCTGATACAATTTAATTTACAATGCGAAAAAACATCTTATAATTGAAAATAAAGCTTACGCTATAACAGAGTCAAGAATTGAGACACAATTTTCTTAGAAAAGCATTTATTTGGAATACCGATCAGACATGTGTTAGATGATGATATTCTTCCAGGTAAATAGAAAGGAAGAATGTATGAATATGGAATGTGTTTCTTTTGTTTGATAAACAAACTGCCTTCGTTGCTAATGAACCCAGATTATGTACAAAACTATTCTTTGGTAAATTTACCTTCTAAACTTGTTCATTAAGTTATTGCGAAGAGCACAAAAAACTTGAGCAACTTTTATTTATCTTCTAAAGGGTTCTTATCCCATCAAATAACATTCGCAAAGTTCAATTTATATTGTGCATCACAATCTTCAAGTTTTGATTCACCACCACGATTTGAACTTTATTTTAAAGCAAGTATGGAGCATGTAGGTAAAGTAAATTGTGTTTCACCTCTCGAATGTTTATAAAGATTTTTTAGAAAAATACTACTTAATAGGATCCCAGGTTCCTATAATCGCGATTATAAATCAGCAACTAAGGCCAAGTTGTCCAATTTGTCAGCTCTCAAGAAAACGTGGAGACACTTAAAATATATATGCACAAACGTAGATGAAAATTTTAACAAAATTACAAATGATACAGCTATTAATTATAAATTTCATCTGAACAAAGATTGCAAATCAGAAAATTGTAAAGTGGAAATCACTTTTTCATGATTTTGTAAATAAAATGTGTTGACATTATTTGAAGTTGTCATCTAGAGATGAGGAATCTAATTAAATTTTGACATAAAATTAGCAAATTTGGAAAGATTGGTATCTTAGTGTTATTTGAGGGTAATAATCCAACCAAACGTGATAGAAAAAATTCAGTACCTAGGTGAAATTTCCGCTCACTAATTCTTGCTTAAAGAATCAACTACGTGAATTAACTTTTGATTTAAAAAGGTGAAATAATTAAACATTTACAATAATAGCAACCTACTCTCTGAAGGTTTCGATTACGAGTCACTGAAATCAAATCAGTTGCAGATCTCTCGTCGACATTTATTTTGAATCAAAGAAATACTGTCTGTGATTCTGCAGATAATTAACATGTGAATAGAAATTGCTTTTTTAACATTGTTAACTTTATACTTAAATGCCGATATATACTTTGTTGCTAAGAGAGGTGAGGGATGTCGTCTTTCAAGTAAATTTGATTTGATCTTGCATTGTATTAATATTACATCAAGTTGTGGTTCAGTTATATGTCAACAAATTGACAGAGCAAAGAAATATCGAGATGAGATGAGTTATACTAAATGGTAGAACTGTTCCGAATCAAATTCATCCTTATATTTCAACCTACACTAAATGACCATAAATGTGATTCCCAAATATATATATATAATATAACTTTCCAAATAAAACTACTTTGTGTACCTTTAAGTTATGTGATTAATTTAATATAAGTTTGGTTGTTAACAAATGGTTTCGACCCATTGTCGATTTTTTTAACCTTCAACTATTCAGTGGAGGTACTTAAAAGTTATATGCAACATATTTTTTTAGGAAACACATTTAGTGATTACAGTACAGATTAAAATAAGGAAAAATTACTTCGGCACTAATCTAAAATTATAATTGCTATAAACAAGCTTCATTCTCAGATGATAGATGAGTTGAAACCTAGATCCACACTATGGAAACATTTCCATAAAATGAAAGTACTTGCTATATACAGAGATAGAAATGTGGAACTCAAACGGGAACATTCCAGTCCTCAGCCTTTTTAGTAGAACTTTTGAATACGGTTTCTTGGTAATGATGTTTTCTTCTTTATTGTGATTTTTTCTTGTACTTTTTTCGGATTTCTTGGATTTTATTTCATATTTCATAGCCTCAGAGAAAATATTTGCCGATGTCGTCAGGTTGTGTTGTGGCTCATTTCATCTTCATTTATATGATGGTAATCAGCCTTTCCATGTGAACGTAACTCCTCGTGCCCAACGAATCGTCGAAATACTTTAAAAAAGATATATAAAATTACTATTAAATATTAATTTTATTATATATACCAATTTTATTTGTTTTTCATTTAATTTAAATAATTTAATTGTGTGTTTTATCATAAAATATGTCATTAATTATAAAAATCTTGAATACAGATGAAAATTATACTTACATTTAAATCCAATTCTTGGGCCACTAGAATCTCTACACCATTTGCCTTTTGCATCGTACTTTAAGATTTCAATCTTAATTTATTCTGAAAACAAATTAATTAGGTATTAATGTGTTGTTTTAAGGAGCGTCATATACATGAAAGTACTTATTCTTTGTTTAGTTGGGAATTCCTGTAAGTAAATTAATGAATTTAGACAAAAATATTCCCTAAAAATAACAGTTTGATACGATCTGTTTCATTTCTAGCATTACTATACACAAGTATTTCTTCCGATTATCATTTCCAATGAGGCAGGGACTCATTAATAAAAGCGAGAATATTTATCTAATAATTTTGAATTGAAGCGTAGGAGCAACTTCAGAGAGATGTGGTTCGTATGAAACAAAAGTTTGAACTGATTAAAGTTTGGTGGTAAACAAGTAAAGAAAACTTTTTGGTCTACCTGATTTTATGAACAAAATTGAAATTAGTTTATGACAACGAAATTCAAATGTCTACAAATGAATAACGAATAGTTAATGTTATAAGCTCTTTAGAGAACAACTTAGGAAACTTAGTTTTTAATTTTTTTACATGTAGATAAAGTAGGAACATATTGTATAGAATTTCATAAGACACAATCAACCAATGATAATTGATAGTTTAAAGTGTAAACCTCAGTACTCATGCAAACACTATACTTACTCATCATTGGTCCAATTCACTCGAGGCAAGTTATGTTAGAATATCTAGACATCGTGTATAACGGTTGTGATGACAACGGAGAATAAAAACAACAGAAGAGCGTAGTTATACAAACAGAGTTAAGTTGTAAGAGCAGAGTTAGTTGTATACAGCCCACCAATGTTGTAAAATAGTCGTCGCCTTGTAAGCAGGCATATTCTAACTATTAACTTTTGTATTTTGACCTTAATGGAAACAAATACTTCCAGTGCTTCCGTGTCCTTTCGGTGAGCACAGGGGTGCGTCGTCAGGATTTCGAGAACACCTCCATAGGCGTATCCCACTTTGTGGAAGACTTCTGCGTTTTGGAGGTGTGGGGTGGCTGGTCGGGAGCAAGGATTGGTGTTAGGGTTAGAAGTAGGAGTACTTCCAGGATTTACCGATGGTATCTGTAGCTTGGCAGACAGCTTAATGCATTACTTACTTTCATTCGTTGTAATTCACCCTCTAGTTCCGAGATTTTAATCTTAACGTCTAGTTTTCAGGTACCTCTTGGCTTATCTTTTTCGCGGACTCTACACATGGTTTATTGGTTTAGTCACCGAGGTTACCAGCCAAATTAACAACTCTTCTCTTTTGTCTGAATATGGCAACTCTTATAACTAAATTCAAACAGAAGGACGAACGTTATCTCTAACTCCATTTGGGGGTCTGATGTCGGTGTGGCGCTTTGCCGAATTTTGCTGTTGTTACTTACTTTAGATAGTTAACTCTTTCGGAACTTCGAACGGAGTCGTGCTCAGGGTTTACCGCGCGGTTGACCTTTCTTTCTGCCAATAGAACCTGGATTTGAACCGCCTTTTCCTTTTCTTCATTCACGATTTTTGTCTCTTAGTATGAACTTCTTGTGGAACGGAACTGGCGATGTGCCGTCCGGTTCCAATAGGATTCGGAACCACTCGACCTTTTGCAGGCACACTTGCTGTTTTCGCATTTCATTATCACTAATTCGGTTATTAAACTGTTTATAGTACGAAAACAAAAATTTAATTCAGTTGTTTCTTGGATTGGTAAGCAAGGTTACCAGACAAGTAAACAAATTTTTTCATTTGTCTGAATTTGGTAACTAACTAAATTCAGACAAAAGATGGACACTAAATAAACACAAAAATATCACTACAAACACTTTTGAAAACTGAGGTGTGAATGTGATGAGAATAATAGCCGATGTTACAAGAACACTGATCGTTTATTATATTATTACAAAGTGTGCTAGAAACGTCAAAGACTAAAAACTAAGAACTAAAAACCCTGCGTAGCATGACGCTTGCGTTAGGGCATCTATACAGAGGGGTTCCAAGTATCAATGTGCAATTTCATTCCTTAACAAACACTTTTCCGTAGTTGCTACTCAAATTTGGATAAATGACGATTGTTACCGCTGCCATTGGTAACGACAGAAAGGTCTCTTATTGTTAGACTTTCAACCTCAATTGTATAACTTTATCCTGCACGCACTGGGCCCATAACCTCAGAGAATATGCAAGAAATTGCAGTAATTTATTCAATCAAATAATTGAAATACAAAGGATGAATCAACAAAAAAGACGGCTACTACTGAGCTCTTGAGCTGTTTCTCTCAAACTGACTCTCACTGTTTCTTGATCACCAAGGTTACCTCGGTCCCTTCATTTGTCAATTGTTATTGTTTTTTAACATACTTTATTCTATTTTATTGTTTATATTAACGTTATGTCTAACTCCATTTGGGGGTCTGATGTCGGTGAGGCGCTTTGCCGAATTTTGCTGTTGTTACTTACTTTAGATAGTTAACTCTTTCGGAACTTGGAACGGAGTCGTGCTCAGGGTTTACCGGGCGGTTGACCTTTCTTTCTGCCAATAGAACCTGGATTTGAACCGCCTTTTCCTTTCCTTCTTTCACGGTTTTTGTCTCTTAGTAGGAACTTCTTGTGGAACGGAACTGGCGATGTGCCGTCCGGTTCCAATAGGATTCGGAACCACTCGACCTTTTGCAGGCACACTTGCTGTTTTCCCATTTCATTATCGCTAATTCGGTTATTAAACTCTTTATAGTACGAAAACAAAAATTTAATTCAGTTGTTTCTTGGATTGGTAACCAAGGTTACCAGACAAGTAAACAAATTTTTTCATTTGTCTGAATTTGGTAACTAACTAAATTCAGACAAAAGATGGACACTAAATAAACACAAAATTATCACTACAAACACTTTTGAAAACTGAGGTGTGAATGTGATGAGAATAATAGTCGATGTTACAAGAACACTGATCGTTTATTATATTATTACAAAGTGTGCTAGAAACGTCAAAGACTAAAAACTAAGAACTAAAAACCCTGCGTAGCATGACGCTTGCGTTAAGGCATCTATACAGAGGGTTCCAAGTATCAATGTGTAATTTCATTCCTTAACAAACACTTTTCCGTAGTTGCTACTCAAATTTGGATAAATGACAATTGTTGCCGCTGCCATTGGTAACGACAGAAAGGTCTCTTATTGTTAGCGACTTTTGTCAATTGTTCAAAGTGCAACCAGGGAATATTGTTGATAGTAACAATTTTTGTTTGAGTTGTTCGTCCTTCTTCTGTCTGAATTTAGTTATAATAGTTACCATAATCGAAAGAGAAGAGTTGTTAACGCTAATCCCAAATCTTTATCCCAACCAGCCACCCACACTCCTGCAAAGTCTTCCAGATCCAAAACTCAGGAACTCGGTCACCCCCAAGGAGGTGAGGTCGAAATTGTCTAACTGCGATTCACCCCACCAGTTATGATTCATTGTTCAAATTTATGTACATCGAATTGTATTAAAGTATTTTAAACCAAGTACACTAAGAATTAGAAGAGACTTCTCATAGAGAAGAAACTTTTAAATTGGTTTGGGAAAAACCAGCGCTAATGATTAGCCGTCTCAGATCTCAATTTCGGTTAATATTTTTTGACAGCTCATTGACAATCTTGGCAACTGATCTTTGTGTAATTTCGTTTTGTTTGGTGTTCAATCCTATAATGCTCTTTGGCGAATTACTGAGAGAGGTTATTTCAGTTTGCCAAAATATGCGGAAAGTGGGAAGGTCCTAATTATGTGATGTGAATTTATAAGTTTAACAGAATTGAAAAAAAGCAGCTAAAAAAGATGTTTAAGTTTTATTATTATCTTATCAAAGAAAATATATAAAATTTTGATATTTGTTAGGAATAGCAATGTCTAATTAACAATTCACACACTTTTGTCGATGCATATTCTTCAGACAACAAAAGTATGTTTTACTTTTGATTAATAAACATATCGCTTTCATTGCTGTTGAAACCTGAATATGTACAAAATATCATTTGATTTCAAAACTGATCTTGAACAATTATTTGATAACTTCTTACAATTTCGTCATTGGAAAGACAAAAACAACAAAAGAAATAAGTATTTACACTTCGTTAGCTGTTTGTTTCACTTTTTAGCCTTCAATGCAGACACAAATCTAATATTTTTGTTTATATTCAAAAAGTTAATTATAATTTTGTCCAGATTGATGTTTTCAATGAACTCAGAAGTCTTGATTTATCTAGTAATAGAGGTCCTTATGATATTCCTTCTACAGTATTGAATGAATTGTGGATTCTCATTAACAAAGCCTCTAACAATGAAATTTAAAATGTTTTTAAAATCTACTTTATATCCTAACGTACGTAAAAAATCTTTTGTTATACCTACCTTAAAGGATGGAGGTAGTTTACTTGTTGTTTTCCAAAATTGCCTAAAAAAACAATTCCAAAATAATTATGCCATAGTTCCAAAATATTATAAATGAGAGTCAACATGAATTTTGCAAATGTAAATCTTCTGCGACCAACCTTCTTATTTATAACCTCTCGACAGTTGGTGCTCTTGAAAATCATTTACAGGTTGATGCTGTTTATACAGACATTTAAAAGGCATTTGATAGAATCTGCCATGATTTATTGTTTGCTAAACTAAATGGGCTGGATTTGACAAGTAATTTTTCCACTGTAAATAATCATAACGATTGTAATGTAAAGTGATTAGTTTTTATAAAAAAATTAATCAACACCATATTCGCAAGTTATACTTTAGATAAAAGATATTAATGTAATGTGTTTGAAATTTAAAAATGAGTAATAGATTGGGCGGTAGTTTTTCTAGAAAATTTGGTTCGGCTCAAGCTAAACTGAATTTGGGTAAATGTAAAAGAAAAGCTGGAGCATATCTTGGTGCTTTTGCCCACACATTAAAGTAGCTTTTTACACAAATACTGCTGTAGGATCCCAGGTTCTGCGATGCTTTGTCGTATAAAATAACCTCTTTCCATAATCGGTATCGCGATAATAAGTACAGCAATTAAGAAGAACGAAATACTCTCACATTAGCTGTCAAAATTCCCAGAGTTGTCAAAACGTGCGGACTCCATAGGAACTCGTTAGGAATATTTAAACAATTACAATAATGGCAACTTGATGCCATTATTGTGGAGATGTCGATTACTTGTCCTGAAAGTCACGGAAATCAAATTAGTTGCAGATCTATCGTCGACATACAAAAACTGTCTGTGATTCTGACAGATAATTAACATGTGAAAAGAAATTGTTTTTGTTAACTTTGTTAACTTTATATTTCCATTAGAATAGATTGCTGCTAAGAGAAGTTCCTACTATTATAATTTAGTTTGAATATGTGATACCGACGACGTGAGGGATGAAATTGAAAACAGGATAACTAGATGTATATACACATAAATAAAATTTTAATTAATTAGTAATTACAAAACTAAACGAACATTTGGGAGTGGGTGTGGGATTGAGTGACATTTTGCGAACTTTCAAGTTTCAATAGCAATGAAGGAATTTTGTTTATCAAATAAAAGAAAATAACATTTATGTTGTTAAGATTACGTTTCTTTGTGACATATGCCAGACGTTAAAATATAAACGAAACATCCAATGTCCAATTAAACCTTATTCGAAATATGTAATTTAGAAAAAAGTTGTCTTCTTTCAAGTAAATTTGATTTGTTTCTTTCATAGTATTAATATTACATCAAATTGTGGTTCAGTTATATTTTTAATATATTTCTATTTGTTTTAATCGAAAGTGTCAACAAATTGACAGAGAAAAGAAATATCGAGATGATTTTTCGATTTGTTATAATAACTTTAATGACAGTGATTCATTTATTTAATGACCACGTTACAAATCACATCTGTGTGTGAAATGATATGGTCAAATGTCACGTGTTGATTACCAGGAAACTTTTGCACAAACAGTCAGGTGAGATTCAATACGATTGTTACTATCTGTGGCTGTACAAAATAATCACAAAATCAAGTAACTAGACGTAAAGACAGCATTTTTATATGGAGAACTTGAACACACCTATTTATGACTTAACAAGAAGGGTTGGATCATGACGAAAACATGGTATGTAAATTGAACAAGTCACTATATGGGTTAAAACAATTCCCTCGCTGCTGGAATGCAAAATTCGACTCTACACCGAAAAGAGTTTTAGTAGTAGTTTTAGTATTTATACGGAACAAATTTTAAACAGATTTGAAATGACTAATGCTAATCCTAATACTGTTCCAGTCGACCCTCACATAAAGCCACAGTGGGAAGATACTACCTCACTTCTGCTGTTCATAAAAACACAGCTTGTTCCGTCAAATTTTATTTGGCTACCATCGCAAATAATCTGACTTAGAGACAATAGATTTGTTGCCAGTTTAGGAACACATAATACTTTTGTAAAAAGCACCTTTTTGTTTTGACCTTCATCGTCATAATGGTCCAACCTCACTTGTACTGAACATTGCACAGATTATACTTTGTTGTCTGCGAGTCTGATTTTATGTATGACAGGAGCCGTCATATTTTCAAGCATGTTTTTAGGTCTTGTCATGTGTGACGATGCACCGGAAGCCACTTGCCATGGGTCATTTTGGCTGGATGTTGCCTCAAACACAACAGCATATGATGAACTACTTGCTTTTTGTTGAACATTCTTGGTCCTGGATTTGCATTTGAGGACTTTTATGACCTTACTTATATAGTAGCTCCCTTACTTACTTTGTTTCTTGTGGTTGTTCTTGTTGACTGAGAATACTGTTGAGTCACTTTCAGATTATTTAACATCTTGTGATAGTTTTGATTTCACAGAAATTGTAGTTATCTTCATGCCGGAGCTTTCAATAGCAATAATCATTGGTTGATAGGACTCTGGTAGACCGGAGAGTAGCAATGTAACTAGCCATTCATCGTCAACTGCGAAACCAATGTTTCTGAGCTTGTGAGCAGTACACATAATTTTGCTCACATATTTCTCTACGTTTTGACATACAGTAAGTGAAGTATTATAGATATCACGCAGCAGCCCATCACAGCGTGTCAACAAAGAGTCATCAAATACTTATGAAAACGTATCCCATACTTCTTTTGCAGTACTACTCTCTTGCATGTGCACGTAATTTATTTAGTCAACTAGTAAATTTATCTTAGTTTTTGCCTTTGTGTCTCGTTTTGTGTCCACAATGACACATGTGGTGGGGTCTATGCAGTTCCACAACTCCTCTTGCTGTAGGTATGTTTTTAGAGCAAATCGCCATGTTACGTAATTATCTCGGCCGGTTAACTTTTCAATTAATGCCAATTGATTGTTTGCTGACAATTTAAGAACCCTTATTCCAGATGTTACGAGAAAACACTTTTCAATTGTCGTATTGACGTTTTAGGTTAACTTCATTACTTTTCTCAGTAAGTAAGCCATTCTGGGCTTCCCTGGGCTTTTCTGGCTTCATAACCTGTTAATTTTTCTTAAAAGAATTTATTATTTCAGAAGAAAAACTTATATTTAAGAATTTAGTGTTAAAATTACAACTTAACTGTCTACAGGCGCACAATTCAAATTACAATTTTAACAGATTATGAGTAGTTTCAGTACACTCCTACAGGTCATCACAACAGTTACAATTGGATTCCCAAGAGGAAATGAAACATTATTTGTTTTAAGATGTGTTATAATTTTTCATTCTTTATAATAGCCTAAGCTACATTGCGCTGTAAATTGAGAAGAATGCTTCAGGTAAACTACTTTTGGTTAACAAGACAGCATTAAATTAACTGAGGAATGCATATTATCGGATTTTGTAAGCTAGGTCAGCTCGTTGATTAATATTTATGTGATCCCATTTTCCGCACATTTTGGCAGACTGAAATATCCTCTTTCTGTAATTCGCCAAAGAGCATTATAGGATCGGACGCCAATCAAAACAAAATTACACAAAGATCAGTTGTCAAGATTGTCAGTGAGTTGTCAAAAAATACGAGCCGAAACTGAGACTGAGACGTCTAGCCATTAGCGCTACCAAATAATTCCATTCAATTAGAAACATTAAATAATTACTTTAATAACAAGGAGTTTATTTTCTATGAGAAGGCTCTTCTAATTCTTAGGGCACTTGGTCTAAATTACTTTAACACAATTCAATATACATAAATTTCAACACTGAACCATAAATGGTGGGGTGCGTCGTAGTTACACAATTTCGACATCACCTCCTTGGGGGTGACCGAGTTCCAAGAAGTTTTCTGAGTTTTGGAGCTGGGAGACTTTGCAGGAGTAGGGGTGGCTAGTTGGGACAAAGATTTGGGATTAGCGTTAGGAGTAGGGGTACCATCAGAGTTTACCGATAGTATCCCTAGTTTAGACGACAAAGCTGTGTAAGCACTCTTTCACTCTCTGTATCTCACCTTCTAGTTCCAAAATTTTATTCCTAAGGAAATCGGGTACCTCTGGAAACGTCAGCAGACTTTTGGGGTTTATTGAGTTTTTCATTTAGCTTTTCTTTTTTCCGGACCCTACACATAGTTTATTGGTTTAGTAACCGAGGTTACAAGCCAAATTAACAACTCTTCTCTTTCGATTATGGTAACTATTATAACTAAATTCAGACAAAAGAAGGACGAACAACTCAAAAAAAAATTGTAATTTTCAACAATATTCCCTGGTTGCTACCCACACTTTGAACAATTGACAAAAGTCGCTAACAATAAGAAACTTTTCTGTTGTTATCAATGGCAGAGGTAACGATCGTCATTTAACCAAGTTTCGGTAGCAACTACGGAAAAGTGTTGGTAGTGATATTTTCGTTTTTATTTAGTGACCCTATTAAAGTTCCTATTAAAAGACAAGAGCCGAGAAATAAGAAAAGGAAAAGGAGGCCCAAATCCAGGTTCTATTGGCAGAAAGGAAAGCGGTACCACATCCAACGACACAGCTAATTATTGTAAAGCCGGTTACATTAGAGTACATTAGAGTACCAATTAATTCTCTGTATCGTGTGAGGTCTTTGAATGGTTTTAAATCTCTGTTAAATTTTGAGTTGCAGTCATACAGTGTTTTACTTGGATTGCAATCCACCATTCTGAATTTCTCTAAAACATATTTTTTTTGTTTAAGTGTTACTCCTTTCTTACTTCGGTTAATTTCTATTCTAAAGAAAAACCTAGCAATCTTTGATCTTCAATTTCTCAGCTAATTCTCTCTTAATTTCATTACCAGTTTGATTTTCGACAGTTCTATTGTACTCCTTAAATTTTTCAAAAACTTCTCTCTTTGACTTAAGGAAAAAACCTGGCACCACCTATTATATTCGTCTATTAATGTAAGAAGATATCTGGATCCACCGCTGAATCTGACTCGCATTGGTCCGCAGATATCTGAATGAACAATATTCAGTAACTGCTTACTTCTTCCTTCTCTATCAGTAAAGGGTTTCCTTGCTTGCTTACCTCGTTGACATTGTCACACCACATGGGTAATTTATCATTATCCAATTTATTACCGTGTACCAGTCGCTTTCTGTACAAATCCTGTACGCCCTTATAATGTAGGTACTCTAGTTGTCTATACCACAGGACCATTTTGTTTGAATTTCTATGCATTATTCACTTGTAGACATTTGAATTTCGTTGTATATAAACATTTTACAATATATTTCATAAAATCAAGTGGCCCAACAAGTTTTCTTTATTTGTTTACAACAAAACTCTAATCAGTTCAGACTTTTATTTCATAAGAAACACATCTTTCTGAAGTTGCTCCTACGCTTCAATTCAAAATTAATAGTTAAATATTCCCTCTTTATTAATGAGGTTCTTCCTCATTGAGAATTGTAATTAGCAGAAATACTTATGTACAGTAGTGCTAGAAATGAAACCGATCTTACCAAACTGTTAATTTTAGGGAATAGTTTTGGCTAAATTCATTATTTATATTTACAGGAATTCCCATCTAAACACAGAATAAGGCTCCATAAAATAACACATTGATTTGTTTTCAGAATAAATTATGATTATATTTTTATTGGAGCAAAGAGGGGGAATCTACAAGACGTAGTGCCGGACTTTACCGACTAAAAACCCCTCTCCGGGCAATGATCCGAAGATCATGACCTAAGAGTAGTTAACCATAAAGGTTTAGGAAAATATAAGGGAAAACTAAAGAGGTACGTAACAATCGCTACATAGTAAAGAAAAGATGTTCAAAAGAGACGCAGAGGTCTAGACAGCCAAGAGACAAGGTCTCTTGTATCTGTCGGATTCACAGGGTTGGATATCATGCAAGCATGCAATCTCCGGATTAGAGTGTTGAAAGGTAGATCTCCGGAGGTTGAGGGCATGCTATTTTCTCTGAGGCTATGAAATATGAAAAAATATGCAAGAAATCCGAAAAAAGGTCAAGAAAAAGTCACAATAAAGGAGAAAACAGCAATACCAAGAAACCGTCTTCAAAAGTTCTATCAAAAAGGCTGAGGACAGGAATGTTCCCATTGGAGTTCCACATATCTGTCTGTGTATAAAGAAGGTACTTTCAATTTATGGAAAGTTTTCCATAGTATGGGCATACTTTTCAACTCAAATAACATCTGAGAATTAAGCATGTTTATAGTAATTATAATATTAGAATTGTGCCGTAGTAGTTATTACTTATATTTTAATCTGTAATTTATGACGAAAAATGTGATTCATAAATAATTATATTGTGTATACCTGTATATTTTTCTCTGAATAATTGGATGTTGAAAAAATCGGCAATGTGTCGAAACCATTTTATAACACCAAACTAATATTAAAATATCGACATAAGTTAAACAAAGTAGTTTTATTTGTAAAGTTATGTTATATTTAAATATTTGGGAATATCATTTATGGTCATCCACTGTAAGTTGAAATACAAGGATGAGATTGATTCGAAACAGTTCTACCATCAAAAATATTATAACAAATTGAAAAATCATCACGATATTCCTTTGCTCTGTCAATTTGCTGAGACAGTGGATTAAAACGAATTATAAGAACAGATATAACTGAACCACAATTGGGTGTTATATTAATACAATGTAAGAATCAAATCAAATATGCTTGAGAGAAGACAACTTTTTTATAAATTACTACATAGTTCTGACATATGCCATAAAGAAACGTAATTTGACATGTTATTTTATTTTTTGACAAACAATTCGTTGCTATTGATACTTGTTTGCAAAATGTCACTCAATCACACACTCACTCGTTTTATTTTTTAATTACAAATTAATTAAAATTTTATTTGTTTTCAATTCTATTCCTCACCTTATAGTAGTTGAAACTTCTCTTAGCAGCAATCTATTCTAATGGAAATATAAAATTAACAAAGTTAACAAAAACAATTTCGTTTCACATATTAATTATCTGTCGAAAATAAATGTCGACGAGAGATCTGCAACTGATTTGATTTCAGTGACTTGCAGGGCTCGTAATCTAAACCTTCAGACGGTAAGTTGCTATTTTTGTAACTGTTTAAATATTTCACCTTTTTAAATCAACAGTAAATTCACGTAGTTGATTCTTTCAGCTTGAATAAGTGAGCGACAGATTTCAACTATGTACTGAATTTTTCTCCTTCACCTTTAATTATCACCCTCAAACAACACTAATATACCAATCTTTCCATATTTGATAATTTTATGTCGTAAATTATTTAGATTCTTCATGTCTGGATGACAAGTTCAAATAATGTTAACACAATTTATAAACCAAATCATGAAATAGTGATTTCTATTTCACAATTTTCTGGGGAAATAAAGATTTGAAATCTTTGTTGGGTTGAAATTTATAATTAATAGATTTATCTGTTGCAGTTTTGTTAAAACTTTCATCTACTTTAGTGCATATATATTTTTAGTGTTTCCAGTAGGCATGTTTTGACAAAACACTGACAACATCATCGAGAACTAAAGTTGTAGTATTTTCGTTCTGCTTATTCGGTTATCATATAATCGCGATACCGATCATGGAAAGAAGTAATTATATACAATCAAACATCGCGGAGCCTTGTATCCTATTAAGCAGTATTCTTCTAAAATATCTGTAATAAGGTATATCATAATTGAAATGAAAGTTTATGCTCTTATAGACATTCAAGAAGTGAGACACAATTTACTTGCTTTACCTGTATGCTCCATACTAGCTTCAAAAATATGTTAAAATCGTGGTAGTAACTCTCCATATGCGTTGGGATGTAGATGGAGTTGTTAGATACTTTATTTAAATTTGCATTCTGTAAAAAGAAATAATTTTTGAGGGTATTGCAAAAATTATCTTCAAAAATTGATTGAATAAATCATATTGTAGAAGAGAATGAAAAACACAGTGACCAAAGATTTTTTTGAAAGAAGGAAAATAACGGAGCGATTTTTAATTAGGGATGTCTCAATTTGATTATACGGCGTTGTAGTGCGTTGATTCAGTCAACCAAAGGGGCGGTATATATAACACGATATTTTACACTAAATACTCTCTGTACTCTATAATATTGTATAACTTTGGTTAACTTTTGATATATATACAAATCGGGATTTTTTTTTACAGTTTCTAAGACATTTTGGTGTTTTGTTAATATATCTTATCTCCTAACTTTATTTAAGTGAACTTTAAATATAATTGGTAATATTTTGATACAGCAAAATAAAAGCCCACGGGAAATTTTCATGTGGCTTGATTTCCGAGAATTTCATGATTAATTAACACTATTTGAAATCAGAGCTCTGAAATAGATATATTTCGTTATTAATGTAATTGTTACAATATTCCGCCTTGAATAACTGCAATAAATTCTGTATCTAAGGGAATCCAAATTTAAAAAAACAATAGAACACTTGTTGTAACCTAGCATCTGTAATTTACAACTGTTCCCAAAACTTAATTTGAAATATTAACAATTTCAACATTCAAGAGATGCTGTGAAACTTTAGAACAGTAGGTGTCTCACCATTCAAAAAATCAACAACAACATACGCGCCATTAATTTATTTCAGATGTAATTCATAAGGAATAACACATAATTTCTAAGGAAAGTCAAATTTGATGATTAACATCAGTGGATCAAATTTAAATGGAAAATGTGTGTGGTTTAAATTAACGGTTAAGACTTGAATAATACTATTTGGAGTAAATAATGAAATTATTTATTAACAATTTCTTAAAACGAGGGAATAAGTTTTTGATAACTCTGGTTCTGTACGTGTGTTTTGACAACTAACTGTCAACTGATGTTGGAGTTATTTCATTTTGCTTGTTGGACGATTTTATAATGGCCTTACCAAGTACACAAAGTTGTTCTTCTAAATTGTCGAGATATTCTGAACACAGGATCCTATAATAATAATCGAGGAGCTAGTTTCCTGTCACAGTTAACTGTGTAGCATTCTGCTGATATAATTTAATTTACAATGCGAAAAAATATCTTATTCTTGAAAATAAAGCTTACGCTATAACAGAGTCAAGAATTGAGACGCAATTTACTTGGAAAATCATTTATTTAGAATACCGATCAGACATGTAGTAGATGTTAAGATTCTGCATATAGCATATAGATAAACCAAGTAAATTGTGTGTCACCTCTTGAATGTTTATCTTTCTTTTCAGTTATGTTATACCTTATTGCACGGTAAAGTAGTTTTTATAGAAAAATACTACTTAAAATGATCCCAGGTTCCTATAATCGCGATTATAAGATTAGCATCTAATTAGAATGAAAATACCCCAACATGCCCAAGTAGTCTAATTTGTCAGCAAGTTGTCAAAACGTGCGTAGCGGTTACGAGCTCTCAAGAAAACGTGGAGACACTTAAAATATATATGCACTAAAGTAGATGAAAATTTCATCAAAATTACAAATGAGCTATTAATTATAAATTTCAACTCAACAAAGATTGCAAATTTTTACACAGAAAATTGTGATTTGATTTTGTTTATAAATTGTGTTGTCATTATTTGAACTTGTGATCTAGACATGAGGAATCTGAATAAATTTTGACATAAAATTAGCAAAATTAGAAAGATTGGTATCTTAGTGTTGTTTGAGGGTGATAATCCAACCAAACGTGAAAGAGAGAAATTCAGTACCTAGTTGAAATTTGCCGCTCACTAATTCTTGCTTAAAGAATCAACTACGTGAATTATTTTTTGATTTAAAAAGGTGACATATTTAAACAGTTACAATAATAGGAACCTACTGTCCGAAGGTTCCGATTACGAGTCACTGAAATCAAATCAGTTGTAGATGTCTCGACGACATTTATTTTCCATCAAAGGAATACTGTCTGTGAATCTGACAGATAATTAACATGTGAATAGAAATTGTTTTCATTAACTTTATACTTAAATGCAGAAATATATTTTGCTACTAAGAGACGTGGGGGATGAAATTGAAAACAAGTAACTTGCCTGATGTATATACACATAAATAAAATTTTAATTAATTAGTACTTACAAAATTAAACAAACATTTTGGAGTGAGTGTTGTATTGAGTGATATTTTGCAATCTTTCATGTTTCAGTAGCAACGAAGGAAGATTGTTAGTCAAATAAGAGAAAATAACATTTATGTTGCTAAGATTACGTCACCTTATGATGTATGTCAGCCTGTGCAATTATAGGCAAGAGTTATGGTTAATTCAATAAAACCTAATTCGAAATATGTGGTTTGTAATCACGTTGTCTTCTTTCAAGTAAATTTGATTTGATCTTATATTGTATTAATATTACATCAAATTGTGGTTCAGTTATATTTTTTGTTATAATTCTATTCGTTTGAATCCACAGTGTCAACAAATTGACAGAGCAAAGAAATGTCGAGATGAGTTATAATAACTTTAATGGTAGAACTGTTCCGAATCAATTTCATCCTTATATTTCAACTTACACTAAATGACTATAAATGTGGTTCCCAAATATTTAAATATAATGTAACTTTCCAAATGAAACTACTTTGTTTAAGTTTTGTGGTTAATTTAATTAATTTTAACCTCCAATTAGTTAGTGGAAAGAAGTACTTAAAAGATATATGCGACATAATTTTTTAGGAAACACATTTACTGATTACAGTACAGATTAAATTTTAAGGAAGAATTACTTCGGCACTATTCTAAAATTATAATTAGAATAAACAAGCTTAATTCTCAGATGTAGGATGAGTTATAAGGTAGGTCCATATTATCGAAACATGGGACTCGAGATGGCGATCTGTGGTACAAGAATTGAACTTCTATCCAAAGAAAATTTCGACACGAGGCGGATTCAGGTAGAGGCGTTACTTACCAAAATCGATACCTGGAATTTCGTTAATGAAGTATCAAAGTCAGTTAGATGTCAGGGTGACAAAAAAAGTGAATCAGCGCTTAAAACGTGGATGTAAATAAGATAAAAAGGTAAATGCGGACATAATCCTATGTATAAGCCCATCGGACCTCAAGAGTATCAAAGGATGCGAGATTTCCAGAGATGTATGGCACTTTTGAAACAATTATGTTATATATTTTATATATTTTATATTATTTGATTAAGTATAAATAAAATTGGATAACGATAAATTACCCACGTGGTGTGGCATATATCAATGAGGTAAATATGCAAGGACACCCTTTACTGCCAGAGAATTAAGAAGTAAGCAGTTACTGAATATTGTTCATCTGCGGACCAAAGCGAGTTAGAACCAGAGGTGGATCAAGATATCTTCTAACATTTATAGACGATAATAGTGGATGGTGCAAGGTGTATTTTCTCATGTCAAAAGGAGAATTTCTTGAAAAATTTAAGGAGTACAAAAGAACTGCTGAAAAACGAACTGGTAATGAAAGTAAGAGAGAATTAGCTGAGAAATTGAAGATCAAAGAATGCTAGGTTTTTTTTGGAATAGAAATTAACCAAAGTAAGAAAAGAGTAACACTTAAACAAAAAAAATATATTTTAAAAAGTTAACACAGATTTAAAAATGTTCAAAGACTCCACACGATACAAAGAATTAATTGGTAGTCTAATGTACTCTAATCCAGCCGATCAAAACTGGGGCTTTATAATAATTAGCTGTGTCTTTCTGACAATCGAACCTGGATTTGAGCCGCCTTTTCATTTTCTTATTTCACGGTTTTTGTCTCTTAATAGGAACTTCTTCTGAAATGAAACTGGCGATGTGCCGTGTGGCCCCAATAGGACTCTGAAGCACTCAAACTTCTTGCAGGCACGCTTGCTGTTTACTCAATTCATGACCGCTAATTCAGTTATTAAACTGTTTATAGTACGAAAACCTAAACTTAATTCAGTTGTTTCTTGGATTGGTAACCAAGGTTACCAACCAGGTAAACAAATTTTTTTATTTGTCTGAATTTAGTAACTAACTAAATTCAGACCAATTCAGTTACCATATTCGAAAGAGGAGAGTTGTTAATTTGGCTGGTAACTTCGGTTACTAAATCAATAAACTATGTGTGTGAACTATGTGTAGTGTCCGGAAAAGAGACAAGCTAAGTGAAAATCTCAATAAAAACCAAATGTCTGCCGACGTTTCCAGAGGTACCCGATTTCCTTAGTGTTCAAATTTATGTATATTGAATTGTATTAAAGCATTGCATATTCTTCAGACAACAGAAGTATGTTTTACTTTTGATTAATAAACATATCGCCTTCATTGCTGTTGGAACCTGAATATGTACAAAATGTAATTTGATTTCAAAACTGAACTGAACTGAACAATTATTTGGTAACTTACAATTTCATCGTTGAAAAGATGAAAACTACAAAAGAAATAAGTATTTAGTCTTTACACGTGAGCTGTTTGTTTCGTTTTTTAGCTTTCAATGCAAACACAAATTTAAGCAATATCGTTTTGTCATGAAAATATTTTGGTTTATATTCAAAAAATAATAATAATTTTTTCCAGATTGATGTTTTTAATGAACTCAGAAGTCAGATTTATCTAGTAATAGAGGTCCTTATGATATTCCTTCTACAGCATTGAATGAATTGTGGATTATCATTAACAAAGCCTCTAAAAATGGAATTTAACTTGTATTTAAAATGTGCTTTATTTCCTAATGTACAGAAAAAATCATTTATTACACCTACCTTAAAGAATGGAGATAGTTTACTTGTAACAAATTTAGGCCTGTATGAAAAATGTTTTGTATTCCATAATTGTCCAAAAAAATTCATTTTCAAAATAGTTCCAAAATATTATAAATGAGAGTCAACATGGATTTTGCAAATGTAAATCTTCTGCGACCAACCTTCTTATTTATAACAATTCGACAGTTGTTGCTCTTGAAAATCATTTACAGGTTGATGTTGTTTATACAGACTTTTAAAAGGCATCTGATAGAATCTGCCATGATTTATTGTTTGCTGAACTAGCTGGGATGGAGTTGTCAAGTAAGTTTTCCACTGTAGATAATCATAACGATTGTAATGTAAAGTGATTAGTTTTTTAAAAAAAATAAATCAACATTATTTTCGAAAGTTACACTTTACATAAAAGATTTTAATGTAATATGTTTGAAATTTAGAAATGTGTAACAGATTAGGCGGTAGTTTATCTAGAAAAGTTGGTTTGGCTCAAACTAAAATAAATTTGCGTAAATGTAAAAGAAAAACTGGTGAATATTCTGGTGCACTGATTGCAGAACAATATTTATATGGGATGGACAGTAATTTAGCATATAAATTCCAGCTTAAAGTATGCGTTATTGTTTAAGAAGAAATAATGTGTAGAAATAGTTAATCTTTCCATTTATCTGTTAACATCAACTATTATTGACTAGTAATTAATAAGTCAACTTAGTTGTCACGCCCTTCCATATTCTGTCATTGCCAAAACTTTTCGGGTTATTCATCAAACACTCTAATACCCTCAAAAATTATTTCTTTTTACAAATTGCAAATTTAAATAAAGCATCCTAAGAACTCCATTTACAACTCAACGCATATGGAGAGTTACTACCACGATTTTAATATATTTTTAAAGCAAGTATGGAACATATAAGTAAAACAAGTAATCGTGTCTCACTTCTTGAATGTCTATAATTTCGTAAGCGTTCCTTTTAATTATGTTGCCCTTGTTGCACTATAAAGTAGATTTTTAGAAAAATAATGGTTAATAGGATTCCAGATTCTGCGATGCTTTGTCGTATAAAATAACCTCTTTTTATAATCGGTATCGCGATTATAAGATCAGCAATTAACCAGAACGGAAATACTTCAACATTAGTTGACTAAGTTGTCAGAAAGTTGTCAAAACGTGCGTACTCGATAGCAACTCTCAAGAAAACGTGGAGACACTAAAAATATATATGTAATAAATCAACAAAAGAATGCTATTACTTATAAATTTCTACTGTAAAAAGATTGCAAATCTTTACGCAGAAAATTGTAGAATAGAAATCAATATTTCATGATTTGGTTTAAAAGTTGTGTTGACATTATTTGAACTTGTCATCCAGACATGAGGAATCTAAATAATTTTCGTCATAAAATTAGCAAATATGGAAACATTGGTATCTTAGTGTTGTGGGAGAGTGATAACCCAACCAAAAGTGAAAGAGAAAAATTCAGTGCATAGTTGAAAATTGTCGCTCACTAATTCAAGCTGAAAGAATCAACCACGTTAATTTACTGTTGATTTAAAAAAGTGAAATATTTAAACAATTACAAAAATGGCAACTTTTTGTTTGAGGATTTCGATTACGAGTGCTGAAAAATCACGGAAATCACGAACTTTCAAGTTTCAGTAGCAACGAAGGAATTTTGTTTATCAAATAAAAGAAAATAACATTTATGTTGCTAAGATTACGTTTCCTTGTGACATGTGCCACACGTTACAATATAAACAAAACGTCCAATGACCAATTAAACCATATTCGAAATATGTAATTTAGAAAAAAGTTGTCATCTTTCAAGTAATTTTGATTTGTTTCTTTCATTGTATTAAAATTACATCAAATTGTGGTTATATTTTTATTATATTTCTATTTGTTTTAATTGACAGTGTCATCAAATTGACAGAGAAAAGAAATATCGAGATGATTTTTCGATTTGTTATAATAACTTTAATGACAGTGATTCATTTATTTAATGACCACGTTACAAATCACATCTGTGTGTGAAATGATATGGACAAATTGCACGTGTTGATTACCAGGAAACTTTTGCACAAACAATCAGTTCAATACGATCGTTACTATCTTTGGCTGTACAAAATAATCACAAAATCAAGTAACTAGACGTAAAAACAGCATTTTTATATGGAGAACTTGAAGACACCTATTTATGACTTAACAAGAAGGGTTGGATCATGACGAAAACATGGTATGTAAATTGAACAAGTCACCATATGGGTTAAAACAATTCCCTTGCTGCTGGCATGCCAAATTCGACTCTACACCGAAAAGAGTTTTAGTATTTATATGGAACAAATTTTAAACAGAATTGAAATGACTAATGCTGATCCTAATACTGTTCCAGTCGACCCTAACATAAAGCTACAGTAGGAAGATACTACCTCACTTCTGCTCTTCATAATAACACAACTCGTTCCGTCAAATTTTATTTGGCTACCATCGCAAATAATCTGACTTAGAGACAATAGATTTGTTGCCAATTTAGGAACACATAATACTTTTGTAAAAAGCACGCACCTTTTTGTTTTGACCTTCATCGTCATAATGGTCCAACCTCACTTGTTCTGAGCATTGCACAGATTATACTTTGTTGTTTGCGACTCTGATTTTATGTATGACGGGAGCCGTCATATTTTCAAGCATGTTCTTACGTCTTGTCATGTGTGACGATGCATCGGAAGCCACTTACCATGGGTCATTCAGGCTGGATGTTGCCTCAAACGCAGCAGCATATGATGAACTACTTGCTTTTTGTTGAACATTCTTGGTTCTGGATTTGCATTTGAGGACTTTTATGACCTTACTTGTTACAAGTGTAGCACCTTGGACCCTTACTTTGTTTCTGTGGTTGTTTTTAATTTTCTTGATGACTGACAATACTGTTGAGTCACTTTCAGGTTGTTTAACATCTTGTGATAGTTTTGATTTCACAGAAACAGAAGGTATCTTCATGCCGGAGCTTTCAATAGCAATAATCATTGGTTGATAGGATTCTGGTAGACCGGAGAGTAGCACTGTAAATAGCCATTCATCGTCAACTTCGAAACCAATGTTTCTGAGCTTGTGAGCGGTACACATTATTTTACTCATATATTTCTCTACGTTTTAACATGCAGTATGTGAAGTATTACAGAGATCATGCAGCAGCCCATCACAGCGTGTCAACCAAGATTTATCCCATACTTATTTTGCAGTACTACTCTCTTGTATGTGCACGTAATTTATTGAGTCAACTAGTAAATTTATCTTAGTTTTTGCCTTTGTGTCTCGTTTTGTGTCCACAATGACACATGTGGGGGGTTTTATGCAGTCCACAACTTTTCTTGCTGTAGATGTGTTTCTATAGCAAATAACCAGGTTACGTAATTATCTCGGCCGGTTAACTTTTCAATTAATGCCAATTGATTGTTTGCTGACAATTTAAGAACCCTTATTCCAAATGTTACGAGAAATCACCTTTCAATTGTCGTATTGACGTTTTAGGTTAACTTTATTACTTTTCTCAGTAAATAAGTCTTTCTGGGCTTAAAAGAATTTATTATTTCTCAAGAAAAATTTATATTTAAGAATTTAGTGTTAAAATTACAACTTAACTGTCCACAGGCGCACAATTCAAATTACAATTTTAACAGTTTATGTGTAGTTTCAGTGCACTCCTACCTGGTCATCGCATCAGTTACAATTGGCATCCCAAGAGGAGATGAAACATTATTTGTTTTAAGTTGTGTCAAAATTGTTCATTCTTTATAGTAGTGTAAGCTACATTGCGCTGTAAATTAGATTTTTTTTAGAAGAATCCTTCAAGTAAACTAATTAGGGTTAACAAGACAGCATTAAGTTAACTAAGGAAAGCATATTATCAAATTTAGTACGCTGGGTCAGCTCCTGGAGTAATATTTATACGATACACATTCTCCACATTTTGGCAGATTGAAATAACCTCTTTCCGTAATTCGCCAAAGAGCATTATAGGATCGGATACCGAACAAAATAAAATTACACAAAGATCAGTTGTCAAGATTGTCAAGGAGTTGTCAAAGAATACGAACCGTATTCCATATCAGTCTTCACAATATTGCCAAACTAATTTAAGTGTTTCTTTTCTATGAAAACTTTTTTCTAAATGTCAATGTATTGACCTTTTTGCTTTAATTCAATTCAAAATACATAAATATGAACACTGAACAATTTCTAACATTATCTCAGTCATCTAAATCTTATCAATATTAAAATTTGCCCTAATATATATTATTCTTTTCCTTGAAAAATATTACATTTTACCAGTGTGCGTTTATATTCGGATTCAAACTCAGATAAATAAACTATATGAAGTGAAAATCTCAATAAAACCCAAAAGTCTGCCGGCGCTTCAAGAGGCCTTAAGATTAAAATATCGGAACTAGAGGGTGAACTACAACGAATGAAAGTAAGTAATGCAGTAAGCTGTCTGCTAAAGTACAGACACCTTCGGTAAATCCTGGAAATACTCCTACTTCTAACACCAATCCTTTCTCCCAACTAGCCACCCCACACCTCCGAAACGCAAAAGTTTTCCACGAAGTGGGTCACGCCAATAAAAGTGATGTCGAAATCGTCTGATGATGACGCACCCCTGTGCTCACCGAAAAGACATGAAAGTACTGGAAGTCTTTATATCCATTATGGTCAAAAGCCAAAAGTGAATAATTGGAACAGTTTACCAGCATCTGGTTCTGATTTTTATTCCAATCATTGTGCATCAGTGGATATATTTTTAGTAACTGGAGATTGAAACCTGCCCCGAGTGAATTGGACTAATGATGAGTTTAGTGTTTTCATGAGTTCTGAGGTTTACTCATTAAACTATCACTTGTCATTAGTTGATTGGGATTTACTTTTAAGCAATATGGATATTAATGATTTAGAGCACAAATCTTATGAAATTTTATACAATATGTTCCAACTTGATCTACCTGTAAAAATAATTAAGAACTATGTTTCTTAAGTTGTTCTATAAAGAGCTTATGACATTAACAATTCATTATTCATTTGCAGATATTTGAATTTCGTTGTCATAAGCAAAATTAAATATTTTTCATAAAATCAAGTAGCCCAAAAAGATTTCTTTATTTGGTTACCACAAAACTTTAATCAGTTCATATCGAAACCTACCTCTCTTATACATAATTTGTTTTCAGAATAAATTCAATAAATTAAGATTGAAATCTGAACTTTTACGATGAAAAAGGCAAATGCTGGAAAGATTCTAGTGGCCCAAGAATTGGATTTAAATGTACGTATAATTTTCATCTGTATTCAAGATTTTTATAATTAATGATATATTTTATGCTAAAACACACACAATTAAATTATTTAATTTAAATAAAAAACAAATAAGCTATTTCGACGATTCGTTGGACATCAGGAATTGACACAATGACAGACTGATTACTATCATATAAATGAAGATGAAATGTGCTATGACAAAGCCACATATCGGGAAATATGAAAAAAAAATCCAAGAAATCAAAAAAAGTACAAGCAAAAATCCCAATAAAGAAGAAAACAGCATTACCAAAAGTTCTACCAAAAAGGCTGAGGACTGGAATGTTCCCGTTGGAGTTCCACATATCTGTCTGTGTATAAAGCAGGTACTTTCATTTTGAGAATTAAGTATGTTTATAATAATTATAATTTTATAATTGTGGCGAAGAAATTTTTCCTATTGTAATCTGTACTCTATGACGGTAAATGCGTTTCATAAATAATTATGTTGTATATATATTATAAATAATTATGTTATATATAGCTGTAAATTTTTCTACTGAAAAATTGGTGGTTGAAAAAATCGACAATGTGTCGAAACCATTTTATAACACCAAACTAAATTTTCGACTTAAGTTAAACTAAGTAATTTTATTTGTAAAGTTAAGTTATATTTAATTATTTGTGAATCTCATTTATAGTCTTCCAGTGTAGGTTGAAATATAAGGATGAGATTGATTCGAAACAGTTCTACCATCAACAATATTATAACAAATCGAAAAATCATCACGATATTCCTTTGCTCTGTCAATTTGCTGACACTGTGGATTAAAACGAATAGAATTATAAGAAAAGATATAACTGAACCACAATTTGGTGAAATACAATATAAGAATCAAATCAAGTTTTGCTTGGGAGAAGACAACTTTTTTGCTAAATTACATACTTCTGACATATGTCATAAGGAAACGTAATCTTAGCAACATAAATGTTATTTTATTTTTTGACAAACAATTGGTTGCTATTGAAACTTGAAATAAATGTCGACGAGAGATCTGCAACTGATTTGATTTCAGTGACTTTCAGGGCACGTAATCTAAACCTTCAGACAGTAAGTTGCTATTTTTGTAACTGTTTAAATATTTCACCTTTTTAAATCAACAGTAAATTCACGTAGGTGATTCTCTCAGCTTGAATAACTGAGCGACAGATTTCAACACTGAAATTTTCTTTTTCAACATTGGTTATCACCCTCAAATGATATACTAATCTTTCCATATTTGATAATTTTATATCGCAAATTATTTAGATTCCTCATGTCTGGATGACAAATTCAAATAATATCAACACAACTTATAAACCAAATCATAAAATAGTAATTTCTATTTTACAATTTTCTGCGTAAATATTGATTTGCAAACTTTGTTCGGTTGAAACTTATAATTAATGGCTTTATCATTTGCAGTTCTGCTAAAATTTTCATCTACTTTGGTGCATATATATTTTTGGTGTCTCCATATTTTCTTGACAGTATGCGTGTTTTGGCAACACACTGACAACATCGAGAACTAAAGATGGAGTATTTTCGTTCTGCTTATTCGCGATACTGATCATAGAATGAAGGTATTTTATACTACCAAACATCGCGGACCCTTGTATCCTATTAAGCAGTATTCTTCTAAATTATCTATAATAATAATAATAATAATAATATCATAATTGAAATGAAAGT
The DNA here is from genome assembly GCF_024364675.1 of Aethina tumida. NCBI lineage: Eukaryota > Metazoa > Arthropoda > Insecta > Coleoptera > Nitidulidae > Aethina > Aethina tumida. The sequence continues at coordinate 28,970,171 of NC_065435.1, forward strand.
TTATGCTCTATTCAAGAAGTGAGACACAATTTACTTGCTTTACCTATATGCTCCATACTTGCTTTAAAAATATGTTAAAATCGTGGTAGTTACTCTCCATATGCGTTGGGATGTACATGGAGTTCTTAGGATGCTTTATTTAAATTTGCCATCTGTAAAAAGAAATAATTTTTGAGGGTATTGCAAAAATTATCTTCAAAAATTGATTGAATATATCATATTGTAGAAGAGATTGAAAAACACAGTGACCAAAGGTTTTTTTGAAAGAAGGAAAATAACGGAGCGATTTTTAATTAGGGATGACTCAATTTGATTATACGTCGATGTAGTGCACTGATTCAGTTAACCAAAGGGGCGGTATATATAACACGATATTGTACACTAAATACTCTCTGTACTATGTAATATTGTATAACTTTGATTAACTTTTGATATATATACAAATCGGAATTCTTTTTTACAGTTTTTAAGACATCTTGGTGCTTTGATAATATATCATATGCCTAACTTTACTTAAATGAATTTTAATATGATTGGTAATATTTTGATTCAGCAAAATTAAAGCCCACGGGAATTTTTCATGTGACTTGATTTTCGAGAATTTCATGACGAATTAACACTATTTGAAATCAGAGCTCTAAAATAGATATATTTTGTTATTAGTGTAACTGTTCCAATATGATTGAATAAATGCAACAAATTATGTAGCTAAGGGAAATCAAATTTAAAAAACAATACAACACTTATTGTAAATTAGCAACTGTTATTTACAATTGTTCCTACAACTTAATTTGAAATATTAACAATTTCAACATTCAAAAGAAGCTGTGAAACTTGAGAACACTAGGTATCTCATCATTCAAAAACTCAACAACTACAAACACGCCATCAATTTATTTCAGATGTAATTCATAACACATAATTTCTTAAAAGAGTCAAATTTGATGATTAACATCAATGGATTGAATTTAAATGGAAAATGTGTAGGGTTTAACATAATGGTTAAGGCTTGAGTAATACCATAAGGAATAAATAATGAAATTATTTACTAACAATTTCTTAAAACAGGAGAATAAATTTTTGAGAACTCTGGTCCTGTACGTTTGTTTTGAAAACTAACTGACAACTGATATTTCAGTTATTTCATTTTGCTTGTTGGTCGATTTTATATTGGCGATACCAAATATAGAAAGATGATATTCTAAATTGTCGAGATATTCTGAACACAGGATTCTATAATAATAATGGAGGAGCTATCCTTCTGTGACAGTTAACAGTGAAACATTCTTTTGATACAATTTAATTTACAATGCGAAAAAACATCTTATTATTGAAAATAAAGCTTACGCTATAACAGAGTCATGAATTGAGAAACAATTTTCTTAGAAAAGCTTTTATTTGGAATTCCGATCAGACATGTGTCAGATGATGATATTCTTCCAGGTAAATAGAAAGGAAGAAGAACTGCCTTCGTTGTTATTGAACCCAGATTATGTACATAACTATTCTTTGGTAAATTTACTTTCTAAACTTGTTCATTTAATTATTGCGAAGAGCACAAACAACTTGAGCAACTTTTATTTATCTTCTAAAGGGTTCTTATCCCATCAAATAACATTCGCAAAGTTCAATTTATATTGTGCATCACAATCTTCAAGTTTTGATTCACCACCACGATTTGAACTTTATTTTAAAGCAAGTATGGAGCATGTAGGTAAAGTAAATTGTGTTTCACCTCTTGAATGTTTATAAAGATTTTTTAGAAAAATACTAATTAATAGGATCCCAGGTTCCTGGAATCGCGATTATAAATCAGCAACTAAGGCCAAGGTGTCCAATTTGTCAGCTCTCAAGAAAACGTGGAGACACTTAAAATATATATGCACAAACGTAGATGAAAATTTCAACAAAATTACAAACGATAGATCTATTAATTATAAATTTCATCTGAACAAAGATTGCAAATCAGCAAATTGTAAAGTAGAAATCACTTTTTCATGATTTTGTTAATAAAATGTGCTGACATTATTTGAAGTTGTCATCTAGAGATGAGGAATCTAATTAAATTTTGACATAAAATTAGCAAATTTGGAAAGATTGGTATCTTAGTGTTATTTGAGGGTAATAATCCAACCAAACGTGATAGAAAAATTTCAGTACCTAGTTGAAATTTGCCGCTCACAAATTCTTGCTTAAAGAATCAAGTAGGTGAATTATCTTTTGATTTAAAAAGGTGAAATATTTAAACATTTACAATAATAGCAACCTACTGTCTGAAGGTTTCGATTACGAGTCACTGAAATCAAATCAGTTGCAGATCTCTCGTCAACATTTATTTTGAATCAAAGAAATACTGTCTGTGATTCTGCAGATAATTAACATGTGAATAGAAATTGTTTTTGTTAACATTGTTAACTTTATACTTAAATGCCGATATATATTTTGTTGCTAAGAGAGGTGAGGGATGTCGTCTTTCAAGTAAATTTGATTTGATCTTACATTGTATTAATATTACATCAAGTTGTGGTTCAGTTATATTTTTTGGTATAATTCTATTCGTTTGAATCCACAGTGTCAACAAATTGACAGAGCTAAGAAATATCGAGATGAGATGAGTTATACTAAATGGTAGAACTGTTCCGAATCAAATTCATCCTTATATTTCAACCCACACTAAATGACTATAAATGTGATTCCCAAATATTTATATATAATATAATTTTCCAAATAAAACTACTTTGTGTACATTTAAGTTATGTGGTTAATTTAATATAAGTTTGGTTGTTAATAAATGGTTTCGACCTATTGTCGATTTTTTTAACCTTCAACTATTCAGTGGAGGTACTTAAAAGTTATATGCAACATATTTTTTTAGGAAACACATTTAGTGATTACAGTACAGATTAAAATTTAAGGAAAAATTACTTCGGCACTAATCTAAAATTATAATTGCTATAAACAAGCTTTATTCTCAGATGATAGATGAGTTGAAACCTAGATCCACACTATGGAAACATTTCCATAAATTGGAAGTACTTGCTATATACAGAGATAGATATGTGGAACTCCAATGGAAACATTCCAGTCCTCAGCCTTTTTGGTAGAACTTTTGAATACGGTTTCTTGGTAATGATGTTTTCTTCTTTATTGTGATTTTTTCTTGTACTATTTTCGGATTTCTTAGATTTTTATTCATATTTCATAGCCTCAGAGAAAATATTTGCCGATGTCGTCAGGTTTTGTCGTGGCTCATTTCATCTTCATTTATATGATGGTAATCAGCCTTTCCATGTGAACGTAACTCGTCGTACCCAACGAATCGTCGAAATACTTTAAAAAAGATATATAAAATTAATATTAAAGATTAATTTTATTATATATACCAATTTTATTTGTTTTTCATTTAATTTAAATAATTTAATTGTGTGTTTTAACATAAAATATGTCATTAATTATAAAAATCTTGAATACAGATGAAAATTATACTTACATTCAAATGCAATTCTTGGGCCACTAGAATCTTTACACCATTTGCCTTTTGCATCATACTTTAAGATTTCAATCTTAATTTATTCTGAAAACAAATTAATTGAAGTACTTATTCTTTGTTTAGTTGGGATTCCTGTAAGTAAATTAATGAATTTAGACAAAAATATTCCCTAAAAATAACAGTTTGATACGATCTGTTTCATTTCTAGTATTACTATGCACAAGTATTTCTTCCGATTATCATTTCCAATGAGGTAGGGACTCATTAATAAAAGCGAGAATATTTAACTAATAATTTTGAATTGAAGCGTAGAAGCAACTTCAGAGAGATGTGGTTCGTATGAAATAAAAGTTTGAACTGATTAAAGTTTGTTGGTAATTGGTACTTGTGTAAAGAAAACTTTTTGGTCTACCTGATTTAATGAACAAAATTGAAATTAGTTTATGACAACGAAATTGAAATATCTACAAATGAATAACGTATTAATAAATAAAACATTGAAATTTGTTTATGGGAATGGAATTCAAATGTCTACAAATGAATAACGAATAGTTAATTTTATAAGCTCTTTAGAGAACAACTTAGGAAACTTAGTTTTTATTTTTTTTTACATGTAGATAAAGTAGGAACATATTGTATAAAATTTCATAAGACACAATCAACCAATGATAATTGATAGTTTAAAGTGTAAACCTCAGTACTCATGCAAACACTATACTTACTCATCATTGGTCCAATTCACTCGAGGCAAGTTATGTTAGAATATCTAGACATCGTGTATAACGGTTGTGATGACAACGGAGAATAAAAACAACAGAAGAGCGTAGTTATAGAAACAGAGTTAAGTTGTAAGAGCAGAGTTAGTTGTATACAGCCCACCAATGTTGTAAGATAGTCAATATGCGTTTTACTGAGTACCTTGCATTATCATTCCACGTCGCCTTGTAAGCAGGCATGTTCTAACTATTAACTTTTGTATTTTGACCTTAATGGAAACAAATACTTCCAGTGCTTCCGTGTCCTTTCGGTGAGCACAGGGGTGCGTCGTCAGGATTTCGAGAACACCTCCATAGGCGTATCCCACTTTGTGGAAGACTTCTGCGTTTTGGAGGTGTGGGGTGGCTGGTCGGGAGGAAGGCTTGGTGTTAGGGTTAGAAGTAGGAGTATATATGTATATATACATAAAGCATACACCACCTTCAAACGTTCGCACAAATTTTGTACTGCTGAGTTGATATCACTATCTGAAACATATGTTTCCGCTATGTTAGGACCATAGTTAGAATCTCCTGAAAATTTGATCCTTTTTTTTACAGATTCCCTATCATAAGGATTTTTGCGCTTCCGCTCTTTTTCATTACCCTGAGCACTTATAAATTTTTTTAGATTTTTACCTGTACTTTCATTAAAATATGATTTCCAAGGTTTTGTATGCCAATCTGAACCATAATTGTAAGAGAGGACGCTTAAATGAGCTCCTATTTGAAATGAATTTCTTTGAATCAAGTTCAATCTTTTTCCCATATTGAAACGAGCCATTATATTCATAAAAATTTCTGCTTTATTGTTGGTTTCTTTATCAAGAAGTAAATCAGCCTTCATTAATAATTGCTCAATAGCACCAAAAAGATGGTGATGCAGGCCAGAAGATATAAGTTGACTTGTTCGATCATTAGAAACGTCTCCAGTATTGGTGCACAAATACTGTTTGCAAGCACTGTGAATACCATAAACGTGATATATTGAATTTCTAATATCGGCTCTTAGATTTTCTGGATCCTGCGTATTTGCATAAATTGCAGATTGAACTGATTTATTTAGTTCATTAATAGTATCGCTTTTTAACATCTTTCTGGCATCAACAGGGACCCCTTGAGTATCTTTTTTAATTTTGTAAAGGTTTTTACTGAAATTTTTTAATACATGGTTCATGCATTCAATTTTAACAACCTAAAAAGTATTGTGTAAATATTTGTAAAACTTATCTAACTATTATTTTATATTACAAGTTTACCTCGTGTCCATATGGTACCTTTTCTTTAATATTTTTTAAAACTGAGGAATCACCATCTGCAATAAATTTTAAGTATTTCAACCCATGCATTTCTATGCTGTTATTAAATCCCTCTACTATTATATCCTGTTCCATTGAAGATGATGAACCGGACCAATTTTTAAAACAAATATGTGTTTTAGCAGCTTCATTATTGTTTTCGGCTCTAGCGCAAATACAACACTATTTATTCCTTACACCTACGAATAATACTTTTCCTGTTGTTTTCCCTATTATAACAGCCTACAAATTATAACATAAAATGTTATTTGTTACATATCCGAATATATTATAAACTTACAGCTCCAGAATTTGCATTATACGTATGTCCATAGCTTCGTTTAGACCATCCTCCATCTAAATATCCATCAGTTATATATGGAATGCCATGTGAATCTACATGTCCTTCCTTAATTGCAGCTTCACGTTCTAATTTTCCAGCTTCTTCCAAAGCAAGCCATAATGATTCTTTCCATACCTATAATATTTCATGTATAAAAACAATAAAAATTTCAGTAATGGTACAATAACACACCTGATCCAATTCATTTTGAATTTTATAATACAAATTTTTAGATAAACATGGAATATCCATTACTTTCAATAATTCCATTAAATGTGCGTAGGTGCTTCCTACTGAAAATGTTCCCCATACAGCTGCTCTATTAATTTTGGACCTTGTTTTCGGATTTTCTGTTGAAACTGATACTTCTTTGTCACAAATGTTGCATTTTAAAATAAATGTGCTTCTTAACCCACATCGCACTTCTTTTAGATAAACTAATTGTCCACCAGTGCACCTCTTGTTGTGTTGTACTTGAATTTTAGTTGTTATATTTAGGAAGTATCTGATATCTGCAATTCGATAAGCTGTCAATGAATTGATTTCAGGAACAACTTCTATTTCCAAAGGAAAATTTTCAATTCTAAAATAATACTAATTAAGTCGTCGCCGTCAGATATGGTTTCCAAAAAAGATGAATTTTGCCAATTTGAATAAAAACGTACCGTTCATATTCTTCATTTATTTCTGAAAACGGGTTAAATTAGACTTAGTTCTAACAGAACGTAACGGGGTTGTTGTACCACATGGACTAAGAGCTTCTTCGTTTGGACGTGAATTGAAAATATTATCTAGTATCTCATTTAAAATATATCGGGAACATTGGGTAGATTCTTTATAATTCTCAACTCGTTCTAAAAGTTTATCCACAATTATAATATACAATGGTTCATGTTTCTTTGATTTTAAATTTCATAATTATGTGTCACTTGATATTCCAATTTTATAAAGTTAATTTAATTACATAAACTCGACCTTGGGGTGGTAATGCCATTCTGCAGCCGACTATATACTATATATGTAATAAAAATTTAAAACTATGATGTTTATATTAAATTCACTAAATTCGATTTGAAATAAACATAATACATTCTTCAAATAAATCATTCTTTATTCATAATTTCACTGGGAGAAAAACCAACAACAAACAATGAACATGGAATATAGATGCAACCAATGGAAAACCAAGGACACAAAAATATGAAATAATATCAAAATTGTGACATATACAAGTAAAAATCAATTAATTGATGACATGAATTAACAAATATATATATACTAAACAATAATACAGCAATATAAATCAAAAATTGAATAAAAAACTTACCTTTAAGAGTTTACAATAAATTACACTTTGGCTCACGACTAAAATAAGACTAATTTGTTTCTTTGTTTGAAACTGTGACTGTTTCTTCAACCACCAAAACTGAACTAAAATTTCTGGCTCGTTTTAAATGTATACTAAATCGCACCCCTCTCATTGACCACTTAACTCAAGTACTACCCGAACAGAAAAATTCCATCCGTTTTGTTGATGTTATCACATTTCACTTAAATTTCGACACAAAAATACACGCAGGTCACATGCACTGGTTTGTATCACTCCTCACTCTAAGGGTGCGAAAGTAATTTTCGTGGCGCCAAGAGTATGTACTAAATGCAAATTTAGAGATAAGGTCACTCTACACAATCAAAATCGAAACAATAAGAATCGATTAAAGATTAACTTTGAGATCATTTTTTTAAATTAATAATAGATTGTAAATCGACATCCGTATTTGTATATCGTATTTATTATATTTGTTTATATGATAAAATGTGATTGGTTTAGAACTAACTATACGACACAAACCCCATTAGTAACTGTATACATTATTATATTTTTCATATATATTATTGTAACATATATTAATTTTATATAATTTTAATTAATAAAAATATATTAAGAATTCATTACTATTATAAATTTCATAATCTATTTACAACCAATAAATTCGTTATAAATATGAGATCTCGAGTGCGGTCCTGTCCCATGCAAAAAATTGTGCACACGAACGTTTTAAAACCGAATGTTTGTTTGATTTCGTGGCGGCACCACTTTACGGGCTATGTTTTGTTTTGCGTCCTTTTCTGACCGAAAGTGCGATTCCTTGTCTAGTAAACGCCGCTGTTAAGTTAAACTAAGCAATTTTATTTGTAAAGTTAAGTTATATTTAATTATTTGTGAATCTCATTTATAGTCTTCCAGTGTAGGTTGAAATATAAGGATGAGATTGATTCGAATCATTTCTACCATCAACAATATTATATCAAATCGAAAAATCATCACGATATTCCTTTGCTCTGTCAGTTTGCTGACACTGTGGATTAAAACGAATAGAATTATAAGAAAAGATATAACTGAACCACAATTTGGTGAAATATTAATACAATATAAGAATCAAATCAAGTTTTGCTTCGGAGAAGACAACTTTGTTCTAAATTACATACTTGTGACATGTGTCATAAGGAAACGTAATCTTAGCAACATAAATGTTATTTTATTTTTTTACAAACAATTGGTTGCTATTGAAGCTTGAAATAAATGTCGACGAGAGATCTGCAACTGATTTGATTTCAGTGACTCTCAGGGCACGTAATATAAATATTCAGACAGGAAGTTGCTATTTTTGTAACTGTTTAAATATTTCACCTTTTTAAATCAACAGTAAATTCACGTAGGTGATTCTCTCAGCTTGAATAACTGAGCGACAGATTTCAACTATGCACTTTCTTTTTCACCATTGGTTATCACCCTCAAATGATATACTAATCTTTCCATATTTGATACTTTTATATCGCACATTATTTAGATTCTTCATGTCTGGATGACAAATTCAAATAATATCAACACAATTCATAAACCAAATCATAAAATAGTGATTACTATTTTACAATTTTCTGCGTAAATATTGATTTGCAATCTTAGTTCTGTTGAAACTTATAATTAATGGCTTTCAGTTCTGCTAAAATTTTCATCTACTTTGGTGCATATATATTTTTGGTGTCTCCATATTTTCTTGAGAGTATGCGTGATTTGACAACACACTGACAACATCGAGAACTAAAGATGGAATATTTTTGTTCTGCTTATTCGCTGATTATTTAATCGCGATACTGATCATAGAAGATCATTTTATACTACCACACATCGCGGAGCCTTGTATCCTATTAAGCAGTATTCTTCTAAAATATCTGTAATAATGATAATAATATCATAAATGAAAAAAAAGTTTATGCTCCTATAGACATTCAAGATAAAGTAAATTGTGTTTCACCACTTGAAAGTTTATAAAGATTTTTTAGAAAAGTACTACTTAATAGGATCCCAGGTTCCTATAATCGCGATTATAAATCAGCAACCAAGGCCAAGTTGTCCAATTTGTCAGCTCTCAAGAAAACGTGGAGACACTTAAAATATATATGCACAAACGTAGATGAAAATTTCAGCAAAATTACATATGATAGAGCTATTAATTATAAATTTCATCTGAACAAAGATTGCAAATCAGAAAATTGTAAAGTAGAAATCACTTTTTCATGATTTTGTTAATAAAATGTGTTGACATTATTTGAAGTTGTCATCTAGAGATGAGGAATCTAATTAAATTTTGACATAAAATTAGCAAATTTGGAAAGATTGATATCTTAGTGTTGTTTGAGGGTAATAATCCAACCAAACGTGATAGAAAAAATTCAGTACCTAGTTGAAATTTGCCGCTCACTAATTCTTGCTTAAAGAATCAACTACGTGAATTATCTTTTGATTTAAATAGGTGAAATATTTAAACATTTACAATAATAGCAACCTACTGTCTGAAGGTTTCGATGACGAGTCTCTGAAATCAAATCAGTTGCAGATCTCTCGTTGATATTTATTTTGAATCAAAGAAATACTGTCTGTGATTCTGCATATAATTAACATGTGAATAGAAATTGTTTTTGTTAACATTGTTAACTTTATACTTAAATGCCGATATATATTTTGTTGCTAAGAGAGGTGAGGGATGAAATTGAAAGGAAGATAACTAGCCTTTTAATTAATTAGTAATTACAAAAATAAACGGACATTTGGGAGTGAGTATTGGATTGAGTAACGTTTTGCAGAATTTCATGTTTCAATAGAAACGAAGGAAGTTTGTTTGTCAAATAAAAGAAAATGACAATTATGTTGCTAAGATTACGTCACCTTATAGCACGTCACCCTGTCCAATTATAGGCAAGAGTTATGGTTAATTCAATTAATCCTAATTCGAAATATGTAGTTTAGAAACACGTTGTCGTATTTCAAGTAAATTTGAATTGATCTTGCATTGTATTAATATTACATCAAGTTGTGGTTCGGTTATATTTTTTGGTATAATTCTATTCGTTTGAATCCACAGTGTCAACAAATTGACAGAGCAAAGAAATATCAAGATGAGATGAGTTATACTAAATGGTAGAACTGTTTCGAATGAAATTCTTCCTTATATTTCAACCTACACTAAATGACTATAAATGTGATTCCCAAATATTCATATTTAATATAACTTTTCAAATAAAACTACTTTGTTTACCTTTAAGTTATGTGGTTAATTTAATATAAGTTTGGTTGTTAATAAATGGATTCGACCCATTGTCGATTTTTTTAACCTTCAACTATTCAGTGGAGGTACTTAAAAGTTATATGCAACATATAACACATTTAGTGATTACAGTACAGATTAAAATTTAAGGAAGAATTACTTCGGCACTAATCTAAAATTATAATTGCTATAAACAAGCTTCATTCTCAGATGATAGATGAGTTGAAACCTAGATCCACACTATGGAAACATTTCCATAAAATGAAAGTACCTGCTATATACAGAGATAGATATGTGGAACTCCAACTATCAACAATATTCTCTGGTTGCTACCTTGCCCATACTTTGAATAAAAGTCGCTAACAATAAGAGACTTTTCTGTAGTTATCAATGGCAGAGGTAACGATCGTCATTTAACCAAGTTTCGGTAGCAACTGCGGAAAAGTGTTGGTAGTGACATTTTCGTTTTTATTTAGTGACCCTATTAAAGTTCCTATTAAACGACAAGAACAGTGAAATAAGAAAAGGAAAAGGAGGCTCAAATCCAGGTTCTATTGCAGAATGGAAGGCGGTACCACATCCAACGACACAGCTAATTATTGTAAAGCCGGTTACATTAGAGTATATTAGAGTACCAATTAATTCTCTGTATCGTGTGAGGTCTTTGAATGGTTTTAAATCTCTGTTAAATTTTGAGTTGCAGTCATACAGTGTTTTAATTGGATTGCAATCCACCATTCTGAATTTCTCTAAAACATATTTTTTTTGTTTAAGTGTTACTCCTTTCTTACTTTGGTTAATTTCTATTCTAAAGAAAAACCTAGCAATCTTTGATCTTCAATTTCTCAGCTAATTCTCTTTTAATTTCATTACCAGTTAGTTTTTTGAGAGCTCTTTTGTACTCCTTAAATTTTTCAAAAACTTCTCTCTTTGACTTAAGGAAAAAACCTGGAACCACCTATTATAATCATCTATTGATGTAAGAAGATATCTTGATCCACCGCTGAATCTGACTCGCATTGGTCCGCAGATATCTCAATGAACAATATTCAGTAACTACTTACTTCTTCCTTCTCTGTCAGTAAAGGGTTTCCTTGCTTGCTTACCTCGTTGACATTGTCACACCACATGGATAATTTATCATTATCCAATTTATTACCGTGTACCAGTCGCTTTCTGTACAAATCCTGTACGCCTTTGCAATGTAAGTACTGTAGTTGTCTATGCCACAGGAAATTAATAGTTAAATATTCTCTCTTTATTAATGAGGTTCTGTTAGAGCATTTGTCAACATTGGCAACGTCTCTTGCGCAACCCCCTCCCCTTAGTTAATTAGGGTGAATTAGCTTTAAGTTACTTACTTTTAAGTCAGCTCGAGAGCAACACACAACGTTCAGATGCTCTGAGCAATATAAACAGAAAAATCACAAACTTGGCAGTTTTACTGACTACAAAACATACAAAACATTGGTCCTTCGAGCAGAAACTATTACACATACAAAACATTGGTCCTTCGAGCTGGATTTACGTGTACAAGATTAGCAAGAAGCAAGGGCGAACGGAAAACACCTGTTCAACACACAGAAGAATACGTGGCGATAAGTTCCGTCGTACCGAAAACAGCAATTAGTGTTCAATTGGCAACGGTTCCAGTTGAAATAACCAGTGCAGGCAAGTCAAGTTTGGATTTATCATCGATTCCAGAAGAATTGCAGCAAAAGGAAGTCTAATCAACAAACATAGCAACATCAAGGTAATTTCAAAAACATACCAGGGTTTCAAGTCAAAAGGGCCTGCATTGCACGTGTCCACAATCATTGGTTTCAAGTCGAAAGGCCTGCGTAACACGTGTCTACAACCACTTGAGTCTTTGTTTCCCATCTACTACCTGCATGCACATTTGCCAATTTAAAAAATTCTTTACATTTGAAAAACAAAACGATCACAATGTCTACTGAAAGCATTAAGAAATTACAATGTAAACGTCGTACAATCAAAGGCAAGCTGACCAGGTTGCAAAATTACGTAAACTCTATAGACACCGCAATCATTAATGACGAATTAATAGCACAATTAAGAATTCGTTTGGAAAAACATTCGTGTATATTAGATGAATTTTCTTCCATTTGTACAGAAATATACTACCTCGAAGATAATGAGGATAGTTCTGAATTGGCGGAGTTTGAAGATTCATTCTATGACGTTACAACAAAAATTACTAGATTAATCAACGATTATACCATAAATAATCAAACACAATCGAATACGTCATCATCAGATACAGTCGCGAGCAATCCAATTACAGGTATAAAATTGCCTACAATAAATCTACCTTGTTTTAAGGGCCACTATGACGGTTGGCTAGAATTTCGCGATGCATTTAAGTCATTGATACATGCAAATCAATCTTTGTCCGACGTTCAAAAACTTTATTATTTGCGCTCGTGTCTTCAAGGGGATGCTGCTCGAGTCCATTGAAATTACTGCATATAATTATGATATTACTTGGCAATTGTTAGAAGATAGGTTCGAGAACAAGTCCCTAATAATTCACAATCATATTAAAGCCATTTTCGATCATCCAAATGTTACAAAGGAATCACATGTTCAATTGCGAGATCTCTGCGACTCTGTGACAAAAAACTTGCGTGCTCTAAAATCTTTGGGCGAGCCGACAGATACGTGGGATACTCTTATAATTTACATAATCGCAACCAAAATGGACGATATTACCCGACGCGAATGGGAGATCGTCAACAACAACTCACAAATTCCAAACATGGCGGATATGTATAAATTTCTAAAAGGGCGTTGTGAGCTTTTAGAGAAACTGGAACATGAAAGGTCTAAAAAGCCAAAAAACAAACCATTCAAATCAAGCGCATATGCCACTGTGTCTGTCAAGGTCAGTTGTTATTATTGTAAAAAGGATCATGCAATTTACAACTGTAATAAATTTAAAGGGCTCTCAATAAATGACCGTATCTCAGAAACTAAAAGGCTTAAGCTGTGTCTAAACTGTTTAAGACAGGGACACAACACAAAAACATGCCATTCATTTAGTTGTCGAAAATGTGGCAAAAGGCATAATACCTTACTACATATTGAGACACATGTTGGCAGTGAAATTGTCACTGACACTGAAGTGCCAGTTACCATTGTCAATCACTCGGTGGCAAATGAACAAAGGCAAGTCTACTTGTCAACAGTCTTAATTCATGTAACAGATGCACAAGGCAACAATCAAGTTCTACGTGCACTACTTGACAACGGGTCCCAAAGTTTATTTGTGACTGAAAGGGCTGTTAAAATGTTAAATTTAAATAAACACAAAACCCAATTTAAAATTTCTGGTGTTGGTCAAACTATATCGGAGATTCAATATCAAACAATACTCGACATTTCTTCTGTTCAAGGTTCATTCAAAACATGCGTTTCATGTTTAATTATGAATAAGATCACAGAACCCATACCTTCTACTACAATGCCAAAATATAACTTTACACTTCCAAGTCGTATTACTTTGGCAGATCCTACTTTCAATATATGCAATGATATCGACATCCTATTGGGTGCCGACATATTTTGGAAGGTTCTACTGCCTGAGCGTGTTTCACTGGGAAAACATAATCCTATGCTGCAAAATACGTCCTTTGGGTGGATCGTTATAGGAGGTTGGAGTAAAGGGAATCAGAGGCATTCAGTCAATTGTTTAGTCGTAAACAAAACTGATGAAATCGTGAAGCGTTTTTGGGAAATAGAGGAAATAGGTGATTCGTATCAAATATTTAATGAAAGGGAACAGTTTTGCGAGAATCATTTTAAAGATCATTATGAGCGCGACTCGTCTGGCAGATTCATTGTACAAATTCCGTTTAACGACAAAAAAGGTCAGCTAGGCGAATCAAGGCAAGGAGCATTAAATAGATTTCAGTCGCTAGAAAGAAAATTAGCGAAAAATAGCCATTTAAAACAAAGTTACGATGAATTCATGCAAGAATATATCGACCTAGGACACATGGAACAAGTCGAGGATGTAGGTGATGAGAAGATTGGTACTCAATATTATTTACCTCATCATGCGGTTTTAAAAGAATCAAGTTTGACAACAAAAATACGTGTTGTATTTGATGCGTCGGCCAAGACAAGTAGCGGTCTCGAAAGACCGCTACTTGTCTTGGCTAAATGATGTTCAATGCAGCGGCCCGACCATACAAAATGAGTTGTTTTCCATACTATTGAGATTCCGAATTAATCAATATGTTCTCACAGGAGATATATCAAAAATGTATCGTCAAGTTCTGGTTCATTTTGATGAACGATGCATGCAAAGAATATTTTGGAGATTCAACAAAAATGAAGCAATACAAACCTATGAGCTGGCAACCGTAACTTACGGCACAGCATCAGCACCATTCTTAAGTGTTAGATGTTTGAAACAATTAGCTATGGATCACTCAACAGAGTTTCCCGAAATTAGCAGGATCATTGAGAATGATTTCTATGTAGACGATGTGATTACGGGTGCTAATTCAAAGGCAGAGATACTGCGCATTCAGCGAGAACTGTCAAACATCTTACAACGGGGCAAGTTCGAACTGCGCAAATGGTTGTGTAATGATTCAGAATTGTTATCTAAATTTCAAGTAAATAACAATTTAAATGTTGGATTAATTCATTTGGGACCAAATGACAATAATAAGACGCTTGGTATACTATGGAATGCTTGTAACGACATTATTCAATTTGAAACAAGTCAGCTTAAATATTCTCAACAATTTCCAACCAAACGTTTCATTTTGTCAACAATAGGTCAAATATTTGATCCTTTGGGATTGATTGCACCTGTCACAATTTTGGGAAAAATCCTTATTCAAAAATTGTGGTTACAAAAACTAGATTGGTATGATCCCATATCTGTTCATTTATCCAGTCTATGGTCAGAATTTGTAAATAATATTCAAAATTTGAATAACTTGAAGATTGATCGGTTTGTGTTGAAGCCAGAGTACGAGGAACGTGAGCTCCACGGTTTTGCAGACGCGTCTGAAACGGCTTACGGTGCCTGTATTTACCTACGATGTAAGGTTAAAAATCAGTACTTTGTTCAAATGCTTTGTTCCAAATCAAAGGTTGCGCCAATTAAACAGGTATCATTGTCAAGGCTTGAATTATGCGCTGCAACATTACTCGCAAAATTAACAGACAAGGTACGACGATCAATGAGACTCAACATTCAAGCACAATTATTTTGGTCAGATTCCACGATTGTTCTTTGTTGGATACGAGGTTGTCCATTGCGTTGGAAAACCTTTGTTGCAAATCGCGTGGGTGTGATTCAGTCACTTACAAAACAAGAACAATGGAGTCATGTAAGGTCTCAGTCAAATCCTGCAGATTTATTATCACGAGGTACGAATGCAGATGTTTTAAAAACCTCCACGTTTTGGTCAAATGGCCCACAGTGGCTCATTAAAGATAAGTCAGAATGGCCAGAATTTACGGAATCTGAACCGAATATAATTCCAGAGCAAAAAACTGTTTGTTTGCAAACAACCATTACAGACGAATCCATCTTCATACGATATTCGTCGATAACAAAATTAAAGCGCGTTGTTGCATACATGTTAAGATTTATTTCAAATTGTAAAGAAAAAAAAACTATCTGGCCCTCTGAGCTGTACCGAATTAAAAAATTCTATGGTAGTTTTGCTACGTGTAATGCAACAAACTACATTTGTTACTGAGTATAATGATTTGGTAAATAAAAGGCCAATTAATAAAAAAAGCAGACTATTGTCTTTAAATCCGTTTATTGATAACGACAATTTAATACGTGTGGGTGGTCGATTAGTTAACGGTGATTATAATTTTAACAAAAAACATCCTGTCATCTTACCAAAGAGTCATGTTTTAACAGAATTGGTCCTCAGAAATGAGCATGTCAGACTGTTACATTGCGGACCTCAACAATTATTATATTCCGTACGGGATAATTATTGGCCAATCTCAGGTCGCACCGTATTTCGAGGAATAATTCGGAAATGTATTCGATGTTTTAAGGCTAAGCCAACGAATACGGAATATTTGATGGGTAATCTGCCTGAATGCCGCGTTAATCAGTTCAATCCTTTCACAAACGTTGGTTTGGATTACGCAGGACCATTTTTGTTGACAGAGAGAATAACAAGAGGTGCAAAAATCATAAAGGCTTATGTTTGTGTCTTCGTTTGCATGGCTTCAAAGGCTATCCCATTTAGAATTATTAACTAATTTGAGCACAGAGGCATTTTTACAAATGTTAAAAAGGTTCATCGCTAGACGAGGTTTGCCCTCCAACATATATTCCGACAATGCCACCACCTTTGTTGGTGCAGACTCCGCATTGAAAGAAGAATTTCTGTTTGTAGACACTAACGTAGATAATATTAATCAATTCTTGAATAAAGAAGGTATTACGTGGCATTTCATTCCTGTGCGATCACCTAATTTTGGAGGTATATGGGAAGCTGGTGTTAAAAGCTTTAAACATCACTTGAGGCGAATATTAGGCAATGATAAGTTTACGTTTGAAGAGTTTTATACGGTAATGTCACAGATTGAAGCAGTTTTCAACTCGCGTCCAATAAGTCCATTATCAACAAATCCAGATGATTTATCTCCGTTAACGCCGGGTCATTTTCTAATTGGCAAATGTTTAACTTCAATTCCTGAACCTGTCCTTTCCCACATTCCTGTCAACCGACTCAATAATTACCAACGACTGGATCAACTGAAACACCACTTTTGGCAACGTTGGCAAAAAGAGTACGTGTCCGAACTCCAAGCCAGGTTGAAATGGAAACAAGCGGGTCAACACATCCTCAAACCAGGACATCTTGTCATCATTAAGGACGACCAACTGCCCCCTCTACAGTGGCGTATGGGACGCATTCTTGAGTTACATCCTGGTGAAGATGGAGAAGTGCGTGTAGTGAGTGTAAAAAGCACAACCGGTGTGCTAAAACGAGCAATTTCGAAAGTGTGTGCGCTACCTTGTGATTGACTTTTCTATTATGACTCCTATTCTGATTTCCAATGTATTAATTATATTCTATTTGTCTATTGAAAATTGTATTTTCAAGGCGGGCGGCATGTTAGAGCATTTGTCAACATTGGCAACGTCTAATGCGCAACCCCCTCCCCTTAGTTAGTTAGGGTGAATTAGCTTTAAGTTACTTACTTTTAAGTCAGCTCGAAAGCAACACACAACATTCAGATGCTCCGAGCAAAATAAACAGAAAAATCACAAACTTGGCAGTTTTACTAGTCCAGCACATACAAAACATTGGTCCTTCGAGCAGAAACTATTACACATACAAAACAGGTTCTTTCTCATTGAAAATGGTAATTAGAAGAAATACTTATGTACGGTAGTGCTAGAAATGAAACCAATCGTACCAAACTGTTATTTTTAGGGAATAATTTTGGCTAAATTCATTACTTATACTTACAGGAATTCCCAACTAAACACAGAATAACGCTCCATAAAACAACACATTGATTTGTTTTCAGAATAAATTATGATTTTTCTTTATTGAAACAAGGAGGCCTCTCCGGGCACCGATGCGAAGATCATGGCCTAAGAGTAATTAACCACAAAGGTTTAGGAAAATAGAAGGGAAAACTAACGAGGTACGTAACAATCGCTACATGGTAAAGAAAAGATGTCCCAAAGAGACGCAGAGGTCTAGACAGCCAAGAGACAAGGTCTCTTGTATCTGTCGGATTCACAGGGTTGGATATCATGCAAGCATGCAATCTCTGGATTAGAGTGTTGAAAGATAGATCTCCGGAGATTGAGGGCATGCTATTTTCTCTGAGGCTATGAAATATGAAAAAATATGCAAGAAATCCGAAAAAAGTACAAGAAAAAATCACAATCTATCAAAAAAAAAAAAAAAAAAAAAAAAAAAAGAAATGGGAAAATAGAAGGGAAAACTAACGAGGTACGTAACAATCGCTACATGGTAAAGAAAAGATGTCCCAAAGAGACGCAGAGGTCTAGACGTCTGAAACGTATGACCATTTTATGGAAAGTTTTCCATAGTATGGTCATACGTTTCAACTCATCTAACATTTGAGAATTAAGCATGTTTATAGTAATTATAATATTAGAATGGTGCTGTAGTTGTTTTTGCTTATATTTTAATCTGTAATTTATGACGGAAAAGGTGTTTCCTAAATAACTATATATATATATATATATATATATATATATATATATATATATATATATATATATATCTGTATATTTTTCCACTGAATAATTGAAGGTTGAAAAAATTGGCAAACCATTTTATAACACCAAACTAGTATTAAAATTTCGACATAAGTTAAACAAAGTAGTCTTATTTGTAAAGTTATGTTATATTTAAATATTTGGGAATCTCATTTATGGTCATCCACTGTAGGTTGAAATACAAGGATGAGATTGATTCGAAACAGTTCTACCATCAAAAATATTATAACAAATTGAAAAATCATCACGATATTCCTTTGCTCTGTCAATTTGCTGAGACCGTGGATTAAAACGAATTATAAGAAAAGATATAACTGAACCACAATTGGGTGTTATATTAATACAATGTAAGAATCAAATCAAATTTGCTTGAGAGAAGACAACTTTTTTCTAAATTACATACTTCTGACATATGCCATAAAGAAACATAATTTGACATGTTATTTTATTTTTTGACAAACAATTCGTTGCTATTGAAACTTGAAAGTTTGTAAAATGTCACTCAGTCACACACCCACTCGTTTTATTTTGTAATTACAAATTAATTAAAATTTTATTTATGTGTTTATACATCAGGCTAGTTATCTTGTTTTCAATTCTATTCCCCACCTTATAATAGTTGAAACTTCTCTTAGCAGCAATCTATTCAGCAGCAATAAATGTCAAAGAGGGATCTGCAACTGATTTGATTTCAGTGACTCTCAGGGCTAGTAATCTAAACCTGCAGACGGTAAGTTGCTATTTTTGTAACTGTTTAAATATTTCACCTTTTTATTCTTTCAGCTTGAATAAGTGAGCGACAGATTTCAACTATGCACTGAATTTTTCTCCTTCACCTTTAGTTATCACCCTCAAACAAAACTAATATACCAATCTTTCCATATTTGATAATTTTATGTCGCAAATTATTTAGATTTTTCATGTCTGGATGACAAGTTCAAATAATGTTATCACAATTTATAAACCAAATCATGAAATAGTAATTCACACTATTTCACAATTTTCTGGGAGCCTTGTATCCTATTAAGCAGTATTCTTCTAAATTATCTGTAATAAGGTATATCATAATTGAAATGAAAGTTTATGCTCTTATAGACATTCAAGAAGTGAGACACAATTTACATGCTTTACCTGTATGCTCTATACTTGCTTCAAAAATATGTTAATATCGTGGTGGTAACTCTCCATATGCGTTGGGATGTAGATGGAGTTCTTAAGATACTTTATTTAAATTTGCAATCTGTAAAAAGAAATAATTTTTGAGGGTATTGCAAAAATTATCTTCAAAAATTGATTGAATAAATCATATTGTAGAAGAGAATGAAAAACACAGTGACCAAAGATTTTTTTGAAAGAAGGAAAATAACGGAGCGATTTTTAATTAGGGATGTCTCAATTTGATTATACGGCGTTGTAGTGCGTTGATTCAGTCAACCAAAGGGGCGGTATATATAACACGATATTTTACACTAAATACTCTCTGTACTCTGTAATATTGTATAACTTTGGTTAACTTTTGATATATATACAAATCGGGATTCTTTTTTACAGTTTCTAAGACATTTTGGTGTTTTGTTAATATATCTTATCTCCTAACTTTATTTAAGTGAACTTTAAATATAATTGGTAATATTTTGATACAGCAAAATTAAAGCCCACGGGAAATTTTCATGTGGCTTGATTTCCGAGAGTTTCATGATTAATTAACACTATTTGAAATCAGGGCTCTAAAATAGATATATTTCGTTATTAATGTAATTGTTACAATATTCCGCCTTGATTAACTGCAATAAATTATGTATCTAAGGGGGTGTCATATCATTCCAATAAAGTATCATCCGAGTAAAGGCGAAGTGTACCCGTACGCGCCCGAAGTTCTCGTGTTTCCATTCAAAATTATCGCGCGAAAGGTAGAACGCCTCGTTATTTAAGGTTTATATTTCGGGAGCCCGGTTGCTAGTAATTAAGTGTTGCCAACTATTAATCATGTGGATTCTAGTCAATAGTAGTTCTGAAATCATTCGTAATGCAACTTAACCTAAATTTAATAAACAAATATAAATAGAGATTAATTTTGACGGTATATATTTAAGGGATTGTAAGTACTACTTTGAACAAACTGTTTGACAATAGTTGTCAATGAATTATATGCGCAACTTAAATGTTTTTAAGAGCGGCAGTTACTAGAAAAGGAATCGATCGCACTTTGTGCGCTTCCGCCACAAAATCAAATAAACATTCAGTTCGTGCGCAAATTTTTTTGTATGGAACCGGACCGCATTTGAGATCTCATGTATATACGGTCGGCGTCAGATCTGCATCCTTCAAATGCTATATTCGCTTGCGGCGAGTGTGTTATTGCAACAGATTCGCATCATTAAATTTGACAAATTAAGAATATTGCTTGTTCACGTTATGTATTTTGAATCGAATATTAATGTCTAAAACTTTTTTATAGTTACAGTTCTTATTGTTTAATTCGTGTAATAATTCTTGTCCTAATTCTAATATATTTATTCTAAAGGTATTTTACTCCATTATCATATTATATGTTGGTAATTAAGAATTATACACTATCATACGATAGTTTTTACCATATCGTATTCGTATTAAAAGTTAAATATATAATTAAAATAAACAGATAAAATCAAAAATAAGAATATATTAAACAAAACAAAATGTTAATATTAAATGTCTATTTGAACAAAATATATTGTAAAATATATATAAATAACAACTTAAATGTACATTTAACATGTAACATAATACAAAATAATTCTATAAATAACAACTAAAATGAAACGAGATATATAAATACAAAATTATAAAATATAATTGCTATTGTATTAAAATGGAAGAGTCTTACATTTTAGTGAGGTTGTATGTTGGATTTACTAAATAAAATGTCCCATTAAGATATTTTGAATTAAAAAACTACAGTCTCATAAGCCATAGATGTTTTGAAAATAGTTTGGAATAAGTAATGTTGATTTTTCATTATTGGTTTAGTAATATTTTTTTATATTTTTTATTTTATATTGTTTATTTTTGTTCATCAAGATACATGAAATATATTGTAAATTAATTAATGTAATAAATAATTCAAATATACTATTTGTTTAAAAGTTTAAATACCACCCAAAAATTCATAATACAGTAATATATATTAAAAATACAATAATATATACAGTTTAAACTTTTTATTTATTTATTTTTTGTCGTATGGTTAATTGTTAACCAATCATATTTTATCATATAAACAAATATAATAAATACGATACACAATAGTAGTTTTGATTAATCCTTAGTACACAATCAAATATAAATAGAAATTAATCTCGATGTCACAGATGTATGTGTTAGGTTAGGTTAGGTTAGGTTAGGTTAGGTTAGGTTAGGTTAGGTTAGGTTAGGTTAGGTTAGGTTAGGTTAAGCTAGGTTAGGTTAGAATTTGTTGTACAAACATGGTAGAAAATGACCTAAGTTTGACCATTATTGTTGTTATTAAAGAATATTATGACTTCAAAACTATATCATGTATTAGATCAACACATATTAATGCACGCCCAAAATGTGAAATAGATTGATTGCAAAGTTTTTGAGATTTGTTCCAAGTCGTCGACGGTGTTTGTATAGAGAATTTAACACAAGGAGACGCCGCTCTTAAAGTTTAAAATTTTATTTATTATAATCACGTGACATTCTATGAAGAAACATGTGTGTTAATAGTTATTAATTGACAAAGATTTTTCATATATATATAGTAAAACATTCATTACAATGCTAATAAGAATACTCAAAATAATTTTGTAAGGTTTAATGGTACAATCCATAAAATAAAGAATATGTTTCTATCCATAATTAAAAAGGTTAAACTGCTCCTATTTTCTGTTAAAAACAAAGAACATAATCCAAAATGTTCCACATTTTTGGATAATTTTAAAACAGGTAACAAATATCAATTAATTTTTTAATTTAATATATCCTGAATATACGATAATAATAGTCATATATTTTAATTTTATATACGTTTGTTGTATCACATATATTTACAAGCCCGTGTGTAATTTTTAATATTATATTTAAAATGTAGTTTTTTATATTTAAAATATAGTTTTTTAAAATGAATATTAATTTTGATTAATTTAATGGATTTGAAAATTGATAATATATGGATATAAATAAGATATTAACAAAATAACAGAGAAAAATTCACGAGATATTACCTTCCTTAATATATATATATAATAATTAAAATTATTCAAAGAAATTGTGACCTAAAATTACTTGGTTACGTTGTGTTGTTAATAACTAATTTGTTTCAAAATTTGAAAAATAAAACACTTGCTATTTTAAAGACAAATTTAGACAAGTTTGTAGATATTTGACAGTTTGTAGGTAATGTTTTAAAAGTATTCAAGTTCAATATTTCTTTATTAAAATTATTATTATTATTTAAAAAACTTCATAAACCGTGTCATCAATTTAACGAAGATTCTTCCTTTGTTGACATAAACAATACTTAATTTTTATTATGTACTCGAAGATGACTATAAGTCCTGTAACAAATGTAAAATCATATACATTTAAATAAATTAATGAATCTAATTAAATTATAAAATTGTTTATCATATTTATTTTAGAAATTAATTTTAGGTTACCTAAATTAATAACCCTGTACCTACTCCAAAACAGATTTATATCTACTTCGCATATTACAAAATACCTACTCATTTCCACCAGAGTTACCAAGATAAATTTGTTTATTCTACGGTTTGCTATACTGGAGACGCAGTTTTTAGTCGACAGCCCCGGTCCAAATCCCTCGAGCCGCTGAACGCCCGGAGGCATGGCGCGGTCGGCTTTCGGATGCCTTCGCATTTATTCGTTTGAAGTCGAAATTTAAGCGAACGATATGGACCCATCTAAGGGAATCCAAATTTAAAAAACAATAGAACTCTTGTTGTAGCCTAGCAACTGTTATTTACAACTGTTCCCAAAACTTAATTTAAAATATTAACAATTTCAACATTCAAGAGATGCTGCGAAACTTTAGAACAGTAGGTGTCTCACCATTCAAAAAATCAACAACTACATACACGCCATTAATTTATTTCAGATGTAATTCATGAGGAATAACACATAATGTCTAAGGAAAGTCAAATTTGATGATTAACATCAGTGAATCAAATTTAAATGGAAAATGTGTGTGGTTTAAATTAATGGTTAAGTCTTGAATAATACTATATGGAATAAATAATGAAATTATTTATTAACAATTTCTTAAAACGAGAGAATAAGTTTTTGAGAACTCTGGTTCTGTACGTGTGTTTTGACAACTAACTGTCAACTGATGTTGGAGTTATTTCATTTTGCTTGTTGGCCGATTTTATAATGGCCTTACCAAGTATACAAAGTTGTTATTATAAATTGTCGAGATATTCTGAACACAGGATCCTATAATAATAATCGAGGAGCTATTTTCCTGTCACAGTTAACTGTGTAGCATTCTGTTGATATAATTTAATTTACAATGCGAAAAAATATCTTATTCTTGAAAATAAAGCTTACGCTATAACAGAGTCAAGAATTGAGACGCAATTTACTTGGAAAATCATTTATTTAGAATACCGATCAGACATGTAGTAGATGTTAAGATTCTGCATATAGCATATAGATAAACCAAGTAAATTGTGTGTCACCTCTTGAATGTTTATCTTTCTTTTCAGTTATGTTATACCTTATTGCACGGTAAAGTAGTTTTTTTAGAAAAATACTACTTAAAATGATCCCAGGTTCCTATAATCGCGATTATAAGATTAGCAACTAATTAGAATGAAAATACCCCAACATGCCCAAGTAGTCTAATTTGTCAGCAAGTTGTCAAAACCTGCGTAGCGGTTACGAGCTCTCAAGAAAACGTGGAGACACTTAAAATATATATGCACTAAAGTAGATGAAAATTTCATCAAAATTACAAATGAGCTATTAATTATAAATTTCAACTCAACAAAGATTGCAAATTTTTACACAGAAAATTGTGATTTGATTTTGTTTATAAATTGTGTTGTCATTATTTGAACTTGTCATCTAGACATGAGGAATCTAAATAAATTTTGACATAAAATTAGCAAAATTAGAAAGATTGGTATCTTAGTGTTGTTTGAGGGTGATAATCCAACCAAACGTGAAAGAGAGAAATTCAGTACCTAGTTGAAATTTGCCGCTCACTAATTCTTGCTTAAAGAATCAACTACGTGAATTATTTTTTGATTTAAAAAGGTGACATATTTAAACAGTTACAATAATAGGAACCTACTGTCCGAAGGTTCCGATTACGAGTCACTGAAATCAAATCAGTTGTAGATGTCTCGACGACATTTATTTTCCTTCAAAGGAATACTGCCTGTGAATCTGACAGATAATTAACATGTGAATAGAAATTGTTTTCATTAACTTTATACTTAAATGCATAAATATATTTTGCTACTAAGAGAGGTGGGGGATGAAATTGAAAACAAGTAACTTGCCTGATGTATATACACATAAATAAAATTTTAATTAATTAGTACAAAATTAAACGAACATTTTGGAGTGAGTGTTGTATTGAGTGACATTTTGCAATCTTTCCTGTTTCAGTTGCAACGAAGGGAGATATGTTAGTCAAATAAGAGAAAATAACATTTATGTTGCTAAGATTACGTCACCTTATGATGTATGTCAGCCTGTCCAATTATAGGCAAGAGTTATGGTTAATTCAATTAAACCTAATTCAAAATATGTGGTTTGGAAACACGTTGTCTTCTTTCAAGTAAATTTGATTTGATCTTATATTGTATTAATATTACATCAAATTGTGGTTCAGTTATATTTTTTGTTATAATTCTATTTGTTTGAATCCACAGTGTCAACAAACTGACAGAGCAAAGAAATGTCGAGATGAGTTATAATAACTTTAATGATAGAACTGTTCCAAATTAATTTCATCCTTATATTTCTACTTACACAAAATGACTATAAATGTGGTTCCCAAATATTTAAATATAATATTACTTTCCAAATAAAACTATTTTGTTTAAGTTTTGTGGTTAATTTAATTAATTTTAAACTCCAATTAGTTAGTGGAAAGAAGTACTTAAAAGATATATACGACATAATTTTTTAGAAAACACATTTACTGATTACAGTACAGATTAAATTTTAAGGAAGAATTACTTCGGCACTATTCTAAAATTATAATTAGAATAAACAAGCTTAATTCTCAGATGTAGGATGAGTTATAAGGTAGGTCCATACTATCGAAACATAGGACTCGAGATGGCGATCTGTGGGACAAGAATTGAACTTCTGTCCAAAGAAAATTTCGACACGAGGCGGATTCAGGTAGAGGCGTTACTTACCAAAATCGATACCTGGGATTTCGTTAATGGTGAAGTATCAAGTCAGGGTGACACAAAAAGTGAATCAGCGCTTAAAACGTGGATGTAAATAAGATAAAAAGGTAAATGCGGACATGATCCTATGCATAAGCCCATCGGACCTCAAGAGTATCAAAGGATGCGAGATTTTCAAAGATGTATGGCTTAAATTGGACTAAATCCATGCTTCAAATGGACCGGCACTATTGAAACAATTATTTTATATATTTTATTTATAATATTTATTTAAGTATAAATAAAATTGGATAACGATAAATTACCCACGTGGTGTGACATATATCAACGAGGTAAACAAGCAAGGACAAACTTTACTGCCAGAGAATTAAGAATTAAGCAGTTACTGAATATTGTTCATTCAGACATCTGTGGACCAATGCGAGTTAGAACCAATGGTGGATCAAGATATCTTCTAACATTTAGGTGTATTTTCTCATGTCAAAAAGAGAATTTCTTGAAATATTTAAGGAGTACAAACGAACTGTTGAAAATCAAACTGGTAATGAAATTAAGAGAGAATTAGCTGAGAAATTGGAGATCAGAGAATGCTAAGTTTTTTTTGGAATAGAAATTAACCAAAGCAAGAAAGGAGTAACACTTATATATATATATATATATTAGAGAAATTCAGAATGGTAGATTGCAATCCAGTTAAAACACCGTATGACTACCACACAAAAGTTAACAGAGATTTAAAAATGTTCAAAGTCCCCACATGATACAGAGAATTAATTGGTACTCTAATGCAGCCGAACAAAACTGGGGCTTTACAATAATTAGCTGTGTTTTTCTGACAATCGAACCTGGATTTGAGCCGCTTTTTCAGTTTCTTATTTCACGGTTTTTGACTCTTAATAGGAACTTCTTCTGAAATGGAACTGGCGATGTGCCGTGTGGTCCCAATAGGACTCTGAAGCACTCAAACTTCTTGCTTGCTGTTTTCGCGTTTCATGACCGCTAATTCAGTTATTAAATGTTTCTTGAATTGGAAACCAAGGTTACCAACCAAGTAAACAATTTTTTTTATTTGTCTGAATTTAGTAACTAACTAAATTCAGACAAAAGATGGACAGATTTCAATAGTTACTACCCAAACTTGGATAAATGACGATTGTTACCGCTGCCATTGGTAACGACAGAAAAGTCTTTTATTGTTAGCAACTTTTGTCAATTGTTCAAAGTGTGGTTAGCAACCAGGGAATATTGTTGATAGTAACAATTTTGGTGTGAGTTGATTGTCATTCTTCTGTTTGAATTTAGTTATAATAGTTACCATATTCGAAAGAGAAGAGTTGTTAATTTGGCTGGTAACATCGGTTACTAAATCAATAAACTATGTGTGTGAACTATGTGTAGTGTCCGGAAAAGAGACAAGCTAAGTGAAAATCTCAATAAAAACCAAATGTCTGCCGACGTTTCCAGAGGTACCCGATTTCCTTAGTGTTCAAATTTATGTATATTGAATTGTATTAAAGCATTGCATATTCTTCAGACAACAGAAGTATGTTTTACTTTTGATTAATAAACATATCGCCTTCATTGCTGTTGGAACCTGAATATGTACAAAATGTAATTTGACTTCAAAACTGAACTTGAACAATTATTTGGTAACTTACAATTTCGTCGTTGAAAAGACGAAAACTACAAAAGAAATAAGTATTTAGTCTTTACACGTGACAAAGCCTCTAAAAATGGAATTTAACTTGTTTTTAAAATGTGCTTTATTTCCTAATGTACAGAAAAAATCATTTATTACACCTACCTTAAAGAATGGAGATAGTTTACTTGTAACAAATTTAGGCCTGTATGAAAAATGTTTTGTATTCCATAATTGTCCAAAAAAATTCATTTTCAAAATAGTTCCAAATTATTATAAATGAGAGTCAACATGGATTTTGCAAATGTAAATCTTCTGCGACCAACCTTCTTATTTATAACAATTCGACAGTTGTTGCTCTTGAAAATCATTTACAGGTTGATGTTGTTTATACAGACTTTTAAAAGGCATCTGATAGAATCTGCCATGATTTATTGTTTGCTGAATTAACTGGGCTGGAGTTGTCAAGTAAGTTTTCCACTGTAGATAATCATAACGATTGTAATGTAAAGTGATTAGTTTTTAAAAAAAAATAAATCAACATTATTTTCGAAAGTTACACTTTACATAAAAGGTTTTAATTAATATGTTTGAAATTTAGAAATGTGTAACAGATTAGGCGGTAGTTTATCTAGAAAAGTTGGTTTGGCTCAAACTACAATAAATTTGCGTAAATGTAAAAGAAAAACTGGTGAATATTCTGGTGCACTGATTGCAGAACAAATTTTAGATGGGATGGACAGTAATTTAGCATATAAATTCCAGCCTAAAGTATGCGTTATTGTTGAAGAAGAAATAATGTGTAGAAATAGTTAATCTTTCCATTTCTCTGTTAACCTCAACTATTATTGACTAGTAATTAATAAGTCAACTTAGTTGTCACGCCCTTCCATATTCTGTCATTGTCAAAACTTTTCGGGTTATTCATCAAACTCTCTAATACCCTCAAAAATTATTTCTTATTACAAATTACAAATTTAAATAAAGAATCCTAAGAACTCCATTTACAACTCAACGCATATGGAGAGTTACTACCACGATTTTAATATATTTTTAAAGCAAGTATGGAACATATAAGTAAAACAAGTAATCGTGCCCCACTTTTTGAATGTCTATAATTTCGTAAGCGTTCCTTTTAATTATGATGCCCTTGTTGCACTATAAAGTAGATTTTTAGAAAAATAATGGTTAATAGGATTCCAGGTTCTGCGATTCTTTGTCGTATAAAATAACCTCTTTTTATAATCGGTATCGCGATTATAAGATCAGCAATTAACCAGAACGGAAATACTTCAACATTAGTTGACTAAGTTGTCAGAAAGTTGTCAAAACGTGCTTACTCGATAGCAACTCGCAAGAAAACGTGGAGACACTAAAAATATATATGTAATAAATCAACAAAAAAATGCTATTTCTTATAAATTTCTACTGCAAATCTTTACGCAGAAAATTGTAGAATAGAAATCAATATTTCATGATTTGGTTTAAAAGTTGTGTTGACATTATTTGAACTTGTCATCCAGACATGAAGAATCTAAATAATTTTCGTCATAAAATTAGCAAATATGGAAACATTGGTATCTTAGTGTTGTGGGAGAGTGATAACCCAACCAAAAGTGAAAGAGAAAAATTCAGTGCATAGTTGAAAATTGTCGCTCACTAATTCAAGCTGAAAGAATCAACCACGTTAATTTACTGTTGATTTAAAAAGTGAAATATTTAAACAATTACAATAATGGCAACTTTTTGTTTGAAGGTTTCGATTACGAGTCCTGAAAAATCATGGAAATCACGAACTTTCAAGTTTCAGTAGCAACGAAAGAATTTTGTTTATCAAATAAAAGAAAATAACATTTATGTTGCTAAGATTACGTTTCCTTGTGACATATGCCAGACGTTACAATATAAACAAAACATCCAATGTCCAATTAAACCATATTCGAAATATGTAATTTAAAAAAAGTTGCCTTCTTTCAAGTAAATTTGATTTGTTTCTTTCATTGTATTAAAATTACATCAAATTGTGGTTATATTTTTATTATATTTCTATTTGTTTTAATTGACAGTGTCATCAAATTGACAGAGAAAAGAAATATCGAGATGATTTTTCGATTTGTTATAATAACTTTAATGACAGTGATTCATTTATTTAATGACCACGTTACAAATCACATCTGTGTGTGAAATGATATGGACAAATTGCACGTGTTGATTACCAGGAAACTTTTGCACAAACAATCAGTTCAATACGATCGTTACTATCTGTGGCTGTACAAAATAATCACAAAATCAAGTAACTAGACGTAAAGACAGCATTTTTATATGGAGAACTTGAAGACACCTATTTATGACTTAACAAGAAGGGTTGGATCATGACGAAAACATGGTATGTAAATTGAACAAGTCACTATATGGGTTAAAACAATTCCCTCGCTGCTGGAATGCAAAATTTGACTGTACACCGAAAAGAGTTTTAGTAGTAGTTTTAGTATTTATACGGAACAAATTTTAAACAGATTTGAAATGACTAATGCTGATCCTAATACTGTTCCAGTCGACCCTAACATAAAGCTACAGTAGGAAGATACTACCTCACTTTTGCTCTTCATAATAACACAGCTCGTTCCGTCAAATTTTATTTGGCTACCATCGCAAATAATCTGACTTAGAGACAATAGATTTGTTGCCAATTTAGGAACACATAATACTTTTGTAAAAAGCACGCACCTTTTTGTTTTGACCTTCATCGTCATAATGGTCCAACCTCACTTGTTCTGAGCATTGCACAGATTATACTTTGTTGTTTGCGACTCTGATTTTATGTATGACAGGAGCCGTCATATTTTCAAGCATGTTCTTACGTCTTGTCATGAGTGACGATGCATCGGAAGCCACTTACCATGGGTCATTTTGGCTGGATGTTGCCTCAAACGCAGCAGCATATGATGAACTACTTGATTTTTGTTGAACATTCTTGGTTCTGGATTTGCATTTGAGGACTTTTATGACCTTACTTGTTACAAGTGTAGCACCTTGGACCCTTACTTTGTTTCTGTGGTTGTTTTTAATTTTCTTGATGACTGACAATACTGTTGAGTCACTTTCAGGTTGTTTAACATCTTGTGATAGTTTTGATTTCACAGAAACAGAAGGTATCTTCATGCCGGAGCTTTCAATAGCAATAATCATTGGTTGATAGGATTCTGGTAGACCGGAGAGTAGCACTGTAAATAGCCATTCATCGTCAACTTCGAAACCAATGTTTCTGAGCTTGTGAGCGGTACACATTATTTTACTCATATATTTCTCTACGTTTTAACATGCAGTATGTGAAGTATTACAGAGATCATGCAGCAGCCCATCACAGCGTGTCAACCAAGATTTATCCCATACTTATTTTGCAGTACTACTCTCTTGTATGTGCACGTAATTTATTGAGTCAACTAGTAAATTTATCTTAGTTTTTGCCTTTGTGTCTCGTTTTGTGTCCACAATGACACATGTGGGGGGTTTTATGCAGTCCACAACTTCTCTTACTGTAGATGTGTTTCTATAGCAAATAACCAGGTTACGTAATTATCTCGGCCGGTTAACTTTTCAATTAATGCCAATTGATTGTTTGCTGACAATTTAAGAACCCTTATTCCAAATGTTACGAGAAATCACCTTTCAATTGTCGTATTGACGTTTTAGGTTAACTTTATTACTTTTCTCAGTAAATAAGTCTTTCTGGGCTTAAAAGAATTTATTATTTCTCAAGAAAAATTTATATTTAAGAATTTAGTGTTAAAATTACAACTTAACTGTCCACAGGCGCACAATTCAAATTACAATTTTAACAGTTTATGTGTAGTTTCAGTGCACTCCTACCTGGTCATCGCATCAGTTACAATTGGCATCCCAAGAGGAGATGAAACATAATTTGTTGTAAGTTGTGTCAAAATTGTTCATTCTTTATAGTAGTGTAAGCTACATTGCGCTGTAAATTAGATTTTTTTTAGAAGAATCCTTCAAGTAAACTAATTAGGGTTAACAAGACAGCATTAAGTTAACTAAGGAAAGCATATTATCAAATTTAGTACGCTGGGTCAGCTCCTGGAGTAATATTTATACGATACACGTTCTCCACATTTTGGCAGATTGAAATAACCTCTTTCCGTAATTCGCCAAAGAGCATTATAGAATCGGATACCGAACAAAATAAAATTACACAAAGATCAGTTGTCAAGATTGTCAAGGAGTTGTCAAAGAATACGAACCGTATTCCATATCAGTCTTCACAATATTGCCAAACTAATATATGTGTTTCTTTTCTATGAAAACTTTTTTCTAAATGTTAGTGTATTGACCTTTTTGCTTTAATTCAATTCAAAATACATAAATTTGAACACTGAACAATTTCTAACATTATCTCAGTCATCTAAATCTTATCAATATTAAAATTTGCCCTAATATATATTATTCTTTTCCTTGAAAAATATTACATTTTACCAGTGTGCGTTTATATTCGGATTCAAACTCAGATAAATAAACTATATGTAGTTTGAGGAGAAAAGACAAGCCAAGTGAAAATCTCAATAAAACCCAAAAGTCTGCCGGCGCTTCAAGAGGCCTTAAGATTAAAATATCGGAACTAGAGGGTGAACTACAACGAATGAAAGTAAGTAATGCAGTAAGCTGTCTGCTAAACTACAGACACCTTCGGTAAATCCTGGAAATACTCCTACTTCTAACACCAATCCTTTCTCCCAACTAGCCACCCCACACCTCCGAAACGCAAAAGTTTTCCACGAAGTGGGTCACGCCTATAAAAGTGATGTCGAAATCGTCTGATGATGACGCACCCCTGTGCTAACCGAAAAGACATGAAAGTACTGGAAGTCTTTATATCCATTATGGTCAAAAGCCAAAAGTGAATAATTGGAACAGTTTACCAGCATCTGGTTCTGATTTTTATTCCAATCATTATGCATCAGTGGATATATTTTTAGTAACTGGAGATTGAAACCTGCCCCGAGTGAATTGGACCAATGATGAGTTTAGTGTTTTCATGAGTTCTGAGGTTTACTCATTAAACTATCACTTGTCATTAGTTGATTGGGATTTACTTTTAAGCAATATGGATGTTAATGATTGAGAGCACAAATCTTATGAAATTTTATACAATATGTTCCAACTTGATCTACCTGTAAAAATAACTAAGAACTATGTTTCTTAAGTTGTTCTATAAAGAGCTTATGACATTAACAATTCATTATTCATTTGCAGATATTTGAATTTCGTTGTCATAAGCAAAATTTCATAAAATCAAGTAGCCCAAAAAGATTTCTTTATTTGGTTACCACAAAACTTTAATCAGTTCATATCGAAACCTACCTCTCTTATACATAATTTGTTTTCAGAATAAATTCAATAAATTAAGATTGAAATCTGAAAGTACGATGTAAAAGGCAAATGCTGGAAAGATTCTAGTGGCCCAAGAATTAGATTTAAATGTACGTATAATTTTCATCTGTATTCAAGATTTTTATAATTAATGATATATTTTATGCTAAAACACACACAATTAAATTTTTTAATTTAAATAAAAAACAAATAAGCTATTTCGACGATTCGTTGGACATCAGGAATTGACACTTTGACAGACTGATTACTATCATATAAATGAAGATGAAATGTGCTATGACAAAGCCACATATCGGGAAATATGAAAAAAAAATCCAAGAAATCAAAAAAAGTACAAGCAAAAATACCAATAAAGAAGAAAACAGCATTACCAAAAGTTCTACCAAAAAGGCTGAGGACTGGAATGTTCCCGTTGGAGTTCCACATATCTGTCTGTGTATAAAGCAGGTACTTTCATTTTGAGAATTAAGCATGTTTATAATAATTATAATTTTATAATTGTGGCGAAGAAATTTTTCCTATTGTAATCTGTACTCTATGACGGTATATGCGTTTCCTAAATAATTATGTTGTATATATTATAAATAATTATGTTATATATAGCTGTAAATCTTTCTACTGAAAAATTGGTGGTTGAAAAAATCGACAATGTGTCGAAACCATTTTATAACACCAAACTAAATTTTCGACTTAAGTTAAACTAAGTAATTTTATTTGTAAAGTTAAGTTATATTTAATTATTTGTGAATCTCATTTATAGTCTTCCAGTGTAGGTTGAAATATAAGGATGAGATTGATTCGAAACAGTTGTACCATCAACAATATTATAACAAATCGAAAAATCATCACGATATTCCTTTGCTCTGTCAATTTGCTGACACTGTGGATTAAAACGAATAGAATTATAAGAAAAGATATAACTGAACCACAATTTGGTGAAATACAATATAAGAATCAAATCAAGTTTTGCTTGGGAGAAGACAACTTTTTTGCTAAATTACATACTTCTGACATATGTCATAAGGAAACGTAATCTTAGCAACATAAATGTTATTTTATTTTTTGACAAACAATTGGTTGCTATTGAAACT
This sequence comes from Aethina tumida, assembly GCF_024364675.1. Taxonomy (NCBI): domain Eukaryota; kingdom Metazoa; phylum Arthropoda; class Insecta; order Coleoptera; family Nitidulidae; genus Aethina; species Aethina tumida. The sequence continues at coordinate 29,004,475 of NC_065435.1, forward strand.
TGAAATAAATGTCCACGAGAGATCTGCAACTGATTTGATTTCAGTGACTTTCAGGGCACGTAATCTAAACCTTCAGACAGTAAGTTGCTATTTTTGTAACTGTTTAAATATTTCACCTTTTTAAATCAACAGTAAATTCACGTAGGTGATTCTCTCAGCTTGAATAACTGAGCGAAAGATTTCAACACTGAAATTTTCTTTTTCAACATTGGTTATCACCCTCAAATGATATATTAATCTTTCCATATTTGATAATTTTATATCGCAAATTAATTAGATTCCTCATGTCTGGATGACAAATTCAAATAATATCAACACAACTTATAAACCAAATCATAAAATAGTAATTTCTATTTTACAATTTTCTGCGTAAATATTGATTTGCAATCTTTGTTCGGTTGAAACTTATAATTAATGGCTTTATCATTTGCAGTTCTGCTAAAATTTTCATCTACTTTGGTGCATATATATTTTTGGTGTCTCCATATTTTCTTGACAGTATGCGTGTTTTGGCAACACACTGACAACATCGAGAACTAAAGATGGAGTATTTTGGTTCTGCTTATTCACGATACTGATCATAGAATAAAGGTATTTTATACCACCAAACATCGCGGACCCTTGTATCCTATAAAGCAGTATTCTTCTAAAATATCTATAATAATAATAATAATAATATCATAATTGAAATGAAAGTTTATGCTCTTATAGACATTCAAGAAGTGAGACACAATTTACTTGCTTTACCTATATGCTAATTTTATTTATGTGTTTATACATCAGGCTAGTTATCTTGTTTTCAATTCTATTCCCCACCTTATAATAGTTGAAACTTCTCTTAGCAGCAATCTATTCAGCAGCAATAAATGTCAAAGAGGGATCTGCAACTGATTTGATTTCAGTGACTCTCAGGGCTAGTAATCTAAACCTTCAGACGGTAAGTTCCTATTTTTGTAACTGTTTAAATATTTCACCTTTTTAAATAAACAGTAAATTTATGAGTAGTTGATTCTTTCAGCTTGAATAAGTGAGCGACAGATTTCAACTATGCACTGAATTTTTCTCCTTCACCTTTAGTTATCACCCTCAAACAACACTAATATACCAATCTTTCCATATTTGATAATTTTATGTCGCAAATTATTTAGATTTTTCATGTCTGGATGACAAGTTCAAATAATGTTATCACAATTTATAAACCAAATCATGAAATAGTAATTCACACTATTTCACAATTTTCTGGGAGCCCTGTATCCTATTAAGCAGTATTCTTCTAAATTATCTGTAATAAGGTATATAATAATTGAAATGAAAGTTTATGCTCTTATAGACATTCAAGAAGTGAGACACAATTTACTTGCTTTACCTGTATGCTCTATACTTGCTTCAAAAATATGTTAAAATCGTGGTAGTAACTCTCCATATGCGTTGGGATGTACATGGAGTTCTTAGGATGCTTTATTTAAATTTGCCATCTGTAAAAAGAAATAATTTTTGAGGGTATTGCAAAAATTATCTTCAAAAATTGATTGAATATATCATATTGTAGAAGAGCCTGAAAAACACAGTGACCAAAGGTTTTTTTGAAAGACGGAAAATTACGGAGCGATTTTTAATTAGGGATGACTCAATTTGATTATACGTCGATGTAGTGCACTGATTCAGTTAACCAAAGGGGCGGTATATATAACACGATATTGTACACTAAATACTCTCTGTACTATGTAATATTGTATAACTTTGATTAACTTTTGATATATATAAAAATCGGAATTCTTTTTTACAGTTTTTAAGACATCTTGGTGTTTTGATAATATATCATATGCCTAACTTTACTTAAATGAATTTTAATATGATTGGTAATATTTTGATTCAGCAAAATTAAAGCCCACGGGAATTTTTCATGTGACTTGATTTTCGAGAATTTCATGACGAATTAACACTATTTGAAATCAGAGCTCTAAAATAGATATATTTTGTTATTAGTGTAACTGTTGCAATATGATTGAATAAATGCAACAAATTATGTAGCTAAGGGAAATCAAACTTAGAAAACAATACAACACTTATTGTAAATTAGCAACTGTTATTTACAATTGTTTCTACAACTTAATTTGAAATATTAACAATTTCAACATTCAAGAGATGCTGTGAAACTTGAGAACACTAGGTATCTCATCATTCAAAAACTCAACAACTACAAACACGCCATCAATTTATTTCAGATGTAATTCATAACACATAATTTTTTAAAAGAGTCAAATTTGATGATTAACATCAACGGATTGAATTTAAATGGAAAATGTGTAGGGTTTAACATAATGGTTAAGGCTTGAGTAATACCATATGGAATAAATAATGAAATTATTTACTAACAATTTCTTAAAACAGGAGAATAAGTTTTTGAGAACTCTGGTCCTGTACGTTTGTTTTGAAAACTAACTGACAACTGATATTTCAGTTATTTCATTTTGCTTGTTGGTCGATTTTATATTGGCGATACCAAATATAGAAAGATGATATTCTAAATTGTCGAGATATTCTGAACACAGGATTCTATAATAATAATGGAGGAGCTATCCTTCTGTGACAGTTAACAGTGAAACATTCTTCTGATACAATTTAATTTACAATGCGAAAAAACATCTTATTATTGAAAATAAAGCTTACGCTATAACAGAGTCAAGAATTGAGACACAATTTTCTTAGAAAAGCATTTATTTGGAATACCGATCAGACATGTGTCAGATGATGATATTCTTCCAGGTAAATAGAAAGGAGGAAGAACTGCCTTCGTTGCTATTGAACCCAGATTATGTACAAAACTATTTTTTGGTAAATTTACCTTCTAAACTTGTTCATTTAGTTATTGCGAAGAGCACAAAAAACTTTTATTTATCTTCTAAAGGGTTCTTATCCCATCAAATAACATTCGCAAAGTTCAATTTATATTGTGCATCACAATCTTCAAGTTTTGATTCACCACCACGATTTGAACTTTATTTTAAAGCAAGTATGGAGCATGTAGGTAAAGTAAATTGTGTTTCACCTCTTGAATGTTTATAAAGATTTTTTAGAAAAATACTAATTAATAGGATCCCAGGTTCCTAGAATCGCGATTATAAATCAGCAACTAAGGCCAAGTTGTCCAATTTGTCAGGCCTCAAGAAAACGTGGAGACACTTAAAATATATATGCACAAACGTAGATGAAAATTTCAACAAAATTACAAATGATAGAGCTATTAATTATAAATTTCATCTGAACAAAGATTGCAAATCAGCAAATTGTAAAGTAGAAATCACTTTTTCATGATTTTGTTAATAAAATGTGCTGACATTATTTGAAGTTGTCATCTAGAGATGAGGAATCTAATTAAATTTTGACATAAAATTAGCAAATTTGGAAAGATTGGTATCTTAGTGTTATTTGAGGGTAATAATCCAACCAAACGTGATAGAAAAATTTCAGTACCTAGTTGAAATTTGCCGCTCACTAATTCTTGCTTAAAGAATCAACTACGTGAATTATCTTTTGATTTAAAAAGGTGAAATATTTAAACATTTACAACAATAGCAACCTACTGTCTGAAGGTTTCGATTACGAGTCGCTGAAATCAAATCAGTTGCAGATCTCTCGTCGACATTTATTTTGAATCAAAGAAATACTGTCTGTGATTCTGCAGATAATTAACATGTGAATAGAAATTGTTTTTGTTAACATTGTTAACTTTATACTTAAATGCCGATATATATTTTGTTGCCAAGAGAGATGAGGAATGTCGTCTTTCAAGTAAATTTTATTTGATCTTGCATTGTATTAATATTACATCAAGTTGTGGTTCAGTTATATTTTTTGGTATAATTCTATTCGTTTGAATCCACAGAGTCAACAAATTGACAGAGCAAAGAAATATCGAGATGAGATGAGTTATACTAAATGGTAGAACTGTTCCGAATCAAATTCATCCTTATATTTCAACCCACACTAAATGACTATAAATGTGATTCCCAAATATTTATATATAATATAATTTTCCAAATAAAACTACTTTGTGTACCTTTAAGTTATGTGGTTAATTTAATATAAGTTTGGTTGTTAATAAATGGTTTCGACCTATTGTCGATTTTTTTAACCTTCAACTATTCAGTGGAGGTACTTAAAAGTTATATGCAACATATTTTTTTAGGAAACACATTTAGTGATTACAGTACAGATTAAAATTTAAGGAAAAATTACTTCGGCACTAATCTAAAATTATAATTTCTATAAACAAGCTTTATTCTCAGATGATAGATGAGTTGAAACCTAGATCCACACTATGGAAACATTTCCATAAATTGAAAGTACTTGCTATATACAGAGATAGATATGTGGAACTCCAATGGAAACATTCCAGTCCTCAGTCTTTTTGGTAGAACTTTTGAATACGGTTTCTTGGTAATGATGTTTTCTTCTTTATTGTGATTTTTTCTTGTACTATTTTCGGATTTCTTAGATTTTTATTCATATTTCATAGCCTCAGAGAAAATATTTGCCGATGTCGTCAGGTTTTGTCGTGGCTCATTTCATCTTCATTTATATGATGGTAATCAGCCTTTCCATGTGAACGTAACTCCTCGTGCCCAACGAATCGTCGAAATACTTTAAAAGAGATATATAAAATTAATATTAAAGATTAATTTTATTATATATACCAATTTTACTTGTTTTCCATTTAAATTAAATAATTTAATTGTGTGTTTTAACATAAAATATGTCATTAATTATAAAAATCTTGAATACAGATGAAAATTATACTTACATTCAAATCCAATTCTTGGGCCACTAGAATCTTTACACCATTTGCCTTTTGCATCGTACTTTAAGATTTCAATCTTAATTTATTCTGAAAACAAATTAATTAAAGTACTTATTCTTTGTTTAGTTGGGATTCCTGTAAGTAAATTAATGAATTTAGACAAAAATATTCCCTAAAAATAACAGTTTGATACGATCTGTTTCATTTCTAGTATTACTATACACAAGTATTTCTTCCGATTATCATTTCCAATGAGGTAGGGACTCATTAATAAAAGCGAGAATATTTAACTAATAATTTTGAATTGAAGCGTAGAAGCAACTTCAGAGAGATGTGGTTCGTATGAAATAAAAGTTTGAACTGATTAAAGTTTGTTGGTAAACAAGTAAAGAAAACTTTTTGGTCTACCTGATTTAATGAACAAAATTGAAATTAGTTTATGACAACGAAATTCAAATATCTACAAATGAATAACGAATTAATAAATAAAACATTGAAATTTGTTTATGGGAATGGAATTCAAATGTCTACAAATGAATAACGAATAGTTAATTTTATAAGCTCTTTAGAGAACAACTTAGGAAACTTAGTTTTTAATTTTTTTTACATGTAGATAAAGTAGGAACATATTGTATAAAATTTCATAAGACACAATCAACCAATGATAATTGATAGTTTAAAGTGTAAACCTCAGTACTCATGCAAACACTATACTTACTCATCATTGGTCCAATTCACTCGAGGCAAGTTATGTTAGAATATCTAGACATCGTGTATAACGGTTGTGATGACAACGGAGAATAAAAACAACAGAAGAGCGTAGTTATAGAAACAGAGTTAAGTTGTAAGAGCAGAGTTAGTTGTATACAGCCCACCAATGTTGTAAGATAGTCAATATGCGTTTTACTGAGTACCTTGCATTATCATTCCACGTCGCCTTGTAAGCAGGCATGTTCTAACTATTAACTTTTGTATTTTGACCTTAATGGAAACAAATACTTCCAGTGCTTCAGTGTCCTGTGTCCTTTCGGTGAGCACAGGGGTGCGTCGTCAGGATTTCGAGAACACCTCCATAGGCGTATCCCACTTTGTGGAAGACTTCTGCGTTTTGGAGGTGTGGGGTGGCTGGTCGGGAGGAAGGCTTGGTGTTAGGGTTAGAAGTAGGAGTATATATGTATATATACATAAAGCATACACCACCTTCAAACGTTCGCACAAATTTTGTACTGCTGAGTTGATATCACTATCTGAAACATATGTTTCCGCTATGTTAGGACCATAGTTAGAATCTCCTGAAAATTTGATCCTTTTTTTTACAGATTCCCTATCATAAGGATTTTTGCGCTTCCGCTCTTTTTCATTACCCTGAGCACTTATAAATTTTTTTAGATTTTTACCTGTACTTTCATTAAAATATGATTTCCAAGGTTTTGTATGCCAATCTGAACCATAATTGTAAGAGAGGACGCTTAAATGAGCTCCTATTTGAAATGAATTTCTTTGAATCAAGTTCAATCTTTTTCCCATATTGAAACGAGCCATTATATTCATAAAAATTTCTGCTTTATTGTTGGTTTCTTTATCAAGAAGTAAATCAGCCTTCATTAATAATTGCTCAATAGCACCAAAAAGATGGTGATGCAGGCCAGAAGATATAAGTTGACTTGTTCGATCATTAGAAACGTCTCCAGTATTGGTGCACAAATACTGTTTGCAAGCACTGTGAATACCATAAACGTGATATATTGAATTTCTAATATCGGCTCTTAGATTTTCTGGATCCTGCGTATTTGCATAAATTGCAGATTGAACTGATTTATTTAGTTCATTAATAGTATCGCTTTTTAACATCTTTCTGGCATCAACAGGGACCCCTTGAGTATCTTTTTTAATTTTGTAAAGGTTTTTACTGAAATTTTTTAATACATGGTTCATGCATTCAATTTTAACAACCTAAAAAGTATTGTGTAAATATTTGTAAAACTTATCTAACTATTATTTTATATTACAAGTTTACCTCGTGTCCATATGGTACCTTTTCTTTAATATTTTTTAAAACTGAGGAATCACCATCTGCAATAAATTTTAAGTATTTCAACCCATGCATTTCTATGCTGTTATTAAATCCCTCTACTATTATATCCTGTTCCATTGAAGATGATGAACCGGACCAATTTTTAAAACAAATATGTGTTTTAGCAGCTTCATTATTGTTTTCGGCTCTAGCGCAAATACAACACTATTTATTCCTTACACCTACGAATAATACTTTTCCTGTTGTTTTCCCTATTATAACAGCCTACAAATTATAACATAAAATGTTATTTGTTACATATCCGAATATATTATAAACTTACAGCTCCAGAATTTGCATTATACGTATGTCCATAGCTTCGTTTAGACCATCCTCCATCTAAATATCCATCAGTTATATATGGAATGCCATGTGAATCTACATGTCCTTCCTTAATTGCAGCTTCACGTTCTAATTTTCCAGCTTCTTCCAAAGCAAGCCATAATGATTCTTTCCATACCTATAATATTTCATGTATAAAAACAATAAAAATTTCAGTAATGGTACTATAACACACCTGATCCAATTCATTTTGAATTTTATAATACAAATTTTTAGATAAACATGGAATATCCATTACTTTCAATAATTCCATTAAATGTGCGTAGGTGCTTCCTACTGAAAATGTTCCCCATACAGCTGCTCTATTAATTTTGGACCTTGTTTTCGGATTTTCTGTTGAAACTGATACTTCTTTGTCACAAATGTTGCATTTTAAAATAAATGTGCTTCTTAACCCACATCGCACTTCCTTTAGATAAACTAATTGTCCACCAGTGCACCTCTTGTTGTGTTGTACTTGAATTTTAGTTGTTATATTTAGGAAGTATCTGATATCTACAATTCGATAACCTGTCAATGAATTGATTTCAGGAACAACTTCTATATCCAAAGGAAAATTTTTAATTCTAAAATAATACTAATTAAGTCGTCGCCGTCAGATATGGTTTCCAAAAAAGATGAATTTTGCCAATTTGAATAAAAACGTACCGTTCATATTCTTCATTTATTTCTGAAAACGTTTTTCTTTCACTTTTGCATGGGGTTAAATTAGACTTAGTTCTAACAGAACGTAACGGGGTTGTTGTACCACATGGACTAAGAGCTTCTTCGTTTGGACGTGAATTGAAAATATTATCTAGTATCTCATTTAAAATATATCGGGAACATTGGGTAGATTCTTTATAATTCTCAACTCGTTCTAAAAGTTTATCCACAATATATGATCCTATTTTCTCTACTTCCCTTTTTCTTTGTACATTTACTTGAACTTTTGATTTTTTTCCACGTCTCTTAGTCCAAGAAGCAAACCTACGCGTTTTCGGCATTTTCTAGAATTAATATTGCTTTTATTTTATTATTGTATACTATTATATATAAATACATTATAATATACAATGGTTCATGTTTCTTTGATTTTAAATTTCATAATTATGTGTCACTTGATATTCCAATTTTATAAAGTTAATTTAATTACATAAACTCGACCTTGGGGTGGTAATGCCATTCTGCAGCCGACTATATACTATATATGTAATAAAAATTTAAAACTATGATATTTATATTAAATTCACTAAATTCTATTTGAAATAAACATAATATATTCTTCAAATAAATCATTCTTTATTCATAATTTCACTGGGAGAAAAACCAACAACAAACAATGAACATGGAATATAGATGCAACCAATGGAAAACCAAGGACACAAAAATATGAAATAATATCAAAATTGTGACATATATAAGTAAAAATCAATTAATTGATGACATGAATTAACAAATATATATATACTAAACAATAATACAGCAATATAAATCAAAAATTGAATAAAAAACTTACATTTAAGAGTTTACAATAAATTACACTTTGGCTCACGACTAAAATAAGACTAATTTGTTTCTTTGTTTGAAACTGTGACTGTTTCTTCAACCACCAAAACTGAACTAAAATTTCTGGCTCGTTTTAAATGTATACTGAATCGCACCCGTCTCATTGACCACTTAACTCAAGTACTACCCGAACAGAAAAATTCCATCCGTTTTGTTGATGTTATCACATTTCACTTAAATTTCGACACAAAAATACACGCAGGTCACATGCACTGGTTTGTATCACTCCTCACTCTAAGGGTGCGAAAGTAATTTTCGTGGCGCCAAGAGTATGTACTAAATGCAAATTTAGAGATAAGGTCACTCTACACAATCAAAATCGAAACAATAAGAATCGATTAAAGATTAACTTTGAGATCATTTTTTTAAATTAATAATAGATTGTAAATCGACATCCGTATTTGTATATCGTATTTATTATATTTGTTTATATGATAAAATGTGATTGGTTTAGAACTATACGACACAAACCCCATTAGTAACTGTATACATTATTATATTTTTCATATAAATTATTGTATCATATATTAATTTTATATAATTTTAATTAATAAAAATATATTAAGAATTCATTACTATTATAAATTTCATAATCTATTTACAACCAATAAATTCGTTATAAATATGAGATCTCGAGTGCGGTCCTGTCAAGTGCAAAAAATTGTGCACACGAACGTTTTAAAACCGAATGTTTGTTTGATTTCGTGGCGGCACCACATTACGGGCTATGTTTTGTTTTGCGTCCTTTTCTGACCGAAAGTGCGATTCCTTGTCTAGTAAACGCCGCTGTTAAGTTAAACTAAGCAATTTTATTTGTAAAGTTAAGTTATATTTAATTATTTGTGAATCTCATTTATAGTCTTCCAGTGTAGGTTGAAATATAAGGATGAGATTGATTCGAAACATTTCTACCATCAACAATATTATATCAAATCGAAAAATCATCACGATATTCCTTTGCTCTGTCAGTTTGCTGACACTGTGGATTAAAACGAATAGAATTATAAGAAAAGATATAACTGAACCACAATTTGGTGAAATATTAATACAATATAAGAATCAAATCAAGTTTTGCTTCGGAGAAGACAACTTTGTTCTAAATTACATACTTGTGACATGTGTCATAAGGAAACGTAATCTTAGCAACATAAATGTTATTTTATTTTTTTACAAACAATTGGTTGCTATTGAAGCTTGAAATAAATGTCGACGAGAGATCTGCAACTGATTTGATTTCAGTGACTCTCAGGGCACGTAATATAAATATTCAGACAGGAAGTTGCTATTTTTGTAACTGTTTAAATATTTCACCTTTTTAAATCAACAGTAAATTCACGTAGGTGATTCTCTCAGCTTGAATAACTGAGCGACAGATTTCAACTATGCACTTTCTTTTTCACCATTGGTTATCACCCTCAAATGATATACTAATCTTTCCATATTTGATACTTTTATATCGCACATTATTTAGATTCTTCATGTCTGGATGACAAATTCAAATAATATCAACACAATTCATAAACCAAATCATAAAATAGTGATTACTATTTTACAATTTTCTGCGTAAATATTGATTTGCAATCTTAGTTCTGTTGAAACTTATAATTAATGGCTTTCAGTTCTGCTAAAATTTTCATCTACTTTGGTGCATATATATTTTTGGTGTCTCCATATTTTCTTGAGAGTATGCGTGATTTGACAACACACTGACAACATCGAGAACTAAAGATGGAATATTTTTGTTCTGCTTATTCGCTGATTATTTAATCGCGATACTGATCATAGAAGATCATTTTATACTACCACACATCGCGGAGCCTTGTATCCTATTAAGCAGTATTCTTCTAAAATATCTGTAATAATGATAATAATATCATAAATGAAAAAAAAGTTTATGCTCCTATAGACATTCAAGATAAAGTAAATTGTGTTTCACCTCTTGAAAGTTTATAAAGATTTTTTAGAAAAGTACTACTTAATAGGATCCCAGGTTCCTATAATCGCGATTATAAATCAGCAACTAAGGCCAAGTTGTCCAATTTGTCAGCTCTCAAGAAAACGTGGAGACACTTAAAATATATATGCACAAACGTAGATGAAAATTTCAGCAAAATTACATATGATAGAGCTATTAATTATAAATTTCATCTGAACAAAGATTGCAAATCAGAAAATTGTAAAGTAGAAATCACTTTTTCATGATTTTGTTAATAAAATCTGTTGACATTATTTGAAGTTGTCATCTAGAGATGAGGAATCTAATTAAATTTTGACATAAAATTAGCAAATTTGGAAAGATTGATATCTTAGTGTTGTTTGAGGGTAATAATCCAACCAAACGTGATAGAAAAAATTCAGTACCTAGTTGAAATTTGCCGCTCACTAATTCTTGCTTAAAGAATCAACTACGTGAATTATCTTTTGATTTAAATAGGTGAAATATTTAAACATTTACAATAATAGCAACCTACTGTCTGAAGGTTTCGATTACGAGTCACTGAAATCAAATCAGTTGCAGATCTCTCGTTGATATTTATTTTGAATCAAAGAAATACTGTCTGTGATTCTGCATATAATTAACATGTGAATAGAAATTGTTTTTGTTAACATTGTTAACTTTATACTTAAATGCCGATATATATTTTGTTGCTAAGAGAGGTGAGGGATGAAATTGAAAGGAAGATAACTAGCCTGATGTATACATAAATAAAATTTTAATTAATTAGTAATTACAAAAATAAACGGACATTTGGGAGTGAGTATTGGATTGAGTAACGTTTTGCAGACTTTCATGTTTCAATAGAAACGAAGGAAGTTTGTTTGTCAAATAAAAGAAAATAACAATTATGTTGCTAAGATTACGTCACCTTATAGCATGTCACCCTGTCCAATTATAGGCAAGAGTTATGGTTAATTCAATTAATCCTAATTCGAAATATGTAGTTTAGAAACACGTTGTCGTCTTTCAAGTAAATTTGAATTGATCTTGCATTGTATTAATATTACATCAAGTTGTGGTTCAGTTATATTTTTTGGTATAATTCTATTCGTTTGAAACCACAGTGTCAACAAATTGACAGAGCAAAGAAATATCAAGATGAGCTGAGTTATACTAAATGGTAGAACTGTTTCGAATGAAATTCTTCCTTATATTTCAACCTACACTAAATGACTATAAATGTGATTCCCAAATATTCATATATAATATAACTTTTCAAATAAAACTACTTTGTTTACCTTTAAGTTATGTGGTTAATTTAATATAAGTTTGGTTGTTAATAAATGGATTCGACCCATTGTCGATTTTTTTAACCTTCAACTATTCAGTGGAGGTACTTAAAAGTTATATGTAACATATAACACATTTAGTGATTACAGTACAGATTAAAATTTAAGGAAGAATTACTTCGGCACTAATCTAAAATTATAATTGCTATAAACAAGCTTCATTCTCAGATGATAGATGAGTTGAAACCTAGATCCACACTATGGAAACATTTCCATAAAATGAAAGTACCTGCTATATACAGAGATAGATATGTGGAAATCCAACGGGAACATTCTAGACCTCAACCTTTTTGGTAGAATTTTTGAAGACGGTTTCTTGGTAATGCTGTTCTTCTTTATTGTGATTTTTTCTTGTACTTTTTTCGGATTTTTTTTCATATTTCATAGCCCCAGAGAAAATATTTCCCGATGTCGTCAGGTTTTGTCATGGCTCATTTATATGATGGTAATCAGCCTTTCCATGTGACCGTAACTCCTCGTGCCCAACGAATCGTCAAAATACCTTAAAAAAGATATATAAAATTATTAAAGATTAATCATATTATATATACCAATTTTATTTGTTTTTCATTTAAATTAAATAATTTAATTGTGTGTGTTTTAACATAAAATATGTCATTAGTTATAAAAATCTTGAATGCAGATGAAAATTATACTTACATTTAAATCCAATTCTTGGGCCACTAGAATCTTTACATCATTTGCCTTTTGCATCGTACTTCTAGCATTACTATACACAAGTATTTCTTCCGATTATCATTTCCAATGAGGCAGGGACTCATTAATAAAAGCGAGAATATTTAACTAATAATTTTGAATTGAAGCGTAGAAGCAACTTCACAGAGATGTGGTTCGTATGAAATAAAAGTTTGAACTGATTAAAGTTTGGTGGTAAACAAGTAAAGAAAACTTTTTAGTCTACCTGATTTTATGAACAAAATTGAAATTTGTTTATGGGAACGGAATTCAAATGTCTACAAATGAATAACGAATAGTTAATGTTATAAGCTCTTTAGAGAACAACTTAGAAAACTTAGTTTTTAATTTTTTTACATGTAGATAAAGTAGGAACATAATGTATAAAATTTCAGAAGACACAATCAACCAATGATAATTGATAGTTTAAAGTGTAAACCTCAGTACTCATGCAAACACTATACTTACTCATCATTGGTCCAATTCACTCGAGGCAGGTTATGTTAGAATATCTAGACATCGTGCATAACGGTTGTGATGACAACGGAGAATAAAAACAACAGAAGAGCACAGGGGTGCGTTGTCAGGATTTCGAGACCACCTCCATAGGAGTATCCCACTTTGTGGAAGACTTCTGCGTTTTGGAGGTGTGGGGTGGCTGGTCGGGAGGACAGATTGGTGTTAGGGTTAGAAGTAGGAGTACTTCCAGGATTTACCGATGGTATCTGTAGTTTAGCAGACAGCTTACTGCATTACTTACTTTCATTCGTTTTAATTCACCCTCTAGTTCCGAGATTTTAATCTTAACATCTAGTTTTCGGGTACCTCTTGGCTTATCTTTTTCGCGGACACTACACATGGTTTATTGGTTTAGTAACCGAGGTTGCCAGCTAAATTAACAACTCTTCTCTTTTGTCTGAATATGGCAACTCTTATAACTAAATTCAAACAGAAGGACGAACGTTATGTCTAACTCCATTTGGGGGTCTGATATCGGTGTAGCTCTTTGCCGAATTTTGCTGTTGTTACTTACTTTTCAGAGAATATGCAAGAAATTGCAGTAATTTATTCAATCAATTAATTGAAATACAAAGGATGAATCAACAAAAAAGACAACTACTACTGTGCTCTTGAGCTGTTTCTCTCAAACTGACTCTCACTGTTTCTTGATCACCAAGGTTACCTCGATCGCCTTCATTTGTCAATTGTTATTGTTTTTTAACTTACTTTATTCTATTTTATTGTTTATATTAACACCGCCTCTCAATAGAATAGAATGAAGGCAATCCGAATCATAAAGACATTTCAATTATTTGTGATTGCTTTTCTTCCTCTAGGTAAGTCGCAAATAGACCTAGTATTGTTCTTTGCTAACGACTGCATCTCACAATTGATTGCTTATTCCCACTCAGACCAGTCACTACGCCGTTTTGCTTCCGATATTGTGGACGGATCGTCACCAACAAATCGTTCTGCTGATAACACTAGTGATTCACCTTCGATAGATGATAGTGCCATATGCGCATCACATTCAGGTGCATAATTACCGTAACGTAGCGGTGCCTTTCTTACTCTCCCGCTCTTTCGTTGAGTTACCTCGCTGATACCCATGTTATCCAAATAAACGCCGTTACCAACACAATCCAAATTAGTACTGTGGTTTTCTCCAGTTTTATCAGTACGCGACTGTTCATCATCATTTGGTTGAACTGCTTTACCGTCACACGTACTCCCACTATCTGTAACCGCCTCTGAACCGATTATCTCTACTAACTTTGATCGATTTAATATCGATGATTCATTGAATGTTACATTTCGACTAAAAATTAGCTTCTGTTGTTCAATATCCCAAAGTCAATACGTACCAAACGTCGCACCATAACCAAGCATAATACATTTTGTTGCTTTTGCTTGTAATTTCAACCGCATTTCATGTGGAATATGATTGTAACATTCAGAACCAAATATTCGAAGGTTTGACAGCTCTGGTTTCTTTCCAAACCAAATTTCTGCTGGTGTCTTGTCTTTAAACTGCTTTCCACCCGCGTTTGTTGGCAATCGATTTTTGATATAATTTGCCGACATAATTGCTTCATTCCAAAACTTATTTTCCATCCCACTGGCCAACAGCATTATCGTAGCCTTGTGTTGCAGCGTTTCATTTAAACGTTCAGATACTGAATTCATTTCCGGATTGTATGCAACGGTGACTAACATCTGAATACCCTTTTGTTTGCAGTATTCTTTAAATTCGTTTGACGTATATTCACCACCGCCATCATGTCTCAATTTTGACACCTTTGAGCCATGAAGTGCCTCAGCCATTGCAACAAATTCCTTGAATTTACCAAACGTTTCACTTTTTCTCTTGATGCAATAGACCATGGATGCTCTCGAATAATCATCCATGAATGTCACAAAATAACGTGACCCATCGTATGCATTCGTTGGATACGGTCCACAAACATCACTGTGAATCAATTCCAAAACTCGCAATGAACGTGTATTTGAATTTCTTGGAAACGGTGAACGAACATGTTTTCCAAGTACACACGATTCGCACAACTGTGTATCCTTTTTTTTTACGTTACTCATACCAATAGCCATACAATTGGCTAACTTTTTCATGTCATTTCGGTTGAGATGACCAAGTCTAAAATGCCATAAATTCTGTGATATTGTATTCAATTTATTCACTCCTCTAAATCCCGCAAACACATTGTTGTCAACGAACAAAGTCACTTCATACATTCTTCCATTTACGCGTCCGACAAACTTTTTGATACCATTCAGCGATACATAGGCATAATCACCCTCAAACACAATTCGATATCCCTTTTGTGTTAGTCTTCGAATTGACATCAAGTTGCATTTCAAATCATTCACGAATAGAACGTCCTCCATTGTTTTTACCGATGTGTCACCATGGTGAAATGTTTTAACGAGAATGTCACCACGTTGCTTTGCAACAATGCTTTGATTTTTCTTGGCAACCGAAATGCTTATTTCGTCAATTGGTTCCAAATTTATAGAAGAACATCTTCTGATTCACCATATGCTGAGTCGCTCCAGAATCTAAAACAAATTTTATTTCCGCGTAATTACCGCTATTCTGCTGCAATTGAGCGTTAAATGCCTTCGATTCTGCCAAATTCTCTTTGGTACCATCTTCAGCAATTGCATACATCGATGAACCGCTTGCTCTGTTTGCGCTTTCTCTATTTGACCTCTCTTTTTTGTTTTTATTGCGAAAACATTGAGCCTTTTTGTGTCCAGATTTTTTACACATATGACATATAATTGTCTTTTTCCCAGCAAACATTGCTCCAGGCTCAATTGATTTACTCGAACCATTTTCACCAGTCCGCTTGTTGTACTCATCCATTAACCGCGTTTTAACAAATTCTACAGTTAACTTTGATTGATCCATTGTTTCCAATGCTGTCACTGGGTTATCATAACCTCATGGCATAGTAATCAACAAATGTACAACCACATCAAGCTCTTCCATTGTAGCACCCGTTGACTTTAACTCTCGGATTCTCTTATCAAATTGCAAAAGTAAACTTATCATATCATCCGACTCATTGAAATTCATTGTCAGCAATTGTTTTCGTAATAAAACTTGCGACGCCACACTTTTCCTTTCGAAAATCGTGCATAATGTGTCGAACATGTCCTTTGCCCGAACTTTTTCGCGAACATACTCAAGTTGGCTATCATGAACTGACTGTACTAATATCGAAACACATTTCTTTTCATTCAACTTAATCGTAGGATGTTTTGTCACATCTTTTTCCGCTGTAAGAATGACCTCCAACGATTCCTCCATGAATCTTCTCAACTCCTTTTCATCAAGCAAAATTCCCACACGAAATTTCCATTTGCTAAAATTCGTGCCATCGAGTTGTTGAATTTTTAGAATGTTATTTACAGTAACGTTCGCCATCTTTGTCTGTTGCCTTCACCACAATTGACTTCCAACCTCAATTGTATAACTTTATCCTGCACGCAGTGGGCCCATAACCTCAGAGAATATGCAAGAAATTGCAGTAATTTATTCAATCAAATAATTGAAATACAAAGGATGAATCAACAAAAAAGACGGCTATTAATGAGCTCTTGAGCTGTTTCTCTCAAACTGACTCTCACAGTTTCTTGATCACCAAGGTTACCTCGGTCGCTTTCATTTGTCAATTGTTATTGTTTTTTAACATACTTTATTCTATTTTATTGTTTATATTAACGTTATGTCTAACTCCATTTGGGGGTCTGATGTCGGTGAGGCGCTTTGCCGAATTTTGCTGTTGTTACTTACTTTAGATAGTTAACTCTTTCGGAACTTGGAACGGAGTCGTGCTCAGGGTTTACCGGGCGGTTGACCTTTCTTTCTGCCAATAGAACCTGGATTTGAACCGCCTTTTTCTTTTATTCTTTCACGGTTTTTGCTGGCGATGTGCCGTCCGGTTCCAATATAATTCGGAACCACTCGACCTTTTGCAGGCACACTTGCTGTTTTCCCATTTCATTATCGCAAATTCGGTTATTAAACTGTTTATAGTACGAAACCAAAAATTTAATTCAGTTGTTTCTTGGATTGGTAACCAAGGTTACCAGACAAGTAAACAAATATTTTCATTTGTCTGAATTTGGTAACTAACTAAATTCAGACAAAAGATGGACACTAAATAAACACAAAAATATCACTACAAACACTTTTGAAAACTGAGGTGTG
Source organism: Aethina tumida (assembly GCF_024364675.1). Lineage (NCBI taxonomy): Eukaryota > Metazoa > Arthropoda > Insecta > Coleoptera > Nitidulidae > Aethina > Aethina tumida. The sequence continues at coordinate 29,021,959 of NC_065435.1, forward strand.
AGTGTGATGAGAATAATAGTCGATGTTACAAGAACACTGATCGTTTATTATATTATTACAAAGTGTGCTAGAAACGTCAAAGACTAAAAACTAAGAACTAAAAACCCTGCGTAGCATGACGCTTGCGTTAGGGCATCTATACAGAGGGGTTCCAAGTATCAATGTGCAATTTCATTCCTTAACAAACACTTTTCCGTAGTTGCTACTCAAATTTGGATAAATGACGATTGTTACCGCTGCCATTGGTAACGACAGAAAGGTCTCTTATTGTTAGCGACTTTTGTCAATTTTTCAAAGTGCAACCAGGGAATATTGTTAATAGTATCAATTTTTCTTTGAGTTGTTCGTCCTTCTTCTGTCTGAATTTAGTTATAATAGTTACCATAATCGAAATCCAACCATATCCCAACCAGCCACCCCCACTCCTGCAAAGTCTTCCAGCTCCAAAACTCAGGAACTCGGACACCCCCAAGGAGGTGATGTCGAAATTGTCTAACTACGATGCACCCCACCAGTTATGATTCAGTGTTCAAATTTATGTATATCGAATTGCATTAAAGTATTTTAATCCAAGTAGACTTTGAATTAGAAGAGACTACTCATAGAGAAGTAACTTTTAAATTGGTTTGGGAAAAAACAGCGCTCATGATTAGCCGTCTCAGATCTCAGTTTCGGATAATATTTTTTGACAGCTCATTGACAATCTTGGCAACTGATCTTTGTGTAATTTCGTTTTGTTTGGTGTCCAATCCTATAATGCTCTTTGGCGAATTACTGAGAGAGGTTATTTCAATTTGCCAAAATATGCGGAAAGTGGGAAGGTCCTAATTATGTGATGTGAATTTATAAGTTTAACAGAATTGAAAAAAAGCAGCTAAAAAAGATGTTTAAGTGTTATTATTATCTTATCAAAGAAAATATATAAAATTTTGATATTTGTTAGGAATAGCAATGTCTAATTAACAATTCACACACTTTTGTCGATGCATATTCTTCAGACAACAAAAGTATGTTTTACTTTTGATTAATAGACATATCGCCTTCATTGCTGTTGAAACCTAAATATGTACAAAATATCATTTGATTTCAAAACTGATCTTGAACAATTATTTGATAACTTCTTACAATTTCGTCATTGGAAAGACAAAAACAACAAAAGAAATAAGTATTTACACTTCGTTAGTTGTTTGTTTCACTTTTTAGCCTTCAATGCAGACACAAATCTAATATTTTTGTTTATATTCAAAAAGTTATTATAATTTTGTCCAGATTGATGTTTTCAATGAACTCAGAAGTCTTGATTTATCTAGTAATAGAGGTCCTTATGATATTCCTTCTACAGTATTGAATGTATTGTGGATTCTCATTAACAAAGCCTCTAACAATGAAATTTAAAATGTTTTTAAAATCTACTTTATTTCCTAACCTACGTAAAAAATCGTTTGTTATACCTACCTTAAAGGATGGAGGTAGTTTACTTGTTGTTTTCCAAAATTGTCCTAAAAAATCATTTCCAAAATAATTATGCCTTAGTTCCAAAATATTATAAATGAGAGTCAACATGAATTTTGCAAATGTAAACCTTCTGCGACCAACCTTCTTATTTATAACCTCTCGACAGTTGGTGCTCTTGAAAATCATTTACAGGTTGATGTTGTTTATACAGACATTTAAAAGGCATTTGATAGAATCTGCCATGATTTATTGTTTGCTACACTAAATGGGCTGGATTTGTCAAGTAATTTTTCCACTGTAAATAATCATAACGATTGCAATGTAAAGTGATTAGTTTTTATAAAAAACTAATCAACACCATATTCGCAAGTTATACTTTAGATAAAAGATTTTAATGTAATGTGTTTGAAATTTAAAAATGAGTAATAGATTGGGCGGTAGTTTTTCTAGAAAAGTTGGTTCGGCTCAAGCTAAAATGAATTTGGGTAAATGTAAAAGAAAAGCTGGATCATATCTTGGTGCTTTTGCCCACACATTAAAGTAGCTTTTTACACAAATACTGCTGTAGGATCCCAGGTTCTGCGATGTTTTGTCGTATAAAATAACCTCTTTCCATAATCGGTATCGCGGATTATATGTACAGCAATTAAGCAGAACGAAATACACTCACATTAGCTGTCAAAATTGCCAGAGTTGTCAAAACGTGCTGACTCCTTAGGAACTCGTTAGGAATATTTAAACAATTACAATAATGGCAACTTGATGCCATTATTGTGGAGATGTCGATTACTAGTCCTGAAAGTCATGGAAATCAAATTAGTTGCAGATCTATCGTCGACATACAAAAACTGTCTGTGATTCTGACAGATAATTAACATGTGAAAAGAAATTGTTTTTGTTAGCTTTGTTAACTTTATATTTTCATTAGAATAGATTGCTGCTAAGAGAAGTTCCAACTATTATAATTTAATTTGAATATGTGATACGAGGGATGAAATTGACGTGAGGGATGAAATTGAAAACAGGATAACTAGATGTATATACACATAAATAAAATTTTAATTAATTAGTAATTACAAAACTAAATGAACATTTGGGAGTGGGTGTGGGATTGAGTGACATTTTGCGAACTTTCAAGTTTCAATAGCAACGAAGGAATTTTGTTTATCAAATAAAAGGAAATAACATTTATGTTGCTAAGATTACGTTTCCTTGTGACATGTGCCAGACGTTACAATATAAACAAAACATGTCCAATTAAACCTTATTCGAAATATGTAATTTAGAAAAAAGTTGTCTTCTTTCAAGTAAATTTGATTTGTTTCTTTCATAGTATTAATATTACATCAAATTGTGGTTCAGTTATATTTTTAATATATTTCTATTTGTTTTAATCGAAAGTGTCAACAAATTGACAGAGAAAAGAAATATCGAGATGATTTTTCGATTTGTTATAATAACTTTAATGACAGTGATTCATTTATTTAATGACCACGTTACAAATCACATCTGTGTGTGAAATGATATGGTCAATTGTCACGTGTTGATTACCAGGAAACTTTTGCACAAACAGTCAGGTGAGATTCAATACGATTGTTACTATCTGTGGCTGTACAAAATAATCACAAAATCAAGTAACTAGACGTATAGACAGCATTTTATTATGGAGAACTTGAACACACCTATTTATGACTTAACAAGAAGGGTTGGATCATGACGAAAACATGGTATGTAAATTGAACAAGTCACTATATGGGTTAAAACAATTCCCTCGCTGCTGGAATGCAAAATTCGACTCTACACCGAAAAGAGTTTTAGTAGTAGTTTTAGTATTTATACGGAACAAATTTTAAACAGATTTGAAATGACTAATGCTAATCCTAAAACTGTTCCAGTCGACCCTCACATAAAGCCACAGTGGGAAGATACTACCTCACTTCTGCTGTTCATAATAACACAGCTTGTTCCGTCAAATTTTATTTGGCTACCATCGCAAATAATCTGACTTAGAGACAATAGATGTGTTGCCAGTTTAGGAACACATCATACTTTTGTAAAAAGCACCTTTTTGTTTTGACCTTCATCGTCATAATGGTCCAACCTCACTTGTTCTGAGCATTGCACAGATTATACTTTGTTGTCTGCTACTCTGATTTTATGTATGACAGGAGCCGTCATATTTTCAAGCATGTTCTTACGTCTTGTCATGTGTGACGATGCACCAGAAGCCACTTGCCATGGGTCATTTTGGCTGGATGTTGCCTCAAACACAACAGCATATGATGAACTACTTGCTTTTTGTTGAACATTCTTGGTCCTGGATTTGCATTTGAGGACTTTTATGACCTTACTTATTACAAGTGTAGCACCCTTACTTACTTTGCTTCTTGTGGTTGTTATTGTTGACTGAGAATACTGTTGAGTCACTTTCAGGTTGTTTAACATTTTGTGATATGTTGATTGAAATTGAAGTTATCTTCATGCCGGAGCTTTCAATAGCAATAATCATTGGTTGATAGGAGGACTCTGGTAGACCGGAGAGTAGCAATGTAACTAGCCATTCATCGTCAACTGCGAAACCAATGTTTCTGAGCTTGCGAGCAGTACACATAATTTTGCTCACATATTTCTCTACGTTTTGACATACAGTAAGTGAAGTATTATAGAGATCACGCAGCAGCCCATCACAGCGTGTCAACAAAGAGTCATCAAATACTTATGAAAACGTATCCCATACTTCTTTTGCAGTACTACTCTCTTGCATGTGCACGTAATTTATTTAGTCAACTAGTAAATTTATCTTAGTTTTTGCCTTTGTGTCTCGTTTTGTGTCCACAATGACACATGTGGTGGGGTCTATGCAGTTCCACAACTCCTCTTGCTGTAGGTAAGTTTTTAGAGCAAATCGCCATGTTACGTAATTATCTCGGCCGGTTAACTTTTCAATTAATGCCAATTGATTGTTTGCTGACAATTTAAGAACCCTTATTCCAGATGTTACGAGAAAACACTTTTCAATTGTCGTATTGACGTTTTAGGTTAACTTCATTACTTTTCTCAGTAAGTAAGCCATTCTGGGCTTCCCTGGGCTTTTCTGGCTCCATAACCTATTAAATTTTCTTAAAAGAATTTATTATTTCAGGAGAAAAACTTAAAAATTAAAATTACAACTTAACTGTCCACAGGCGCACAATACAAATTACAATTTTATTAGTTTATGTGTAGTTTCAGTACACTCCTACAGGTCATCGCATCAGTTACAATTGGATTCCCAAGATTAAATGAAACATTATTTGTTTTAAGATGTGTTATAATTTTTAATTCTTAATAATAGCGTAAGATTCATTGCGCTGTAAATTAGATTTTTTTGAGAAGAATGCTTCAGGTAAACTACTTCGGGTTAACAAAACAGCATTAAATTAACTGAGGAATGCATATTATCGGATTTTGTAAGCTGGGTCAGCTCCTTGATTAATATTTATATGATCCCATTTTCCGCACATTTTGGCTGACTGAAATAACTTCTTTCTGTAATTCGCCATAGAGCATTATAGGATCGGACACCAAACAAAACAAAATTATGAGAAGGCTCTTCTAATTCTTAGTGTACTTGGTCTAAAATACTTTAATACAATTCAATATACAAAAATTTCAACACTGAACCATAAATGGTTCACAATTTCGACATCACCTCCTTGGAAGTGACCGAGTTCCAAGATGTGTTCTGAGTTTTGGAGCTGGGAGACTTTGCAGGAGTAGGGGTGGCTAGTTGGGATAAAAATTTGGGATTAGCTTTAGCAGTAGGGGTACTATCAGAGTTTACCGATGGTATCCCTAGTTTAGACGACAAAGCTGTGTAAGCACTCTTTCACTCTCTGTATTCTCACCTTCTAGTTCCAAAATTTTATTCCTAAGGAAATCGGGTACCTCTGGAAACGTCAGCAAACGTTTGGGTTTTATTGAGTTTTTCACTTAGCTTTTCTTTTTTTCCGGACCCTACACATAGTTTAACATATTAACAACTCTTCTCTTTCGATTATGGTAACTATTATAACTAAATTCAGACAAATGAAGGACGAACAACTCAAAAAAAATTGTAATTTTCAACAATATTCCCTGGTTGCTACCCACACTTTGAACAATTGACATAAGTCGCTAACAATAAGAGACTTTTCTGAGGTTATCAATGGCAGAGTGTTGGTAGTGATATTTTCGTTTTTTTTTAGTGACCCTATTAAAGTTCCTATTAAAAGACAAGAACCGTGAAATAAGAAAAGGGAAAGGAGGCTCAAATCCAGGTTCTATTCGCAGAAAGGAAGGCGGTACCACATCCAACGACACAGCTAATTATTGTAAAGCCCCAGTTTTGATCGGTTACATTAGAGTACATTAGAGTACCAATTAATTCTCTGTATCGTGTGGGGTCTTTGAATGGTTTTAAATCTCTGTTAAATTTTGAGTGGCAGTCATACGGTGTTTTAATTGGATTGCAATCTACCATTCTGAATTTCTCTAAAATATATTTTTTTTGTTTAAGTCTTACTCCTTTCTTACTTTGGTTAATTTCTATTCTAAAGAAAAACCTAGCAATCTTTGATCTTCAATTTCTCAGCTAATTCTCTCTTAATTTCATTACCAGTTTGTTTTTCGACAGTTCTTTTGTACTCCTTAAATTTTTCAAAAGCTTCTCTCTTTGACTTATGGAAAAAAACCTGGCACCACCTATTATAATCGTATATTAATGTAAGAAGATATCTTGATCCACCGCTGAGTCTGACTCGCATTGGTCCGCAGATATCTGAATGAACAACATTCAGTAACTGCTTACTTCTTCCTTCTCTATCAGTAAAGGGTTTCCTTGCTTGCTTACCTCGTTGACATTGTCACACCACATGGGTAATTTATCATTATCCAATTTATTACCGTGTACCAGTCGCTTTCTGTACAAATCCTGTACGCCTTTACAATGTAGGTACTTCAGTTGTCTATGCCACAGGACCATTTTGTTTGAATTTCTATGCATTATTCATTTGCAGATATTTGAATTCCGTTGCCATAAACAAATTTCAATGTTTTATTTATTAATTCGTTATTCATTTGTAGACATTTGAATTTCGTTGTATATAAACATATTTCAATATTTTTCATAAAATCAAGTAGACCAAAAAGTTTTCTTTATTTGTTTACCACAAAATTCTAATCACTTCAAACTTTTATTTCATAAGAAACACATCTCTCTGAAGTTGCTCCTACGCTTCAATTCAAAATTAATAGTTAAATATTCTCTCTTTATTAATGAGGTTCTTTCTCATTGAAAATGGTAATTAGAAGAAATACTTATATACAGTAGTGCTAGAAATGAAACCGATCGTACCCAACTGTTATTTTTAGGGAATAGTTTTGGCTAAATTCATTATTTATATTTACAGGAATTCCCAACTAAACACAGAATAACGCTCCATAAAATAACACATTAATTTGTTTTCAGAATAAATTATGATTTTTTTTATTGGAGCAAAGAAGGGGAAATCTACAAGACGTAGTGCCGGACTTTACCGACTAAAAACCCCTCTCCGGGCACCGATCCGAAGATCATGGCCTAAGAGTAGTTAACCATAAAGGTTTAGGAAAATAGAAGGGAAAATTAAAGAGGTACGTAACAATCGCTACATAGTAAAGAAAAGATGTCCCAAAGAGACGCAGAAGTCTAGACAGCCAAGAGACAAGGTCTCTTGTATCTGTCGGATTCACAGGGTTGGATATCATGCAAGCATGCAATCTCCGGATTAGAGTGTTGAAAGATAGATCTCCGGAGATTGAGGGCATGCTATTTTCTCTGAGGCTATGAAATATGAAAAAATATGCAAGAAATCCGAAAAAAGTACAAGAAAAAATAACAATAACAGAGAAAACAGCATTACCAAGAAACCGTCTTCAAAAGTTCTATCAAAAAGGCTGAGGACTGGAATGTTCCCGTTGGAGTTTCACATATCTGTCTGTATATAAAGCAGTTACTTTCATTTTATGGAAAGTTTTCCACAGTATGGGCATACGTTTCAACTCATCTAACATCTGAGAATTAAGCACGTTTGTAGTAATTATAATATTAAAATTGTGCCGTAGTAGTTTTTGCTTATATTTTAATCTATAATTTATGACGGAAAATGTGTTTCCTAAATAATTATATTGTGTATATCTGTATATTTTTCCACTGAATAATTGGAGGTTGAAAAAATCGGCAATGTGTCGAAACCATTTTATAACACCAAACTAATATTAAAATATCGACAAAAGTTAAACAAAGTAGTTTGTGGACCGTGGATTAAAACGAATTATAAGAAACGATATAACTGAATCACAATTTGGTGTTATATCAATACAATGTAAGAATCAAATCAAATTTGCTAGAGAGAAGACAACTTTTTTCTAAATTACATACTTTTGACATATACCATAAAGAAACGTAATTTGACATGTTATTTTATTTTTTGACAAAAAATTCGTTGCTATTGATACTTGAAAGTTTGGAAGAAAGGAAAATAACGGAGCGATTTTTAATTAGGGATGTCTCAATATGATTATACGGCGTTGTAGTGCGTTGATTCAGTCAACCATAGGGGCGGTATATATAACACGATATTTTACACTAAAAACTCTCTGTACTCTGTAATATTGTATAACTTTGGTTAACTTTTGATATATATACAAATCGGGATTCATTTTTACAGTTTCAAAGACATTTTAGTGTTTTGTTAATATATCATATGTCCTAACTTTATTTGAGTGAACTTTAAATATGATATGATATGGTAATATTTTGATCCAGCAAAATTAAAGCCCACGGGAAATTTTCATGTGGCTTGATTTCCGAGAATTTCATAATTAATTAACACTATTTGAAATCAGAGCTCTAAAATAGATATATTTCGTTATTAATGTAATTGTTACAATATTCCGCCTTGATTAACTGCAATAAATTATGTATCTAAGGGAATCCAAATTTAAAAAACAATAGAACACTTGTTGTAACATAGCATCTGTAATTTACAACTGTTCCCAAAACTTAATTTAAAATATTAACAATTTCAACATTCAAGAGATGCTGCGAAACTTTAGAACAGTAGGTGTCTCACCATTCAAAAAATCAACAACTACATACACGCCATTAATTTATTTCAGATGTAATTCATGAGGAATAACACATAATTTCTAATGAAAGTCAAATTTGATGATTAACATCAGTGAATCAAATTTAAATGTGTGTGGTTTAAATTAATGGTTAAGACTTGAATAATACTATATGGAATAAATAATGAAATTATTTATTAACAATTTCTTAAAACGAGAGAATAAGTTTATGAGAACTCTGGTTCTGTACGTGTGTTTTGACAACTAACTGTCAACTGATGTTGGAGTTATTTCATTTTGCTTGTTGGCCGATTTTATAATGGCCTTACCAAGTATACAAAGTTGTTATTATAAATTGTCGAGATATTCTGAACACAGGATCCTATAATAATAATCGAGGAGCTATTTTCCTGACACAGTTAACTGTGTGGCATTCTGCTGATATAATTTAATTTACAATGCGAAAAAATATCTTATTCTTGAAAATAAAGCTTACGCTATAACAGAGTCAAGAATTGAGACGCAATTTACTTAGAAAATCATTTATTTAGAATACCGATCAGACATGTAGTAGATGTTAAGATTCTGCATATAGCATATAGGTAAACCAAGTAAATTGTGTGTCACCTCTTGAATGTTTATCTTTCTTTTCAGTTATGTTTTACCTTATTGCACGGTAAAGTAGATTTTTTAGAAAAATACTACTTAATATGATCCCAGGTTCCTATAATCGCGATTATAAGATTAGCAACTAAGCAGAATGAAAATACCCCAACATGCCCAAGTTGTCTAATTTGTCAGCAAATTGTCAAAACGTGTGTAGTGGTTACGAGCTCTCAAGAAAACGTGGAGACACTTAAAATATATATGCACTAAAGTAGATGAAAATTTCATCAAAATTACAAATGATAGAGTTCTTAATTATAAATTTCATTTCAACAAAGATTGCAAATTTTTACACAGAAAATTGTGATTTGATTTTGTTTATAAATTGTGTTGTCATTATTTGAACTTGTCATCTAGACATGAGGAATCTAAATAAATTTTGACATAAAATTAGAAAAATTAGAAAGATTGGTATCTTAGTGTTGTTTGAGGGTGATAATCCAATCAAACGTGAAAGAGAGAAATTCAGTACCTAGTTGAAATTTGCCGCTCACTAATTCTTGCTTAAAGAATCAACTACGTGAATTATTTTTTGATTTAAAAAGGTGACATATTTAAACAGTTACAATAATAGCAACCTACTGTCCGAAGGTTCCGATTACGAGTCACTGAAATCAAATCAGTTGTAGATGTCTCGACGACATTTATTTTCCATCAAAGGAATACTGTCTGTGAATCTGTCAGATCATCAACATGTGAATAGAAATTGTTTTCATTAACTTTATACTTAAATGCAGAAATATATTTTGCTGCTAAGAGAGGTGGGGGATGAAATTGAAAACAAGTAACTTGCCTGATGTAAATACACATAAATAAAATTTTAATTAATTAGTTATTACAAAATTAACGAACATTTTGGAGTGAGTGTTGTATTGAGTGACATTTTGCAATCTTTCATATTTCAGTAGCAACGAAGGAAGATTACGTCACCTTATGATGTATGTCAGCCTGTCCAATTATAGGCAAGAGTTATGGTTAATTCAATTAAACCTAATTCGAAATATGTTGTTTGGAAACACATTGTCCTCTTTCAAATAAATTTGATTTGATCTTATATTGTATTAATATTACATCAAATTGTGGTTCAGTTATATTTTTTGTTATAATTCTATTTGTTTGAATCCACAGTGTCAACAAATTGACAGAGCAAAGAAATGTCGAGATGAGTTATAATAACTTTAATGGTAGAACTGTTCCGAATCAATTTCATCCTTATTTTTCAACTTACACTAAATGACTATAAATGTGGCTCCCAAATATTTAAATATAATATAACTTTCCAAATAAAACTACTTTGTTTAAGTTTTGTGGTTAATTTAATTAATTTTAACCTCCAATTAGTTAGTGGAAAGAAGTACTTAAATGATATATGCGACATAATTTTAGGAAACACATTTACTTATTACAGTACAGATTAAATTTTAAGGAAGAATAACTTCGTCACTATTCTAAAATTATAATTAGAATAAACAAGCTTAATTCTCATATGTACTATGAGTTATAACGTAGGTCCGTACTATCGAAAAATGGAACTCGAGATGGCGATGTGTGGGGCAAGAATTGAACTTCTATCCAAAGAAAATTTCGACACGAGGTGGATTCAGGTAGAGGCGTTACTTACCAAAATCGATACCTGGGATTTCGTTAATGGTGAAGTATCAAAGCCAGTTATATGTCAGGGTGACACAAAAAGTGAATCAGCGTTTAAAACGTGGATGTAAATAAGATAAAAAGGTAAATGCGGACATAATCCTATGCATAAGCCCATCGGACCTCAAGAGTATCAAAGGATGCGAGATTCCCAAAGATTGAAATTGGAGTCAATCCATGCTTCAAATGGACCGGCACTATTGGAACAATTATTTTATATATTTTATATATAATATTTATTTAAGTATAAATAAAATTGGATAACGATAAATTACCCACGTGGTGTGACATATGTCAACGAGGTAAACAAGCAAGGATACTCTTTACTGACAGAGAAGTAAGAAGTAAGCAGTTACTGAATATTGTTCATTCAGACATCTGCGGACCAATGCGAGTCAGAACCAGTGGTGGATCAAGATATCTTCTAACATTTAGGTGTATTTTCTCATGTCAAAAGGAGAATTTCTTGAAATATTTAAGGAGTACTATAGAACTGTCGAAAAACAAACTGGTAATGAAATTAAGAGAAAATTAGCTGAGAAATCAAGATCAAAGAATGCTAAGTGTTTTTTGGAATAGAAATTAACCAAAGCAAGAAAGGAGTAACACTTAAACAAAAAAAATATATTTTAGAGAAATTCAGAATGATAGATTACAATCCAGTTAAAACACCCTATGACTGCCACTCAAAAGTTAACAGAGATTTAAAAATGTTTAAAGTCCCCACACGATACTGAGAATTAATTGGTAGTCTAATGTAGTCTAATGCAGCCGATCAAAACTGGGGCTTTACAATAATTAGCTGTGTCTTTCTGACAATCGAACCTGGATTTGAGGCGCTTTTTCAGTTTCTTATTTCACCGTTTTTGTCTCTTAATAGGAACTTATTCTGAAATGGAACTGGCGAAGTGCCGTGTGGTCCCAATAGGACTCTGAAGCACTCGAACTTCTTGCAGGCACGCTTGCTGTATTTCGCATTTCATGACCGCTAATTCAGTTATTAAATTGTTGATAGTACGAAAACCAAAACTTAATTCAGTTGTTTCTTGAATTGGTAACCAAGGTTACCAACCAAGTAAACAATTTTTTTTATTTGTCTGAATTTAGTTACTAACTAATTTCAGACAAAAGATGGACAGATTTCAGTAGTTGCTACCCAAACTTGGATAAATGACGATCGTTACCGCTGCCATTGGTAACGACAGAAAAGTCTTTTATTGTTAGCAACTTTTGTCAATTGTTCAAAGTGTGGTTAGCAACCAGGGAATATTGTTGATAGTAACAATTTTGGTGTGAGTTGTTTGTCATTCTTCTGTTTGAATTTAGTTATAATAGTTACCAAATTCGAAAGAGAAGGGTTGTTAATTTGGCTGGTAACATCGGTTACTAAATCAATAAACTATGTGTAGTGTCCGGAAAAGAGACAAGCTAAGTGAAAAACTCAATAAAACCCAAAAGTCTGCCGACGTTTCCAGAGGTACCCAATTTCCTTAGTGTTCAAATTTATGTATATTGAATTGTATTAAAGCATTGCATATTCTTCAGACAACAAAAGTATGTTTTACTTTTGATTAATATACATATCGCCTTCATTGCTGTTGGAACCCGAATATGTACAAAATGTAATTTGATTTCAAAACTGAACTTGAACAATTATTTGGTAACTTACAATTTCGTCGTTGAAAAGACGAAAACTACAAAAGAAATAAGTATTTACTCTTTACACGTGAGCTGTCTGTTTCATTTTTTAGCTTTCAATGCAAACACAAATTTAAACAATATCGTTTTGTCATGAAAATATTTTTGTTTATATTCAAAAAATAATAATAATTTTTTCCAGATTGATGTTTTTAATGAACTCAGAAGTCAGATTTATCTAGTAATAGAGGTCCTTATGATATTCCTTCTACAATATTGAATGAATTGTGGATTATAATTAACAAAGCCTCTAACCATGAAATTTAACTTGTTTTTAAAATGTGCTTTATTTCCTAATGCACAGAAAAATTCATTTATTATACCTACCTTAAAGAATGGAGATAGTTTACTTGTAACAAATTTAGGCCTGTATGAAAAATGTTTTGTATTCCATAATTGTCCAAAAAAATTCATTTCCAAAATAATTATGCCATAGTTCCAAAATATTATAAATGAGAGTCAACACGGATTTTGCAAATGTAAATCTTCTACGACCAACCTTCTTATTTATAACAATTCGACAGTTATCATTTACAGGTTGATGTTGTTTATACAGACTTTTAAAAGGCATTTGATAGAATCTGCCATGATTTATTGTTTGCTTAACTAACTGGACTGGAGTTGTCAAGTAAGTTTTCCACTGTAGATAATCATAACGATTGTAATATAAAGTTATTAGTTTTTAAAAAAAAAATAAATCAACACTATTTTCGAAAGTTACACTTTAGGTAAAAGGTTTTAATGTAATATGTTTGAAATTTAGAAATGTGTAATAGATTAGGCGGTAGTTTATCTAGAAAAGTTGGTTTGGCTCAAACTAAAATGAATTTGCGTAAATGTAAAAGAAAAGCTGGTGAATATTCTGGTGCTGAAAGAGTTCAAACACAGAGGTTCAAGAATACAGATATTATTAAAAAGCACTGATTGCAGAACAATTTTTAAATGGGATGGACAGTAATTTAGCATATAAATTCCAGCTTAAAGTATGCGTTATTGTTGAAGAAGAAATTATGAGTAGAAATATTTAATCTTTCCATTTCTCTGTTAACATCATCTATTACTGACTAGTAATTAATAAGTTAACTTAGTTGTCACGCCTTTCCAAATTCTGTCAATGTCAAAACTTTTCGGGTTATTCATCAAACTCTCTAATACCCTCAAAAATTATTTCTTTTTACAAATTGCAAATTTAAATAAAGCATCCTAAGAACTCCATTTACAATTCAACGCATATGGAGAGTTACTACCACGATTTTAACACATTTTTAAAGCAAGTATGGAACATATAAGTGAAACAAGTAATCGTGTCTCACTTCTTGAATGTCTATAATAGTGTAAGCGTTCCTTTTAATTATGTTGCCCTTGTTGCACTATAAAGTAGATATTTAGAAAAATACTGGTTAATAGGATCCCAGGCTCTGCGATGCTTTGTCGTATAAAATAACCTCTTTTTATAATCGGTATCACGATTATAAGATCAGCAATTAACCAGAACGAAAATATTCCAACATTAGTTGACTAAGTTGTCAGAGAGTTGTCAAAACGTGCGTACTCGTTATGAACACTCAAGAAAACATGGAGACACTAAAAATATATATGTAACAAACCAACAAAAAATGCTATTACTTATAAATTTCTACTGTAAAAAGATTGCAAATCTTTACGCGGAAAATTGTAGAATAGAAATCAATATTTCATGATTTGGTTTAAAAGTTGTGTTGACATTATTTGAACTTGTCATCCAAACATGAGGAATCTAAATACTTTTCTTCATAAAATTAGCAAATATGGAAACATTGGTATCTTAGTGTTGTGGGAGAGTGATAACCCAACCAAAAGTGAAAGAGAAAAATTGTCGCTCACTAATTCAAGCTGAAAGAATCAACCACGATAATTTACTGTTGATTTAAAAAAGTGAAATATTTAAACAATTACAATAATGGCAACTTTTTGTTTGAAGGTTTCGATTACGAGTCCTGAAAAATCATGGAAATCACGAACTTTCAAGTTTCAGTAGCAACGAAAGAATTTTGTTTATCAAATAAAAGAAAATAACATTTATGTTGCTAAGATTACGTTTCCTTGTGACATATGCCAGATGTTACAATATAAACAAAACATCCAATGTCCAATTAAACCATATTCGAAATATGTACTTTAAAAAAAGTTGCCTTCTTTCAAGTAAATTTGATTTCAGTAAGAAGAAATGCTAGTTGTGCCTATGTTGATGATGGCCTGTTATTCTCAATTGATGAATCAGAACTAAATTAATTTAAAAAAAAAACTGAAAAACACATATTGGAATTAAAATAATGGAAACCCCAAGTAATTTTTTGGGAATGCAAATAGAAAGTTTTAGTATTTATGTGGAACAAATTTTAAACAGATTTGAAAAGACTAATGCTAGTCCTAATACTATTCCAGTCGACCCTCACATAACACAGCCTGTTCCGTCAAGTTTTACTTGGCGACCACCGCAAATAATCTGACTTAGAGACAATAAATCTGTTGCCAGTTTAGGAACACATAATACTTTTGGAAAAAGCACCTTTTTGTTTTGACCTTCATTGTCATAATGGTCCAACCTATACTTTGTTGTCTGCGACTCTGATTTTATGTATGACAGAGTCATATTTTCAAGCATGTTCTTACGTCTTGTCATGTGTGACGATGCACCGGAAGCCACTTGCCATGGGTCATTTTGGCTGGATGTTGCCTCAAACACAACAGCATATGATGAACTACTTGCTTTTTGTTGAACATTCTTGGTCCTGGATTTGCATTTGAGGACTTTTATGACCTTAGGTTGTTTTCTTGATGACTGACAATACTGTTGAGTCACTTTCAGGTTGTTTAACATCTTGTGATAGTTTTGATTTCACAGAAACTGAAGTTATCTTCATGCCGGAGCTTTCAATAGCAATAATCATTGGTTGATAGGATTCTAGTAGACTGGAGAGTAGCACTGTAAATAGCCATTCATCGTCAACTTCGAAACCAATGTTTCTGAGCTTGTGAGCAGTACACATTATTATGCTCACATATTTCTCTACGTTTTAACATGCAGTAAGTGAAGTATTACAGAGATCATGCAGCAGCCCATCACAGCGTGTCAACCAAGAGTTATCCCATACTTATTTTGCAGTACTACTCTCTTGTATGTGCACGTAATTTATTGAGTCAACTAGTAAATTTATCTTAGTTTTTGCCTTTGAATCTCGTTTTGTGTCCACAATGACACATGTGGGGGGTTTTATGCAGTCCACAACTTCTATTACTGTAGATGTGTATTTACAGCAAATCGCTAGGTTACGTAATTATCTCGGCCGGTTAACTTTTCAATTAATGCCAATTGATTGTTTGCTGACAATTTAAGAACCCTTATTCCAGATGTTACGAGAAATCACCTTTCAAATGTCGTATTGACGTTTTAGGTTAACTTTATTACTTCTCTCAGTAAATAAGCCTTTCTGGGCTTAAAAGAATTTATTATTTCTCAAGAAAAATTTATATTTAAGAATTTAGTGTTAAAATTACAACTTAACTGTCCATAGGCGCACAATTCAAATTACAATTTTAACAGTTTATGTGTAGTTTTAGTGCACTCCTACCAGCTCATCGCATCAGTTACAATTGGCTTCCCAAGAGGAGATGAAACATTATTTGTTTTAAGTAGTGTCAAAATTTTTCATTCTTTATAATAGTGTAAGCTACATTGCGCTGTAAATTAGATTTTTTTTAGAAGAATGCTTCAAGTAAACTAATTAGGGTTAACAAGACAGCATTAAGTTAACTAAGGAAAGCATATTATTATATTTAGTTCGCATCAGTATTATTTATACGATCCACATTCCGCACATTTTGGCAGATTGAAATAACCTCTTTCCGTAATTCGCCAAAGAGCATTATGGGATCGGATACCGAACAAAACAAAATTACACAAAGATCAGTTGTTAAGATTGTCAATGAGTTGTCAAAGAATACGAACCGTATTCCATATCAGTCTTCAGAATTTTGCCAAACTAATTTAAGTGTTTCTTTTCTATGAAGCCTTTTTTCTAAATGTTAGTGTATTGCTTTAATTCAATTCAATATACATAAATTTGAACACTGAACAATTTCTAACATTATCTCAATCATCTAAATCTTATCAATATTAAAATTTGCCCTAATGTGTATTATTTATTTCCTTGAAAAATATTACTTTTTACCAGTGTGCGTTTATATTCGGATTCAAACTCAGATAAATTTTTATTTATTTATAGATTTTATTATGATTAACCATGAGTGACAATAAAGTATGTATCTAAGGACATTTATATAAAATTTAAAAAACAAAAGAAAACTTACTGCATTGTCCCGGATGTGAATCGGGACGGTCTCAGTCGGGGATCGTCGTATCGGTACGGATATTCGAACCGGCACGACTTGGGCGCCGTGTCTGAAGGACAAAACTGGTGGGGTGCATATATACATATATATATATATATATATATATATATATCATCAGTTATCAGTTACTAAATCAATAAACTATGTGTAGTTTGAGGAGAAAAGACAAGCCAAGTGAAAATCTCAATAAAACCCAAAAGTCTGCCGGCGCTTCAAGAGGCCTTAAGATTAAAATATCGGAACTAGAGGGTGAACTACAACGAATGAAAGTATGTAATGCAGTAAGCTGTCTGCTAAACTGCAGACACCTTCGGTAAATCCTGGAAATACTCCTACTTCTAACACCAATCCTTTCTCCCAACTAGCCACTCCACACCTCCGAAACGCAAAAGTTTTCCACGAAGTGGGTCACGCCTATAAAGGTGATGTCGAAATCGTCTGATGATGACGCACCCCTTTGCTCACCGAAAAGACATGAAAGTACTGGAAGTCTTTATATCCATTAAGGTCAAAAGCCAAAAGTGAATAATTGGAACAGTTTACCAGCATCTGGTTCTGATTTTTATTCCAATCATTGTGCATCAGTGGATATATTTTTAGTAACTGGAGATTGAAACCTGCCCCGAGTGAATTGGACTAATGATGAGTATAGTGTTTTCATGAGTTCTGAGGTTTACTCATTAAACTATCACTTATCATTAGTTGATTGGGATTTACTTTTTAGCAATATGGATGTTAATGATTGTGAGCACAAATCTTATGAAATTTTATAAAATATGTTCCAACTTGATCTACCTGTAAAAATATTTAAGAACTATGTTTCTTAAGTTGTTCTATAAAGGGCTTATGACATTAACAATTCGTTATTCCTTTGCAGATATTTGAATTTCGTTGTCATAAACAAATTTAAATATTTTTCATAAAATCAAGTAGCACAAAAAGATTTCTTTATTTGGTTACCACCAAACTTTAATCAGTTCATATCGAAACATACCTCTCTTATACATAATTTGTTTTCAGAATAAATTCAATAAATTAAGATTGAAATCTGAAAGTACTATGTAAAAGGCAAATGGTGGAAAGATTCTAGTGGTCCAAGAATTGGATTTAATTGTACGTATAATTTTCATCTGTATTCAAGATTTTTATAATTAATGACATATTTTATGCTAAAACACACAATTAAATTATTTAATTTAAATAGAAAACAAATAAACTATTTCGACGATCCGTTGGACATCAGGAATTAGTTACACATTGACAGACTGATTACTATCATATAAATGAAGATGAAATGAGCTATGACAAAGCCACACGATATCGGGAAATATGAAAAAAAAATCCAAGAAATCAAAAAAAGTACAAGAAAAAATCCCAATAAAGAAGAAAACAGCATTACCAAAAGTTCCACCAAAAAGGCTGAGGACTGGAATGTTCCCTTTGGAGTTCCACATATCTGTCTGTGTATAAAGCAGGTACTTTCATTTTGAGAATTAAGCATGTTTATAATAATTATAATTTTATAATTGTGGCGAAGAAATTTTTCCTATTGTAATCTGTACTTTATGACGGTAAATGCGTTTCCTAAATAATTATGTTTATATCATAAATAATTATGTCGTATATAGCTGTAAATCTTTCTACTGAATAATTGGAGGTTGAAAAAATCGACAATGTGTCGAAACCATTTTATAACACCAAACTAAATTGTCGACTTAAGTTAAACTAAGTAATTTTATTTGTAAAGTTAAGTTATATTTAATTATTTGTGAATCTCATTTATAGTCTTCCAGTGTAGGTTGAAATATAAGGATGAGATTGATTCGAATCTGTTCTACCATCAACAATATTATAACAAATCGAAAAATCATCACGATATTCCTTTGCTCTGTCAATTTGCTGACAATTAGAATGAGAATTATAAGAAAAGATATAACTGAACCACAATTTGGTGAAATACAATATAAGAATCAAATCAAGTTTTGCTTGGGAGAAGACAACTTTTTTTCTAAATTAAATACTTCTGACATATGTCATAAGGGAACGTAATCTTAGCAACATAAATGTTTTTTTTTTTGACAAACAATTGGTTGCTATTGAAACTTGAAATAAATGTAGATGAGAGATCTGCAACTGATTTGATTTCAGTGACTTTCAGGACACGTAATCTAAACCTTCAGACAGCTATTTTTGTAACTGTTTAAATATTTCACCTTTTTAAATCAACAGTAAATTCACGTAGGTGATTCTCTCAGCTTGAATAACTGAGCGACATATTTCAACACTGAAATTTTCTTTTTCAACATTGGTTATCACCCTCAAATGATATACTAATCTTTCCATATTTGATAATTTTATATCGCAAATTATTTAGATTCCTCATGTCTGGATGACAAATTCAAATAATATCAACACAACTTATAAACCAAATCGTAAAATAGTAATTTCTATTTTACAATTTTCTGCGTAAAAATTGATTTGCAATCTTTGTTCGGTTGAAACTTATAATTAATGGCTTTATCATTTGCAGTTCTGCTAAAATTTTCATCTACTTTGGTGCATATATATTTTTGGTGTCTCCATATTTTCTTGACAGTATGCGTGTTTTGACAACACACTAACAACATCGAGAACTAAAGATGGAGTATTTTCGTTCTGCTTATTCGCGATACTGATCATAGAATGAAGGTATTTTATACTACCAAACATCGCGGACCCTTGTATCCTATTAAGCAGTATTCTTCTAAAATATCTGTAATAATAATAATTATAATATCATAATTGAAAAGAAAGTTTATGCTCCTATAGACATTCAAGAAGTGAGACACAATTTACTTGCTTTACCTATATGCTCCATACTTGCTTTAAAAATATGTTAAAATCGTGGTAGTAACTCTCCATATGCGTTGGGATGTAGATGGAGTTCTTAGGATGCTTTATTTAAATTTGCCATCTGTAAAAAGAAATAATTTTTGAGGGTATTGCAAAAATTATCTTCAAAAATTGATTAAATAAATCATATTGTGGAAGAGACTGAAAAACACAGTGACCAAAGGTTTTTTTGAAAGAAGGAAAATAACGGAGCGATTTTTAATTAAGGATGACTCAATTTGATTATACGGCGTTGTAGTGCATTGATTCAGTCAACCAAAGGGGCGGTATATATAACACGATATTGTACACTAAATACTCTCTGTACTATGTAATATTGTATAACTTTGATATATATACAAATCGGAATTCTTTTTTACAGTTTCTAAGACATCTTGGTGTTTTGATAATATATCATATGCCTAACTTTACTTAAATGAATTTTAATATGATTGGTAATATTTTGATTCAGCAAAATTAAAGCCCGCGGGAATTTTTCATGTGACTTGATTTTCGCGAATTTCATGACTAATTAACACTATTTGAAATCAGAGCTCTAAAATAGATATATTTTGTTATTAGTGTAACTGTTCCAATATGATTGATTAACTGCAATAAATTATGTACCTAAGGGAATTCAAATTTAAAAAACAATACAACACTTATTGTAAATTAGTAATTGTTATTTACAATTATTCCTACAACTTAATTTGAAATATTAACAATTTCAACATTCAAGAGATGCAGTAAAACTTGAGAACACTAGGTATCTCATCATTCAAAAACTCAACAACTACATACACGCCATCAATTTATTTCAGATGTAATTCATAACACATAATTTCTTAAAAGAGTCAAATTTGATGAATAACATCAATGGATTGATTTTAAATGGAAAATGTGTAGGGTTTAACATAATGGTTAAGGCTTGACTAATACCATATGGAATAAATAATGAAATTATTTACTAACAATTTCTTAAAACAGGAGAATAAGTTTTTGGGAGACTCTGAAGCCGATGTCGTTTGTCTGCAAGAAACATTCCTAAAACCGGACATGGGATTCTTTATCCCAGGATACTCTATCCTCCGGGCTGGTGGAGGGGTTGGCATTCTGATCCGGAACTCCATCAGGCACCAGAGGATCGATACGTCCCTCTTTCTGGGCGAGTCGATTGGAGTCGAACACGCCCTAGAAAGTGGTCCGCTTAGGATTGTCTCGGCTTATGTTCGACCGACTGAGAGAGTTTCCTGACTCAATCTCCCGTCCATCCTGCATACCAACTGTCGTACAGTCATTGCTGGGGACTTCAACAGTAAGCACACAGCGTGGGGTTGTGTAAAATCTAACACCAACGGCGGTTTCCTGCTGCGGGCGTCACTGGACTACCGGTTCTCGGTGGAAACCACCGAGACGCCAAACCACTTCCCTGATAGTCCTTCATGCCGATCTGATATCCTTTCCATTTTCCTCTGCAAAAACATCACAGAGGTGCCGGAGGTCATTAACCACCAGGTGTTGTCTTCGGACCACAACCCGATCTCCCTGGCACTTAACGAGAATTGTTGCCAGTGGGAGCCTCGTAAGAGGAAAACCAACTGGTTGCAATTCCGTTATTTAATGGAAACCACCGATTTGCGGTGCAGGATTTTGAACTCTGAAAGGGATATAGACGGTGAAGTGGATAGGCTGTCAAATGACATCCTGACAGCCTTAGAACGGTCGACGCATGCTTGCCCTAACATCTGCAAGCAGCATAGTCTTCCTGGCGAGGTTGTCACCCTCATCAGGAAGAAAAACCGTAGCAGGAAACTTTGGCAGCGTACTCGGGACCCCTTCATCAAGGCCCGGTACAACGCCCTGAGCCGTGAGGTCCGGGCCTGCCTGCTTGAACTCCGGAGCTCCTCGTTCCAGGAGTTCATAGCAGAGGCCGAACTCCATCCTTGTCGGACCTGGAAAGTCATAAGGTCTATCCGAGGGAGGCGTATGCGCTATCCGCACCTTGTTCATGATGGCATCAAAGTCGTCCTGGACAAGGATAAAGCGGAGGTGAGCGGCAATGCTCTCCAAACGCCAGTCTTCCTGGGTTTGTTGTAGAGCACAACTCCATCAGCCGTCAGGTGGACACTATGACTTTCCCAAAACCTGATAGTGACATTCTTCCTACTTCTCCCAGCGAAGTCAGAGGTATCCTTAAAGCCCTCAATAACCGGAAAAGTACCGGCCCAGACACCATCCCCAACGTGGCCCTTAAGAAGCTTGCTACCATTCAGGTGGTAATGCTTACTAACATTATAAATGCGATGCTCCGTCTCCACTACTTCCCGTCGGCATGGAAGGTGGCGACGGTAGTGTCCATTTTAAAACCCAACAAACCTGCCCACCTTGCTAGCAGTTATCGTCCCATTAGCCTCCTTTCTTCGCTAAGCAAGGTGGCGGAGCAGGTTATTCGGACTCGGCTTGAGGAATTTATGGCTGACCAGCACATCCTGCCGAACGCTCAGTTTGGATTTCGTCGAGGCCATGGTACCGGTCATCAGATTTTGCGAGTGACCGAGGACATGGCTGGAAGGCGTAACAAGGGGCAGCATGGTACCATGTTGCTCCTTGATGTCAAGCAGGCATTTGACAGGGTTTGGCACGCTGATCTAATACACAAACTGGCTTCGTTAAATTTTCCTTCTTATCTGATCGGCACTATCCGCTCTTTCCTTTCCAACCGCTCCTTTCGTTCCAGGGTTGGAAGCGAGTTCTCTTCTTCGAGAACTATTACCGCTGGTGTCCCGCAAGGCTCCAAACTATCTCCTACTCTCTTCAATCTCTATTGTAGCGACATACCATCTTGTCCTAGAGTTACTATAGCAATGTATGCCGATGACGTTGCTTTAATTAGCTCCCACAGATGTACAGTTTATGCGGAGATCCATATTAGGAACTTCCTGCCTAAACTGCTCTGTTGGTACTCTCGATGGAGATTGGAGATCAATCGTTCTAAATCCGAAGCTATCTTCTTCTCAAATCGACGAAGGTTGCCACCTAAATTCCTTATCAATGATCACCAAGTTGAGTGGAGTCCCAGCGCCAAGTACCTGGGTGTCATACTTGACAAGAAACACAGTTTCTCTCGCCAGGTCGCTTTGGTATAGTGGAAAGCTCTAGCAGCCTTTGTTGCTTTGAAATCTTTCTTCCTTTCTAAACGTCTTTCCTCTTTAGTTAAGCTGCGTGTTTTTAACGCGACAGTCCACTCTCTTTTCACTTATGCTTTTCCTATAAGGGGCACCGCCGCCCCTTGGCTCATTAGGTCCCTGCAAGGGCCCTTGGTGTCCCATACTATATTCGTAACAGACAAGTCTGTTTCGAATACAACATTTCCTCTCTTTTGGAGCTGCGGCGCAAACATGCCCTCAATCTCCGGAGATCTATCTTTCAACACTCTAATCCGGAGATTGCATGCTTGCATGACATCCAACCCTGTGAATCTGACAGATGCAAGAGACCTTGTCTCTTGGCTGTCTAGACCTCTGCGTCTCTTTGGGACATCTTTTCTTTAGTATGTGGCGGTTAGCTGCAAACCTCTTTAATTTTTTCCTTCTCCCTATTTTCCTAAACCTTTATGGTTATACTCTTAGACCATGATCTTCGGATCGATGCCCGGAGAGGGGTTTTTAGTCGGTTAGTCCGACACTGCCTTCGACATCCAACAGAATGCGTCTTGTATATTTTCCCCTATTTGACCCAATAAAAAAAAAGAGAACTCTGGACCTGTACGTTTGTTTTGACAACTGACTGACAACTGATATTTCAGTTATTTCATTTTGCTTGTTGGTCGATTTTATATTGGCGATACCAAATATAGAAAGATGATATTCTAAATTGTCGAGATATTCTGAACACAGGATTCTATAATAATAATGGAGGAGCTATCCTCCTGTGACAGTTAACAGAGAAACATTCTTCTGATACAATTTAATTTACAATGCGAAAAAACATCTTATAAATGAAAATAAAGCTTACGCTATAACAGAGTCAAGAATTGAGACACAATTTTCTTAGAAAAGCATTTATTTGGAATACCGATCAGACATGTGTTAGATGATGATATTCTTCCAGGTAAATAGAAAGGAAGAATGTATGAATATTGAATGTGTTTCTTTTGTTTGATAAACAAACTGCCTTCGTTGCTAATGAACCCAGATTATGTACAAAACTATTCTTTGGTAAATTTACCTTCTAAACTTGTTCATTTAGTTATTGTGAAGAGCACAAAAAACTTGAGCAACTTTTATTTATCTTCTAAAGGGTTCTTATCCCATCAAATAACATTCGCAAAGTTCAATTTATATTGTGCATCACAATCTTCAAGTTTTGATTCACCACCACGATTTGAACTTTATTTTAAAGCAAGTATGGAGCATGTAGGTAAAGTAAATTGTGTTTCACCTCTTGAATGTTTATAAAGATTTTTTAGAAAAATACTACTTAATAGGATCCCAGGTTCCTATAATCGCGATTATAAATCAGCAACTAAGGCCAAGTTGTCCAATTTGTCAGCTCTCAAGAAAACGTGGAGACACTTAAAATATATATGCACAAACGTAGATGAAAATTTCAACAAAATTACAAATGATACAGCTATTAATTATAAATTTCATCTGAACAAAGATTGCAAATCAGAAAATTGTAAAGTGGAAATCACTTTTTCATGATTTTGTAAATAAAATGTGTTGACATTATTTGAAGTTGTCATCTAGAGATGAGGAATCTAATTAAATTTTGACATAAAATTAGCAAATTTGGAAAGATTGGTATCTTAGTGTTATTTGAGGGTAATAATCCAACCAAACGTGATAGAAAAAATTCAGTACCTAGCTGAAATTTGTCGCTCACTAATTCTTGCTTAAAGAATCAACTACGTGAATTAACTTTTGATTTAAAAAGGTGAAATAATTAAACATTTACAATAATAGCCACCTACTCTCTGAAGGTTTCGATTACGAGTCACTGAAATCAAATCAGTTGCAGATCTCTCGTCGACATTTATTTTGAATCAAAGAAATACTGTCTGTGATTCTGCAGATAATTAACATGTGAATAGAAATTGCTTTTGTTAACATTGTTAACTTTATACTTAAATGCCGATATATACTTTGTTGCTAAGAGAGGTGAGGGATGTCGTCTTTCAAGTAAATTTGATTTGATCTTGCATTTTATTAAAATTACATCAAGTTGTGGTTCAGTTCTATTTTTTGGTATAATTCTATTCGTTTGAATCCACAGAGTCAACAAATTGACAGAGCAAAGAAATATCGAGATGAGATGAGTTATACTAAATGGTAGAACTGTTCCGAATCAAATTCATCCTTATATTTCAACCTACACTAAATGACTATAAATGTGATTCCCAAATATTTATATATAATATAACTTTCCAAATAAAACTACTTTGTGTACCTTTAAGTTATGTGATTAATTTAATATAAGTTTGGTTGTTAACAAATGGTTTCGACCCATTGTCGATTTTTTTAACCTTCAACTATTCAGTGGAGGTACTTAAAAGTTATATGCAACATATTTTTTTAGGAAACACATTTAGTGATTACAGTACAGATTAAAATTTAAGGAAAAATTACTTCGGCACTAATCTAAAATTATAATTGCTATAAACAAGCTTCATTCTCAGATGATAGATGAGTTGAAACCTAGATCCACACTATGGAAACATTTCCATAAAATGAAAGTACTTGCTATATACAGAGATAGAAATGTGGAACTCAAACGGGAACATTCCAGTCCTCAGCCTTTTTGGTAGAACTTTTGAATACAGTTTCTTGGTAATGATGTTTTCTTCTTTATTGTGATTTTTTCTTGTACTTTTTTCGGATTTCTTGGATTTTTTTTCATATTTCATAGCCTTAGAGAAAATATTTGCCGATGTCGTCAGGTTGTGTCGTGGCTCATTTCATCTTCATTTATATGATGGTAATCAGCCTTTCCATGTGAACGTAACTCCTCGTGCCCAACGAATCGTCGAAATACTTTAAAAAAGATATATAAAATTAATATTAAATATTAATTTTATTATATATACCAATTTTATTTGTTTTTCATTTAATTTAAATAATTTAATTGTGTGTTTTAACAAAAAATATGTCATTAATTATAAAAATCTTGAATACAGATGAAAATTATACTTACATTTAAATCCAATTCTTGGGCCACTAGAATCTCTACACCATTTGCCTTTTGCATCGTACTTTAAGATTTCAATCTTAATTTATTCTGAAAACAAATTAATTAGGTATTAATGTGTTGTTTTAAGGAGCGTCATATACATGAAAGTACTTATTCTTTGTTTAGTTGGGAATTCCTGTACGTAAATTAATGAATTTAGACAAAAATATTCCCTAAAAATAACAATTTGATACGATCTGTTTCATTTCTAGCATTACTATACACAAGTATTTCTTCCGATTATCATTTCCAATGAGGCAGGGACTCATTAATAAAAGCGAGAATAGAATACCTGATTTTATGAACAAAATTGAAATTAGTTTATGACAACGAAATTCAAATGTCTACAAATGAATAACGAATAGTTAATGTTATAAGCTCTTTAGAGAACAACTTAGGAAACTTAGTTTTTAATTTTTTTACATGTAGATAAAGTAGGAACATATTGTATAGAATTTCATAAGACACAATCAACCAATGATAATTGATAGTTTAAAGTGTAAACCTCAGTACTCATGCAAACACTATCCTTACTCATCATTGGTCCAATTCACTCGAGGCAAGTTATGTTAGAATATCTAGACATAGTGTATAACGGTTGTGATGACAACGGAGAATAAAAACAACAGAAGAGCGTAGTTATAGAAACAGAGTTAAGTTGTAAGAGCAGAGTTAGTTGTATACAGCCCACCAATGTTGTAAAATAGTCAATAAGCGTTTTACTGAGTACCTTGCATTATCATTCCACGTCGCCTTGTAAGCAGGCATATTCTAACTATTAACTTTTGTATTTTGACCTTAATGGAAACAAATACTTCCAGTGCTTCCGTGTCCTTTCGGTGAGCACAGGGGTGCGTCGTCTGGATTTCGAGAACACCTCCATAGGCGTATCCCACTTTGTGGAAGACTTCTGCGTTTTGGAGGTGTGGGGTGCCTGGTCGGGAGGAAGGATTGGTGTTAGGGTTAGAAGTAGGAGTACTTCCAGGATTTACCGATGGTATATGAAGCTTAGCAGACAGCTTAATGCATTACTTACTTTCATTCGTTGTAATTCACCCTCTAGTTCCGAGATTTTAATCTTAACGTCTAGTTTTCAGGTACCTCTTGGCATATCTTTTTCGCGGACTCTACACATGGTTTATTGGTTTAGTAACCGAGGTTACCAGCCAAACTCTTCTCTTTTGTCTGAATATGGCAACTCTTATAACTAAATTCAAACAGAAGGACGAACGTTATCTCTAACTCCATTTGGGGGTCTGATGTCGGTGTGGCGCTTTGCCGAATTTTGCTGTTGTTACTTACTTTAGATAGTTAACTCTTTCGGAACTTCGAACGGAGTCGTGCTCAGGGTTTACCGCGCGGTTGACCTTTCTTTCTGCCAATAGAACCTGGATTTGAACCGCCTTTTCCTTTTCTTCATTCACGGTTTTTGTCTCTTAGTATGAACTTCTCGTGGAACGGAACTGCCGATGTGCCGTCCGGTTCCAATAGGATTCGGAACCACTCGACCTTTTGCAGGCACACTTGCTGTTTTCGCATTTCATTATCGCTAATTCGGTTATTAAACTGTTTATAGTACGAAAACAAAAATTTAATTCAGTTGTTTCTTGGATTGGTAACCAAGGTTACCAGACAAGTAAACAAATTTTTTCATTTGTCTGAATTTGGTAACTAACTAAATTCACACAAAAGAGGGACACTAAATAAAAACAAAAATATCACTACAAACACTTTTGAAAACTGAGGTGTGAGTGTGATGAGAATAATAGTCGATGTTACAAGAAAACTAATCGTTTATTATATTATTACAAAGTGTGCACTCGGCTAGAAACGTCAAAGACTAAAAACTAAGAACTAAAAACCCTTCGTAGCATGACGCTTGCGTTAGGGCATCTATACAGAGGGGTTCCAAGTATCAATGTGCAATTTCATTCCTTAACAAACACTTTTCCGTAGTTGCTACTCAAATTTGGATAAATGACGATTGTTACCGCTGCCATTGGTAACGACAGAAAGGTCTCTTATTGTTAGCGACTTCTGTCAATTGTTCAAAGTGCACCAGGAAATATTGTTGATAGTAACAATTTTTGTTTGAGTTGTTCGTCCTTCCTCTGCCTGCATTTAGTTATAATAGTTACCATAATCGAAAGAGAAGAGTTGTTAACGCTAATCCCAAATCTTTATCCCAACCAGCCACCCCCACTCCTGCAAAGTCTTCCAGCTCCAAAACGCAGGAACTCGGTCACCCCCAAGGAGGTGATGTCGAAATTGTCTAACTACGATGCACCAGTTATGGTTCAGTATTCAAATTTATGTATATTGAATTGTATTAAAGTATTTTAGACCAAGTACACTAAGAATTAGAAGAGACTTCTCATAGAGAAGAAAATTTTAAATTGGTTTGGGAAAAAACAGCGCTAATGATTAGCCGTCTCAGATCTCAGTTTCGGTTAATATTTTTTGACAGCTCATTGACAATCTTGGCAACTGATCTTTGTGTAATTTCGTTTCGTTTGGTGTCCAATAATATAATGCTCTAAAGGCGAATTACTGAGAGAGGTTATTTCAATTTGCCAAAATATGCGGAATGTAGGAAGGTCCTAATTATGTGATGTGAATTTATAAGTTTAACAAAATTGAAAAAAAGCAGCTAAAAAAGATGTTTAAGTTTTATTATTATCTTATCAAAGAAAATATATAAAATTTTGATATTTGTTAGGAATAGCAATGTCTAATTAACAATTCACACACTTTTGTCGATGCATATTCTTCAGACAACAAAAGTATGTTTTACTTTTGATTAATAAACATATCGCCTTCATTGCTGTTGAAACCTGAATATGTACAAAATATCATTTGATTTCAAAACTGATCTTGAACAATTATTTGGTAACTTCTTAAAATTTCGTCATTGAAAAGACAAAAACAACAAAAGAAATAAGTATTTACACTTCGTTAGCTGTTTGTTTCACTTTTTTGCCTTCAATGCAGACACAAATCTAATATTTTTGTTTATATTCAAAATGTTAATTATAATTTTGTCCAGATTGATGTTTTCAATGAACTCAGAAGTCTTGATTTATCTAGTAATAGAGGTCCTTATGATATTCCTTCTACAGTATTGAATGAATTGTGGATTCTCATTAACAAAGCCTCTAACAATGAAATTTAAAATGTTTTTAAAATCTACTTTATTTCCTAACGTACGTAAAAAATCGTTTGTTATACCTACCTTAAAGGATGGAGGTAGTTTACTTGTTGTTTTCCAAAATTGTCCAAAAAAATCATTTCCAAAATAATTATGCCATAGTTCCAAAATATTATAAATGAGAGTCAACATGAATTTTGCAAATGTAAATCTTCTGCGACCAACCTTCTTATTTATAACCTCTCGACAGTTGGTGCTCTTGATAATCATTTACAGGTTGATGCTGTTTATACAGGCATTTAAAAGGCATTTCATTGAATCTGCCATGATTTATTGTTTGCTAAACTAAATGGGCTGGATTTGACAAGTAATTTTTCCACTGTAAATAATCATAACGATTGTAATGTAAAGTGATTAGTTTTTATAAAAAAATTAATCAACACCATATTCGCAAGTTATACTTTAGATAAAAGATATTAATGTAATGTGTTTGAAATTTAAAAATGAGTAATAGATTGGGCGGTAGTTTTTCTAGAAAAGTTGGTTCGGTTCAAGCTACAATGAATTTGGGTAAATGTAAAAGAAAAGCTGGAGCATATCTTGGTGCTTTTGCCCACACATTAAAGTAGCTTTTTACACAAATACTGCTGTAGGATAACAGGTTTTGCGATGTTTTGTCGTATAAAATAACCTCTTTCCATAATCGGTATCGCGATTATAAGTACAGCAATTAAGCAGAACGAAATACTCTCACATTAGCTGTCAAAATTGCCAGAGTTGTCAAAACGTGCGGACTCCTTAGGAACTCGTTAGGAATATTTAAACAATTACAATAATGGCAACTTGATGCCATTATTGTGGAGATGTCGATTACTAGTCCTGAAAGTCACGGAAATCAAATTAGTTGCAGATCTATCGTCGACATACAAAAACTGTCTGTGATTCTGATAGATAATTAACATGTGAAAAGAAATAGTTTTTGTTAACTTTGTTAACTTTATATTTCCATTAGAATAGATTGCTGCTAAGAGAAGTTCCAACTATTATAATTTAGTTTGAATATGTGATACGGACGACGTGAGGGATGAAATTGAAAACAGGATAACTAGATGTATATACACATAAATAAAATTTTAATTAATTAGTAATTACAAAACTAAACGAACATTTGGGAGTGGGTGTTGGACTGAGTGACATTTTACGAACTTTCAAGTTTCAATAGCAATGAAGGAATTTTGTGTATCAAATAAAAGAAAATAATATTTATGTTGCTAAGATTACGATTCCTTGTGACATATGCCAGACGTTAAAATATAAACAAAACATCCAATGTCCAATTGAACCTTATTCGAAATATGTAATTTAGAAAAAAGTTGTCTTCTTTCAAGTAAATTTGATTTGTTTCTTCCATTTCTTCTTTTATTGATGATCCTTGGTCCTGGATTTGCATTTGAGGACTTTTATGACCTTACTTATTACAAGTGTATCACCCTTACTTACTTTGTTTCTTGTGGTTGGTATTGTTGACTGAGAATACTGTTGAGTCACTTTCAGGTTGTTTAACATCTTGTGATAGTTTTGATTTCACAGAAATTGAAGTTATCTTCATGCCGGAGCTTTCAATAGCAATAATCATTGGTTGATAGGAGGATTCTGGTAGACCGGAGAGTAGCAATGTAACTAGCCATTCATCGTCAACTGCGAAACCAATGTTTCTCAGATTGTGAGCAGTACACATAATTTTGCTCACATATTTCTCTACGTTTTGACATAGAGTAAGTGAAGTATTATAGAAATCACGCAGCAGCCCATCACAGCGTGTCAACCAAGAGTCATCAAATACTTATGAAAACGTATCCCATACTTCTTTTGCAGTACTACTCTCTTGTATGTGCACGTAATTTATTTAGTCAACTAGTAAATTTATCTTAGATTTTGCCTTTGTGTCTCGTTTTGTGTCCACAATGACACATGTGGTGGGGTCTATGCAGTTTCACAACTCCTCTTGCTGTAGGTATGATTTTAGAGCAAATTGCCACGTTACGTAATTATCTCGGCCGGTTAACTTTTCAATTAATGCCAATTGATTGTTTGCTGACAATTTAAGAACCCTTATTCCAGATGTTACGAGAAAACACTTTTCAATTGTCGTATTGACGTTTTAGGTTAACTTCATTACTTTTCTCAGTAAGTAAACCATTCTCGGCTTCCCTGGGCTTTTCTGGCTTCATAACCTGTTAATTTTTCTTAAAAGAATTTTTTATTTCAGGAGAAAAACTTATATTTAAGAATTTAGTGTTAAAATTACAACTTAACTGTCTACAGACGCACAATTCAAATTACAATTTTATCAGTTTATGTGTAGTTTCTACAGGTCATCGCATCAGTTACAATTGGATTCCCAAGAGGAGATGAAACATTATTTGTTTCAAGTTGTGTTATAATTTTCCTTTCTATGTAATAGCGTAAGCTACATTGCGCTGGCGCTGTTAATTAGATTTTTTTGAGAAGAATGCTTCAGGTAAACTACTTTGGGTTAAAAAGACAGCATTAAATTAACTGAGGAATGCATATTATCGGAATTTGTAAGCTGGGTCATCTCCTTGATTAGTATTTATATGATCCCATTTTTCGCACTGAAATATCTTCTTTCTGTAATTCGTCAAAGAGCATTATAGGATCGGACACCAAACAAAACAAAATTACACATAGATCAGTTGTCAAGATTGTCAGTGAGTTGTCAAAAAATACGAGTTGAAACTGAGACTGAGACGGCTAGCCATAAGCGCTACCAAATAATTTCATTCAATTAGAAACGTTAAATAATTACTTTAATAACAAGGTTATATAAATGTTTGTGATTTAAAGTACTGTAACCTGTATTCCATTTCTATCTATACACTTCTGCCATACTAATTTAAGAGTTTATTTTCTATGAGAAGGCTCTTCTAATTCTTAGGGTACTTGGTCTAAAATACTTAAATACAATTCAATATACATAAATTTCAACACTGAACCATAAATGGTTCACAATTTCGACATCACCTCCTTGGGAGTGACCGAGTTCCAAGAAGTCTTCTGAGTTTTGGAGCTGGGAGACTTTCCAGGGGATGCAAGGGTGGCTATTTGGGATAAAGATTTTGGATTGGCGTTAGGAGTAGGGGTACTATCAGAGTTTACCGATAGTATCCCTAGTTTAGACGACAAAGCTGTGTAAGCACTCTTTCACTCTCTGTATCTCACATTCTAGTTCCAAAATTTTATTCCTAAGGAAATCGGGTACCTCTGGAAACGTCAGCAGACTTTTGGGTTTTATTGAGTTTTTCACTTAGCTTTTCTTTTTTCCGGACCCTACACATGGTTTCTTGGTTTAGTAACCGAGGCTACAAGCCAAATTAACAGCTCTTCTCTTTCGATTATGGTAACTATTATAACTAAATTCAGACAAAAGAAGGACGAACAACTCAAAAAAAATTGTAATTTTCAACAATATTCCCTGGTTGCTACCCACAATTTGAACAATTGACAAAAGTCGCTAACAATAAGAGACTTTTCTGTCGTTATCAATGGCAGAGGTAACGATCGTCATTTAACCAAGTTTCGGTAGCAACTACGGAAAAGTGTTGGTAGTGATATTTTCGTTTTTATTTAGTGACCCTATTAAAGTTCCTATTAAAAGACAAGAATCGTGAAATAAGAAAAGGAAAAGGAGGCTCAAATCCAGGTTCTATTGGCAGAAAGGAAGGCGGTACCACATCCAACGACACAACTAGTTATTGTAAAGCCCCAGTTTTGATCGGTTACATTAGAGTACATTAGAGTACCAATTAATTCTTTGTATCGTGCGGGGTCTTTGAATGGTTTTAAATCTCTGTTAAATTTTGAGTGGCAGTCATACGGTGTTTTAATTGGATTGCAATCTACCATTCTGAATTTCTCTAAAATATATTTTTTTTGTTTTAGTGTTACTCCTTTCTTACTTTGATTAATTTCTATTCTAAAGAAAAACCTTGCAATCTATGATCTTCAATTTCTCAGCTAATTCTCTCTTAATTTCATTACCAGTTTATTTTCGACAGTTCTTTTGTACTCCTTAAATTTTTCAAAAACTTCTCTCTTTGACTTAAGGAAAAAACCTGGCACCACCTATTATATTCGTCTATTAATGTAAGAAGATATCTTGATCCACCGCTGAATTTGACTCTCATTGGTCCGCAGATATCTGAATGGACAATATTCAGTAACTGCTTACTTCTTCCTTCTCTGTCAGTAAAGGGTTTCCTTGCTTGCTCACCTCGTTGACATTGTCACACCACATGGGTAATTTATCATTATCCAATTTATTACCGTGTACCAGTCGCTTTCTGTACAAATCCTGTACGCCTTTATAATGTAGGTACTCTAGTTGTTTATGCCACAGGACCGTTTTGTTTGAATTTCTATGCATTATTCACTTGTAGACATTTGAATTTCGTTGTATATAAACATATTACAATATTTTTCATAAAATCAAATAGCCCAAAAAGTTTTCTTTATTTGTTTACCACAAACCTCTAATCAGTTCAGACTTTTTTTTCATAAGAAACACATCTTTCTGAAGTTGCTCCTACGCTTCAATTCAAAATTAATAGTTAAATATTCTCTCTTTATTAATGAGGTTCTTCCTCATTGAGAATTGTAATTAGCAGAAATACTTATGTACAGTAGTGCTAGAAATGAAACCGATCGTACCAAACTGTTATTTTTAGGGAATAGTTTTGGCTAAATTCATTATTTATATTTACAGGAATTCCCAACTAAACACAAAATAAGGCTTCATAAAATAACACATTGATTTGTTTTCAGAATAAATTATGATTTTTTTTTATTGGAGCAAAGAGGGGGAAATCTACAAGACGTAGTGCCGGACTTTACCGACTAAAAACCCCTCTCCGGGCAATGATTCGAAGATCATGACCTAAGCGTAGTTAACCATAAAGGTTTAGGAAAATAGAAGGGAAAACTAAAGAGGTACGTAACAATCGCTACATAGTAAAAAAAAGATGTTCAAAAGAGACGCAGAGGTCTAGACAGCCAAGAGACAAGGTCTCTTGTATCTGTCGGATTCACAGGGTTGGATATCATGCAAGCATGCAATATCCGGATTAGAGTGTTGAAAGATAGATCTCCGGAGATTGAGGGCATGCTATTTTCTCTGAGGCCATGAAATATGAAAAAATATGCAAGAAATCCGAAAAAAGGTCAAGAAAAAGTCACAATAAAGGAGAAAACAGCAATACCAAGAAACCGTCTTCAAAAGTTCTCTCAAAAAGGCTGAGGACAGGAATGTTCCCGTTGGAGTTCCACATATCTGTCTGTGTATAAAGAAGGTACTTTTATTTTATGGAAAGTTTTCCATGGTATGGGCATACGTTTCAACTCATCTAACATCTGAGAATTAAGCATGTTTATAATAATTATAATATTAGAATTGTGCCGTAGTAGTTTTTGCTTATATTTTAATCTGTAATTTATGACGGAAAATGTGATTCATAAATAATTATATTGTGTATATCTGTATATTTTTCCACTGAATAATTGGATGGTGAAAAAATCGGCAATGTGTCGAAACCATTTTATAACACCAAACTAATATTAAAATATCGACGTAAGTTAAACAGGGTAGTTTTATTTGTATAGTTATGTTATATTTAAATATTTGGGAATATCATTTATGGTCATCCACTGTAGGTTGAAATACAAGGATGAGATTGATTCGAAACAGTTCTACCATCAAAAATATTATAACAAATTGAAAAATCATCACGATATTCCTTTGCTCTGTCAATTTGCTGAGACAGTGGATTAAAACGAATTATAAGAAAAGATATAACTGAACCACAATTGGGTGTTATATTAATACAATGTAAGAATCAAATCAAATATGCTTGAGAGAAGACAACTTTTTTATAAATTACATACTTCTGACATATGCCATAAAGAAACGTAATTTGACATGTTATTTTATTTTTTGACAAACAATTTGTTGCTATTGATACTTGTTTGCAAAATGTCACTCAATCACACACTCACTCGCTTTATTTTTTAATTACAAATTAATTAAAATTTTATTTATGTGTATATACATCAGGCTAGTTATCTTGTTTTCAATTCTATCCCTCACCTATCACATATTAATTACCTGTCGAAAATAAATGTCGACGAGAGATCTGCAACTGATTTGATTTCAGTGACTTGCAGGGCTCGTAATCTAAACCTTCAGACGGTAAGTTGCTATTTTTGTAACTGTTTAAATATTTCACCTTTTTAAATCAACAGTAAATTCACGTAGTTGACTCTTTCAGCTTGAATAAGTGAGCGACAGATTTCAACTATGCACTGAATTTTTCTCCTTCACCTTTAATTATCACCCTCAAACAACACTAATATACCAATCTTTCCATATTTGATAATTTTATGTCGTAAATTATTTAGATTCTTCATGTCTGGATGACAAGTTCAAATAATGTTAACTAACACAATTTATAAACCAAATCATGAAATAGTGATTTCTATTTCACAATTTTCTGGGGAAATAAAGATTTGAAATCTTTGTTGGGTTGAAATTTATAATTAATAGATTTATCTGTTGCAGTTTTGTTAAAACTTTCATCTACTTTAGTGCACATATATTTTTAGTGGTTCCACATTTTCTTGGGAGTGGGCATATTTTGACAAAACACTGACAACATCATCGAGAACTAAAGTTGTAGTATTTTTGTTCTGCTTATTCGGTTATCATATAATCGCGATACCGATCATGGAAAGAAGTAATTATATACAACCAAACATCGCGGAGCTTTGTATCCTATTAAGCAGTATTCTTCTAAAATATCTGTAATAAGGTATATCATAATGGAAAAGAAAGTTTATGCTCTTATAGACATTCAAGAAGTGAGACACAATTTACTTGCTTTACCTATATGCTCCATACTTGCTTTAAAAATATGTTAAAATCGTGGTAGTAACTTTCCATATGCGTTGGGATGTAGATGGAGTTCTTAAGATACTTTATTTAAAATTGCAATCTGTAAAAAGAAATCATTTTTGAGGGTATTGCAAAAATTATCTTCAAAAATTGATTGAATAAATCATATTGTAGAAGAGAATGAAAAACACAGTGACCAAAGATTTTTTTGAAAGAAGGAAAATAACGGAGCGATTTTTAATTAGGGATGTCTCAATTTGATTATACGGCGTTGTAGTACGTTGGTTCAGTCAACCAAAGGGGCTATATACAGTGCAAAAATGCTAGTGCAAGTGCGCGCTTGCGCACAATATAAATTAATCTTAGCGAATGCATTTAGTAACTCTCTATATGCGATATTAAAAACAAAAATAAGTATTCTAAAAATAAAGTTCTTTATTCAAAATAAAAAATATCCCAAAAATTAAATAAAATAAATAAATGCATAAGTAAAAAAACTAAAAATAATTAAATAAAGTGTTCAAAGACACCGACTCGTCTACGGAGACGAACCGCATGCTAAACTCAGCAAAACCAAATGATCCCCTCTAGTCAGTCCGGCCCGCCCACATAATTGCATGTATATCTTTCTTTTTTGTTTACAAAGGGGTGTTGATGTTCCGTCTCAATATGCGAGTAGACACGTTCATCATTTTTGATACTGTATAACAGGATATTTTACACTAAATACTCTGTAATATTGTATCACTTTGGTTAACTTTTGATATATATATATACAAATCGGGATTCCTTTTTACAGTTTCTAATACATTTTGGTGTTTTGATAATATATCATATACCTAACTTTACTTAAATGAATTTTAATATGATTGGTAATATTTTGATTCAGCAAAATTAAAGCCCACGGAAATTTTTCTTGTGGCTTGATTTCCGAGAATTTCATGATTAATTAACACTATTTGAAATCAGAGCTCTAAAATAGATATATTTTGTTATAGTGTAACTGTTCCAATATGATTGATAAACTGCAATAAATTATTAAGGGAATTCAAATTTAAAAAACAATACAACACTTATTGTAAATTAGCAACTGTTATTTACAATTGTTCCAACAACTTAATTTCAAATATTAACAATTTCAACATTCAAGAGATGCTGTGAAACTTGAGAACACTAGGTCATCATTCAAAATCTCAACAACTACATACACGCCATCAATTTATTTCAGAAGTAATTCATAAGGAATAACACATAATTTCTAAAAAAAGTCAACTTTGATTAACATCAATGGATTAAATTTAAATGGAAAATGTGTAGGGTTTAACATAATGGTTAAGGCTTGAGTAATACCATATGGAATAAATAATGAAATTATTTACTAACATTTTCTTAAAACAGGAGAATAAGTTTTTGAGAACTCTGGTCCTGTACATTTGTTTTGACAACTAACTGACAACTGATATTTCAGTTATTTCATTTTGCTTGTTGGCCGATTTTATATTGGCGATACCAAATATAGAAAGATGATATTCTAAATTGTCGAGATATTCTGAACACAGGATTCTATAATAATAATCGAGGAGCTATCCTCCTGTGATAGTTAACAGTGAAGCATTCTTCTTATACAATTTAATTTACAATGCGAAAAAACATCTTATTATTGAAAATAAAGCTTACGCTATAACAGAGTCAAGAATTGAGACACAATTTTCTTAGAAAGGCATTTATTTGGAATACCGATCAGACATGTGATAGATGATGATATTCTTCCAGGTAAATAGAAAGGAAGAATGTATGAATATTGAATGTGTTTCTTTTGTTTGATAAACAAACTGCCTTCGTTGTTATTGAACCCAGATTATGTACATAACTATTCTTTGGTAAATTTACCTTCTAAACTTGTTCATTTAATTATTGCGAAGAGCACAAAAAACTTGAGCAACTTTTATTTATCTTCTAAAGGGTTCTTATCCCATCAAATAACATTCGCAAAGTTCAATTTATATTGTGCATCACAATCTTCAAGTTTTGATTCACCACCACGATTTGAACTTTATTTTAAAGCAAGTATGGAGCATGTAGGTAAAGTAAATTGTGTTTCACCTCTTGAATGTTTATAAAGATTTTTTAGAAAAATACTACTTAATAGGATCCCAGGTTCCTATAATCGCGATTATAAATCAGAAACTAAGGCCAAGTTGTCCAATTTGTCAGCTCTCAAGAAAACGTGGAGACACTTAAAATATATATGCACAAACGTAGATGAAAATTTCAACAAAATTAAAAATGATAGAGCTAGGTTGATTGTTATCTTATTGTTGTTTGAGGGTAATAATCCAACCAAACGTGATAGAAAAAATTCAGTACCTAGTTGAAATTTGCCGCTCACTAATTCTTGCTTAAAGAATCAACTACGTGAATTATCTTTTGATTTAAATAGGTGAAATATTTAGACATTTACAATAATAGCAACCTACTGTCCTCGTCATCTAATTAATGACGCGCATGAATGGATTAACGAGATTCCCACTGTCCCTACTCACTATCTAGCGAAACCAGTGCCAAGGGAACTGGCTTGGAAAAATTAGCGGGGAAAGAAGACCCTGTTGAGCTTGACTCTAGTCTGGCACTGTAAGGAGACATGAGAGGTGTAGCATAAGTGGGAGATGGCAACATCGCCGGTGAAATACCACTCGAGAAACAACAACATATATTAGTTAGTTGGTTTTTCGTTTTGCTATGTTATTAGAAACAAAAACAGAAACAGAAAAACTGTAACTAACAAAACACGGGGTCTCGTCTAACCGACAAGACGAATCCCCAAGCAAAGGGCTGAGTCTCAACAGATCGCAGCGTGGAAACTGCTCTACCGAGTACAACACCACGCCAGGTACGTAAGTCGTCTGCAGACAATTCCGAGTTCCAACATCGAAATGTTTGAACACCCATGGTAGACCGCCAAGAAGCCTCGTCGACATTTATTTTGAATCAAAGAAATACTGTCTGTGATTCAGCAGATAATTAACATGTGAATAGAAATTGTTTTTGTTAACATTGTTAACTTTATACTTAAATGCCGATATATATTTTGTTGCTAAGAGAGGTGAGGTATGAAATTGAAAGGAAGATAATTAGCCTGATGTATATATACATAAATAAAATTTTAATTAATTAGTAATTACAAAAATAAACGGACATTTGGGAGTGAGTATTGGATTGAGTGACGTTTTTGCAAACATTCATGTTTCAATAGAAACGAAGGAAGTTTGTTTGTCAAATAAAAGAAAATAACAATTATGTTGCTAAGATTACGTCACCTTATAGCATGTCACCCTGTCCAATTATAGGCAAGAGTTATGGTTAATTCAATTAATCCTAATTCGAAATATGTAGTTTAGAAACACGTTGTCGTCTTTCAAGTAAATTTGAATTGATCTTGCATTGTATTAATATTACATCAAGTTGTGGTTCAGTTATATTTTTTGGTATAATTCTATTCGTTTGAATCCACAGTGTCAACAAATTGACAGAGCAAAGAAATATCGAGATGAGATGAGTTATACTAAATGGTAGAACTGTTTCGAATGAAATTCATCCTTATATTTCAACCTACACTAAATGACTATAAATGTGACTCCCAAATATTCATATATAATATAACTTTTTAAATAAAACTACTTTGTTTACCTTTAAGTTATGTGGTTAATTTAATATAAGTTTGGTTGTTAATAAATGGATTCGAACCATTGTCGATTTTTTTAACCTTCAACTATTCAGTGGAGGTACTTAAAAGTTATATGCAACATATAACACATTTAGTGATTACAGTACAGATTAAAATTTAAGGAAGAATTACTTCGGCACTAATCTAAAATTATAATTGCTATAAACAAGCTTCATTCTCAGATGATAGATGAGTTGAAACCTAGATCCACACTATGGAAACATTTCCATAAAATGAAAGTACCTGCTATATACAGAGATAGATATGTGGAACTCCAACGGGAACATTCTAGACCTCAACCTTTTTGGTAGAATTTTTGAAGACGGTTTCTTGGTAATGCTGTTATCTTCTTTATTGTGATTTTTTCTTGTACTTTTTTCGGATTTTTTGGATTTTTTTTCATATTTCATAGCCTCAGAGAAAATATTTCCCGATGTCGTCAGGTTTTGTCATGGCTCATTTCATCTTCATTTATATGATGGTAATCAGCCTTTCCACGTGACCGTAACTCCTCGTGCCCAACGAATCGTCAAAATACCTTAAAAAAGATATATAAAATTATTAAAGATTAATCATATTATATATACCAATTTTATTTGTTTTTCATTTAAATTAAATAATTTAATTGTGTGTGTTTTAACATAAAATATGTCATTAGTTATAAAAATCTTGAATGCAGATGAAAATTATACTTACATTTAAATCCAATTCTTGGGCCACTAGAATCTTTACATCATTTGCCTTTTGTATCGTACTTCTAGCATTACTATACACAAGTATTTCTTCCGATTATCATTTCCAATGAGGCAGGGACTCATTAATAAAAGCGAGAATATTTAACTAATAATTTTGAATTGAAGCGTAGAAGCAACTTCAGAGAGATGTGGTTCGTATGAAATAACAGTTTGAACTGATTAAAGTTTGGTGGTAAACAAGTAAAGAAAACTTTTTAGTCTACCTGATTTTATGAACAAAATTGAAATTTGTTTATGGGAACGGAATTCAAATGTCTACAAATGAATAACGAATAGTTAATGTTATAAGCTCTTTAGAGAACAACTTAGAAAACTTAGTTTTTAATTTTTTTACATGTAGATAAAGTAGGAACATAATGTATAAAATTTCAGAAGACACAATCAACCAATGATAATTGATAGTTTAAAGTGTAAACCTCAGTACTCATGCAAACACTATACTTACTCATCATTGGTCCAATTCACTCGAGGCAGGTTATGTTAGAATATCTAGACATCGTGCATAACGGTTGTGATGACAACGGAGAATAAAAACAACAGAAGAGCACAGGGGTGCGTTGTCAGGATTTCGAGACCACCTCCATAGGAGTATCCCACTTTGTGGAAGACTTCTGCGTTTTGGAGGTGTGGGGTGGCTGGTCGGGAGGACAGATGGGTGTTAGGGTTAGAAGTAGGAGTACTTCCAGGATTTACCGATGGTATCTGTAGTTTAGCAGACAGCTTACTGCATTACTTACTTTCATTCGTTTTAATTCACCCTCTAGTTCCGAGATTTTAATCTTAACATCTAGTTTTCGGGTACCTCTTGGCTTATCTTTTTCGCGTACACTACACATGGTTTATTGGTTTAGTAACCGAGGTTGCCAGCCAAATTAACAACTCTTCTCTTTTGTCTGAATATGGCAACTCTTATAACTAAATTCAAACAGAAGGACGAACGTTATGTCTAACTCCATTTGGGGGTCTGATATCGGTGTAGCTCTTTGCCGAATTTTGCTGTTGTTACTTACTTTTCAGAGAATATGCAAGAAATTGCAGTAATTTATTCAATCAATTAATTGAAATACAAAGGATGAATCAACAAAAAAGACAACTACTACTGTGCTCTTGAGCTGTTTCTCTCAAACTGACTCTCACTGTTTCTTGATCACCAAGGTTACCTCGATCGCCTTCATTTGTCAATTGTTATTGTTTTTTAACTTTATTCTATTTTATTGTTTATATTAACACCGCCTCTCAATAGAATAGAATGAAGGCAATCCGAATCATAAAGACATTTCAATTATTTGTGATTGCTTTTCTTCCTCTAGGTAAGTCGCAAATAGACCTAGTATTGTTCTTTGCTAACGACTGCATCTCACAATTGATTGCTTATTCCCACTCAGACCAGTCACTACGCCGTTTTGCTTCCGATATTGTGGACGGATCGTCACCAACAAATAGTTCTGCTGATAACACTAGTGATTCACCTTCGATAGATGATAGTGCCATATGCGCATCACATTCAGGTGCATAATTACCGTAACGTAGCGGTGCCTTTCTTACTCTCCCGCTCTTTCGTTGAGTTACCTCGCTGATACCCATGTTATCCAAATAAACGCCGTTACCAACACAATCCAAATTAGTACTGTGGATTTCTCCAGTTTTATCAGTACGCGACTGTTCATCATCATTTGGTTGAACTGCTTTACCGTCACACGTACTCCCACTATCTGTAACCGCCTCTGAACCGATTATCTCTACTAACTTTGATCGATTTAATACCGATGATTCATTGAATGTTACATTTCGACTAAAAATTAGCTTCTGTTGTTCAATATTGTTGCTTTTGCTTGTAATTTCAACCGCATTTCATGTGGAATATGATTGTAACATTCAGAACCAAATATTCGAAGGTTTGACAGCTCTGGTTTCTTTCCAAACCAAATTTCTGCTGGTGTCTTGTCTTTAAACTGCTTTCCACCCGCGTTTGTTGGCAATCGATTTTTGATATAATTTGCCGACATAATTGCTTCATTCCAAAACTTATTTTCCATCCCACTGGCCAACAGCATTATCGTAGCCTTGTGTTGCAGCGTTTCATTTAAACGTTCAGATACTAAATTCATTTCCGGATTGTATGCAACGGTGACTAACATCTGAATACCCTTTTGTTTGCAGTATTCTTTAAATTCGTTTGACGTATATTCACCACCGCCATCATGTCTCAATTTTGACACCTTTGAGCCATGAAGTGCCTCAGCCATTGCAACAAATTCCTTGAATTTACCAAACGTTTCACTTTTTCTCTTGATGCAATAGACCATGGATGCTCTCGAATAATCATCCATGAATGTCACAAAATAACGTGACCCATCGTATGCATTCGTTGGATACGGTCCACAAACATCACTGTGAATCAATTCCAAAACTCGCAATGAACGTGTATTTGAATTTCTTGGAAACGGTGAACGAACATGTTTTCCAAGTACACACGATTCGCACAACTGTGTATCCTTTTTTTTTACGTTACTCATACCAATAGCCATACAATTGACTAACTTTTTCATGTCATTTCGGTTGAGATGACCAAGTCTAAAATGCCATAAATTCTGTGATATTGTATTCAATTTATTCACTCCTGTAAATCCCGCAAACACATTGTTGTCAACGAACAAAGTCACTTCATACATTCTTCCATTTACGCGTCCGACAAACTTTTTGATACCATTCAGCGATACATAGGCATAATCACCCTCAAACACAATTCGATATCCCTTTTGTGTTAGTCTTCGAATTGACATCAAGTTGCATTTCAAATCATTCACGAATAGAACGTCCTCCATTGTTTTTACCGATGTGTCACCATGGTGAAATGTTTTAACGAGAATGTCACCACGTTGCTTTGCAACAATGCTTTGATTTTTCTTGGCAACCGAAATGCTTATTTCGTCAATTGGTTCCAAATTTATCGAAGAACATCTTCTGATTCACCATATGCTGAGTCGCTCCAGAATCTAAAACAAATTTTATTTCCGCGTAATTACCGCTATTCTGCTGCAATTGAGCGTTAAATGCCTTCGATTCTGCCAAATTCTCTTTGGTACCATCTTCAGCAATTGCATTCATCGATGAA
Source organism: Aethina tumida (assembly GCF_024364675.1). NCBI lineage: Eukaryota > Metazoa > Arthropoda > Insecta > Coleoptera > Nitidulidae > Aethina > Aethina tumida. The sequence goes on from NC_065435.1 coordinate 29,065,759, forward strand.
CCGCTTGCTCTGTTTGCGCTTTCTCTATTTGACCTCTCTTTTTTGTTTTTATTGCGAAAACATTGAGCCTTTTTGTGTCCAGATTTTTTACACATATGACATATAATTGTCTTTTTCCCAGCAAACATTGCTCCAGGCTCAATTGATTTACTCGAACCATTTTCACCAGTCCGCTTGTTGTACTCATCCATTAACCGAGTTTTAACAAATTCTACAGTTAACTTTGATTGATCCATCGTTTCCGATGGTGTCACTAGGTTATCATAACCTCTTGGCATAGTAATCAACAAATGTGCAACCACATCAAGCTCTTCCATTTTAGCTCCCGTTGACTTTAACTCTCGAATTCTCTTATCAAATTGCAAAAGGTAACTTATCATATCATCCGACTCATTGTATTTCATTGTCAGCAATTGTTTTCGTAATAAAACTTGCGACGCCACACTTTTCCTTTCGAAAATCGTGCATAATGTGTCGAACATGTCCTTTGCCCGAGCTTTTTCGCGAACATACTCAAGTTGGCTATCATGAACTGACTGTACTAATATCGAAACACATTTCTTTTCATTCAACTTAATCGTAGGATGTTTTGTCACATCTTTTTCCGCTGTAAGAATGACCTCCAACGATTCCTCGATGAATCTTCTCAACTCCTTTTCATCAAGCAAAATTCCCACACGAAATTTCCATTTGCTAAAATTCGTGCCATCGAGTTGTTGAATTTTTAGAATGTTATTTACAGTAACGTTCGCCATCTTTGTCTGTTGCCTTCACCACAATTGACTTCCAACCTCAATTGTATAACTTTATCCTGCACGCAGTGGGCCCATAACCTCAGAGAATATGCAAGAAATTGCAGTAATTTATTCAATCAAATAATTGAAATACAAAGGATGTATCAACAAAAAAGACGGCTATTACTGAGCTCTTGAGCTGTTTCTCTCAAACTGACTCTCACTGTTTCTTGATCACCAAGGTTACCTCGGTCGCTTTCATTTGTCAATTGTTATTGTTTTTTAACATACTTTATTCTATTTTATTGTTTATATTAACGTTATGTCTAACTCCATTTGGGGGTCTGATGTCGGTGAGGCGCTTTGCCGAATTTTGCTGTTGTTACTTACTTTAGATAGTTAACTCTTTCGGAACTTGGAACGGAGTCGTGCTCAGGGTTTACCGGGCGGTTGACCTTTCTTTCTGCCAATAGAACCTGGATTTGAACCGCCTTTTCCTTTGCTTCTTTCACGGTTTTTGTCTCTTAGTAGGAACTTCTTGTGGAACGGAACTAGCGATGTGCCGTCCGGTTCCAATAGGATTCGGAACCACTCGACCTTTTGCAGGCACACTTGCTGTTTTCCCATTTCATTATCGCTAATTCGGTTATTAAACTGTTTATAGTATGAAAACAAAAATTTAATTCAGTTGTTTCTTGGATTGGTAACCAAGGTTACCAGACAAGTAAACAAATTTTTTCATTTGTCTGAATTTGGTAACTAACTAAATTCAGACAAAAGATGGACACTAAATAAACACAAAAATATCACTACAAACACTTTTGAAAACAGGTGTGAGTGTGATGAGAATAATAGTCGATGTTACAAGAACACTGATCGTTTATTATATTATTACAAAGTGTGCTAGAAACGTCAAAGACTAAAAACTAAGAACTAAAAACCCTGCGTAGCAAGACGCTTGCGTTAGGGCATCTATACAGAGGGTTCCAAGTATCAATGTGCAATTTCATTCCTTAACAAACACTTTTCCGTAGTTGCTACTCAAATTTGGATAAATGACGATTGTTACCGCTGTCATTGGTAACGACAGAAAGGTCTCTTATTGTTAGCGACTTTTGTCAATTGTTCAAAGTGCAACCAGGGAATATTGTTGATAGTAACAATTTTTGTTGGAGTTGTTCGTCCTTCTTCTGTCTGAATTTAGTTATAATAGTTACCATAATCGAAAGAGAAGAGTTGTTAACGCTAATCCCAAATCTTTATCCCAACCAGCCACCCACACTCCTGCAAAGTCTTCCAGATCCAAAACTCAGGAACTCGGTCACCCCCAAGGAGGTGATGTCGAAATTGTCTAACTACGATTCACCCCACCAGTTATGATTCATTGTTCAAATTTATGTATATCGAATTGTATTAAAGTATTTTAAACCAAGTACACTAAGAATTAGAAGAGACTTCTCATAGAGAAGAAACTTTTAAATTAGTTTGGGAAAAACCAGCGCTAATGATTAGCCGTCTCAGATCTCAATTTCGGTTAATATTTTTTGACAGCTCATTGACAATCTTGGCAACTGATCTTTGTGTAATTTCGTTTTGTTTGGTGTTCAATCCTATAATGCTCTTTGGCGAATTACTGAGAGAGGTTATTTCAATTTGCCAAAATATGCGGAAAGTGGGAAGGTCCTAATTATGTGATGTGAATTTATAAGTTTAACAGAATTGAAAAAAAGCAGCTAAAAAAGATGTTTAAGTTTTATTATTATCTTATCAAAGAAAATATATAAAATTTTGATATTTGTTAAGAATAGCAATGTCTCATTAACAATTCACACACTTTTGTCGATGCATATTCTTCAGACAACAAAAGTTTGTTTTACTTTTGATTAATAAACATATCGCCTTCATTGCTGTTGAAACCTGAATATGTACAAAATATCATTTGATTTCAAAACTGATCTTGAACAATTATTTGATAACTTCTTACAATTTCGTCATTGGAAAGACAAAAACAACAAAAGAAATAAGTATTTACACTTCGTTAGCTGTTTGTTTCACTTTTTAGCCTTCAATGCAGACACAAATCTAATATTTTTGTTTATATTCAAAATGTTAATTATAATTTTGTCCAGATTGATGTTTTCAATGAACTCAGAAGTCTTGATTTATCTAGTAATAGAGGTCCTTATGATATTCCTTCTACAGTATTGAATGAATTGTGGATTCTCATTAACAAAGCCTCTAACAATGAAATTTAAAATGTTTTTAAAATCTACTTTATTTCCTAACGTACGTAAAAAATCGTTTGTTATACCTACCTTAAAGGATGGAGGTAGTTTACTTGTTGTTTTCCAAAATTGTCCAAAAAAATCATTTCCAAAATAATTATGCCATAGTTCCAAAATATTATAAATGAGAGTCAACATGAATTTTGCAAATGTAAATCTTCTGCGACCAACCTTCTTATTTATAACCTCTCGACAGTTGGTGCTCTTGATAATCATTTACAGGTTGATGCTGTTTATACAGGCATTTAAAAGGCATTTCATTGAATCTGCCATGATTTATTGTTTGCTAAACTAAATGGGCTGGATTTGACAAGTAATTTTTCCACTGTAAATAATCATAACGATTGTAATGTAAAGTGATTAGTTTTTATAAAAAAATTAATCAACACCATATTCGCAAGTTATACTTTAGATAAAAGATATTAATGTAATGTGTTTGAAATTTAAAAATGAGTAATAGATTGGGCGGTAGTTTTTCTAGAAAAGTTGGTTCGGTTCAAGCTACAATGAATTTGGGTAAATGTAAAAGAAAAGCTGGAGCATATCTTGGTGCTTTTGCCCACACATTAAAGTAGCTTTTTACACAAATACTGCTGTAGGATCTTTCCATAATCGGTATCGCGGATTATATGTACAGCAATTAAGCAGAACGAAATACTCTCACATTAGCTGTCAAAATTGCCAGAGTTGTCAAAACGTGCTGACTCCTTAGGAACTCGTTAGGAATATTTAAACAATTACAATAATGGCAACTTGATGCCATTATTGTGGAGATGTCGATTACTAGTCCTGAAAGTCACGGAAATCAAATTAGTTGCAGATCTATCGTCGACATACAAAAACTGTCTGTGATTCTGACAGATAATTAACATGTGAAAAGATATTGTTTTTGTTAACTTTGTTAACTTTATATTTCCTTTAGAATAGATTGCTGCTAAGAGAAGTTCCAACTATTATAATTTAATTTGAATATGTGATACGAGGGATGAAATTGACGTGAGGGATGAAATTGAAAACAGGATAACTAGATGTATATACACATAAATAAAATTTTAATTAATTAGTAATTACAAAACTAAACGAACATTTGGGAGTGGGTGTGGGATTGAGTGACATATTGCGAACTTTCAAGTTTCAATAACAACGAAGGAATTTTGTTTATCAAATAAAAGAAAATAACATTTATGTTGCTAAGATTACGTTTCCTTGTGACATGTGCCAGACGTTACAATATAAACAAAACATGTCCAAATAAACCTTATTCGAAATATGTAATTTAGAAAAAAGTTGTCTTCTTTCAAGTAAATTTGATTTGTTTCTTTCATAGTATTAATATTACATCAAATTGTGGTTCAGTTATATTTTTAATATATTTCTATTTGTTTTAATCGAAAGTGTCAACAAATTGACAGAGAAAAGAAATATCGAGATGTTTTTTTGTATTTGTTATTATAACTTTAATGACAGTGATTCATTTATTTAATGACCACGTTACAAATCACATCTGTGTGTGAAATGATATGATCAAATGTCACGTGTTGATTACCAGGAAACTTTTGCACAGACAGTCAGGTGAGATTCAATACGATTGTTACTATCTGTGGCTGTACAAAATAATCACAAAATCAAGTAACTAGACGTAAAGACAGCATTTTTATATGGAGAACTTGATCACACCTATTTATGACTTAACAAGAAGGGTTGGATCATGACGAAAACATGGTATGTAAATTGAACAAGTCACTATATGGGTTAAAACAATTCCCTCGCTGCTGGAATGCAAAATTCGACTCTACACCGAAAAGAGTTTTAGTAGTAGTTTTAGTATTTATACGGAACAAATTTTAAACAGATTTGAAATGACTAATGCTAATCCTAATACTGTTCCAGTCGACCCTCACATAAAGCCACAGTGGGAAGATACTACCTCACTTCTGCTGTTCATAATAACACAGCTTGTTCCGTCAAATTTTATTTGGCTACCATCGCAAATAATCTGACTTAGAGACAATAGATTTGTTGCCAGTTTAGGAACACATAATCCTTTTGTAAAAAGCACCTTTTTGTTTTGACCTTCATCGTCATAATGGTCCAACCTCACTTGTACTGAACATTGCACAGATTACACTTTGTTGTCTGCGACTCTGATTTTATGTATGACAGGAGCCGTCATATTTTCAAGCATGTTCTTACGTCTTGTCATGTGTGACGATGCACCGGAAGCCACTTGCCATGGGTCATTTTGGCTGGATGTTGCCTCAAACACAACAGCATATGATGAACTACTTGCTTTTTGTTGAACATTCTTGGTCCTGGATTTGCATTTGAGGACTTTTATGACCTTACTTATTACAAGTGTAGCTCCCTTACTTACTTTGTTTCTTGTGGTTGTTCGTGTTGACTGAGAATACTGTTGAGTCACTTTCAGATTGTTTAACATCTTGTGATAGTTTTGATTTCACAGAAATTGAAGTTATCTTCATGCCGGAGCTTTCAATAGCAATAATCATTGGTTGATAGGACTCTGGTAGACCGGAGAGTAGCAATGTAACTAGCCATTCATCGTCAACTGCGAAACCAATGTTTCTGAGCTTGTGAGCAGTACACATAATTTTGCTCACATATTTCTCTACGTTTTGACATACAGTAAGTGAAGTATTATAGAGATCACGCAGCAGCCCATCACAGCGTGTCAACAAAGAGTCATCAAATACTTATGAAAACGTATCCCATACTTCTTTTGCAGTACTACTCTCTTGTATGTGCACGTAATTTATTTAGTCAACTAGTAAATTTATCTTAGTTTTTGCCTTTGTGTCTCGTTTTGTGTCCACAATGACACATGTGGTGGGGTCTATGCAGTTCCACAACTCCTCTTGCTGTAGGTATGTTTTTAGAGCAAATCGCCATGTTACGTAATTATCTCGGCCGGTTAACTTTTCAATTAATGCCAAATGATTGTTTGCTGACAATTTAAGAACCCTTATTCCAGATGTTACGAGAAAACACTTTTCAATTGACGTATTGACGATTTAGGTTAACTTCATTACTTTTCTCAGTAAGTAAGCCATTCTGGGCTTCCCTGGACTTTTCTGGCTCCATAACCTGTTAATTTTTCTTAAAAGAATTTATTATTTCAGGAGAAAAACTTATATTTAAGAATTTAGTGTTAAAATTACAACTTAACTGTCTACAGACGCACAATTCAAATTACAATTTTAACAGTTTATGTGTAGTTTCAGTACACTCCTACAGGTCATCACAACAGTTACAATTGGATTCCCAAGAGGAAATGAAACATTATTTGTTTTAAGATGTGTCATAATTTTTCATTCTTTATAATAGCCTAAGCTACATTGCGCTGTAAATTGAGAAGAATGCTTCAGGTAAACTACTTTTGGTTAACAAGACAGCATTAAATTAACTGAGGAATGCATATTATCGGATTTTGTAAGCTGGGTCAGCTCGTTGATTAAAATTTATGTGATCCCATTTTCCGCACATTTTGGTAGACTGAAATATCCTCTTTCTGTAATTCGCCAAAGAGCGCCAATCAAAACAAAATTACACAAAGATCAGTTGTCAAGATTGTCAGTGAGTTGTCAAAAAATACGAGCCGAAACTGAGACTGAGACGTCTAGACATTAGCGCTACCAAATAATTCCATTCAATTAGAAATGTTAAATAATTACTTTAATAACAAGGAGATTTTCTATGAGAAGGCTCTTCTAATTCTTAGGGCACTTGGTCTAAAATACTTTAATACAATTCAATATACATAAATTTCAACACTGAACCATGGGGTGCGTCGTAGTTACACAATTTCGACATCACCTCCTTGGGGGTGACCGAGTTCCAAGAAGTTTTCTGAGTTTTGGAGCTGGGAGACTTTGCAGAAGTAGGGGTGGCTAGTTGGGACAAAGATTTGGGATTAGCGTTAGGAGTAGGGGTACCATCAGAGGTTACCGATAGTATCCCTAGTTTAGACGACAAAGCTGTGTAAGCACTCTTTCACTCTCTGTATCTCACCTTCTAGTTCCAAAATTTTATTCCTAAGGAAATCGGGTACCTCTGGAAACGTCAGCAGACTTTTGGGGTTTATTGAGTTTTTCACTTAGCTTTTCTTTTTGCCGGACCCTACACATAGTTTATTGGTTTAGTAACCGAGGTTACAAGCCAAATTAACAACTCTTCTCTTTCGATTATGGTAACTATTATAACTAAATTCAGACAAAAGAAGGACGAACAACTCAAAAAAAAATTGTAATTTTCAACAATATTCCCTGGTTGCTACCCACACTTTGAACAATTGACAAAAGTCGCTAACAATAAGAAACTTTTCTGTTGTTATCAATGGCAGAGGTAACGATCGTCATTTAACCAAGTTTCGGTAGCAACTACGGAAAAGTGTTGGTAGTGATATTTTCGTTTTTATTTAAGTTCCTATTAAAAGGCAAGAGCCGAGAAATAAGAAAAGGAAAAGGAGGCCCAAATCCAGGTTCTATTGGCAGAAAGGAAAGCGGTACCACATCCAACGACACAGCTAGTTATTGTAAAGCGTCAGTTTTGATCGGTTACCTTAGAGTACATTAGAGTACCAATTAATTCTCTGTATCGTGTGGGGTCTTTGAATGGTTTTAAATCTCTGTTAAATTTTGAGTGGCAGTCATACAGTGTTTTAATTGGATTGCAATCTACCATTCTGAATTTCTCTGAAATATATTTTTTTTGTTTAAGTGTTACTCCTTTCTTACTTTGGTTAATTTCTATTCTAAAGAAAAACCTAGCAATCTTTGATCTTCAATTTCTCAACTAATTCTCTCTTAATTTCATTACCAGTTTGATTTTCGACAGTTCTTTTGTACTCCTTAAATTTTTCAAAAACTTCTCTCTTTGACTTAAGGAAAAAACCTGGCACCACCTATTATATTCGTCTACTAATGTAAGAAGATATCTTGATCCACCGCTGAATCTGACTCGCATTGGTCCGCAGATATCTGAATGAACAGTATTCAGTAACTGCTTACTTCTTCCTTCTCTATCAGTAAAGGGTTTCCTTGCTTGCTTACCTCGTTGACATTGTCACACCACATGGGTAATTTATCATTATCCAATTTATTACCGTGTACCAGTCGCTTTCTGTACAAATCCTGTACGCATTTATAATGTAGGTACCCTAGTTGTCTATGCCACAGGACCATTTTGTTTGAATTTCTATGCATTATTCACTTGTAGACATTTGAATTTCGTTGTATATAAACGTATTACAATATTTTTCATAAAATCAAGTAGCCCAAAAAGTTTTCTTTATTTGTTTACAACAAAACTCTAATCAGTTCAGACTTTTATTTCATAAGAAACACATCTTTCTGAAGTTGCTTCCTACGCTTCAATTCAAAATTAATAGTTAAATATTCTCTCTTTATTAATGAGGTTCTTCCTCATTGAGAATTGTAATTAGCAGAAATACTTATGTACAGTAGTGCTAGAAATGAAACCGATCTTACCAAACTGTTATTTTTAGGGAATAGTTTTGGCTAAATTCATTATTTATATTTACAGGAATTCCCAACTAAACACAGAATAAGGCTCCATAAAATAACACATTGATTTGTTTTCAGAATAAATTATGATTATTTTTTTATTGGAGCAAAGAGGGGGAAATCTACAAGACGTAGTGCCGGACTTTACCGACTAAAATCCCTCTCTGGGCAATGATCCGAAGATCATGACCTAAGTGTAGTTAACCATAAAGGTTTAGGAAAATAGAAGGGAAAACTAAAGAGGTACGTAACAATCGCTACATAGTAAAGGAAAGATGTTCAAAAGAGGCGCAGATGTCTAGACAGCCAAGAGACAAGGTCTCTTGTATCTGTCGGATTCACAGGGTTGGATATCATGCAAGCATGCAATCTCCGGATTAGAGTGTTGAAAGATAGATCTCCGGAGGTTGAGGGCATGCTATTTTCTCTGAGGCTATGAAATATGAAAAAATATGCAAGAAATCCGAAAAAAGGTCAAGAAAAAGTCACAATAAAGGAGAAAACAGCAATACCAAGAAACCGTCTTCAAAAGTTCTATCAAAAAGGCTGAGGACAGGAATGTTCCCATTGGAGTTCCACATATCTGTCTGTGTATAAAGAAGGTACTTTCAATTTATGGAAAGTTTTCCATAGTATGGGCATACGTTTCAACTCAAATAACATCTGAGAATTAAGCATGTTTATAGTAATTATAATATTAGAATTGTACCGTAGTAGTTTTTACTTATATTTTAATCTGTAATTTATGACGGAAAATGTGATTCATAAATAATTATATTGTGTATATCTGTATATTTTTCCACTGAATAATTGGATGTTGAAAAAATCGGCAATGTGACGAAACCATATTATAACACCAAACTAATATTAAAATATCGACATAAGTTAAATAAAGTAGTTTTATTTGTATAGTTATGTTATATTTAAATATTTGGGAATATCATTTATGGTCATCCACTGTAGGTTGAAATACAAAGATGAGATTGATTCGAAACAGTTCTACCATCAAAAATATTATAACAAATTGAAAAATCATCACGATATTCCTTTGCTCTGTCAATTTGCTGAGACCGTGGATTAAAACGAATTATAAGAAAAGATATAACTGAACCACAATTGGGTGTTATATTAATACAATGTAAGAATCAAATCAAATATGTTTGAGAGAAGACAACTTTTTTATAAATTACATAGTTCTGACATATGCCATAAAGAAACGTAATTTGACATGTTATTTTATTTTTTGACAAACAATTCGTTGCTATTGATACTTGTTTGCAAAATGTCACTCAATCACACACTCACTCGTTTTATTTTTTAATTACAAATTAATTAAAATTTTATTTGTTTTCAATTCTATTCCTCACCTTATAGTAGTTGAAACTTCTCTTAACAGCAATCTATTCTAATGGAAATATAAAATTAACAAAGTTAACAAAATCAATTTCGTTTCACATATTAATTACCTGTCGAAAATAAATGTCGACGAGAGATCTGCAACTGATTTGATTTCAGTGACTTGCGGGCTCGTAATCTCAACCTTCAGCCGGTAAGTTGCTATTTTTGTAACTGTTTAAATATTTCACCTTTTTAAATCAACAGTAAATTCACGTAGTTGATTCTTTCAGCTTGAATAAGTGAGCGACAGATTTCAACTATGCACTGAATTTTTCTCCTTCACCTTTAATTATCACCCTCAAGCAACACTAATACACCAATCTTTCCATATTTGATAATTTTATGTCGTAAATTATTTAGATTCTTCATGTCTGGATGACAAGTTCAAATAATGTTAACACAATTTATAAACCAAATCATGAAATAGTGATTTCTATTTCACAATTTTCTGGGGAAATAAAGATTTGAAATCTTTGTTGGGTTGAAATTTATAATTAGTAGATTTATCTGTTGCAGTTTTGTTAAAACTTTCATCTACTTTAGTGCATGTATATTTTTAGTGTTTCCATATTTTCTTGGGAGTAGGCATGTTTTGACAAAACACTGACAACATCATCGAGAACTAAAGTTGTAGTATTTTCGTTCTGCTTATTCGGTTATCATATAATCGCGATACCGATCATGGAAAGAAGTAATTATATACAATCAAACATCGCGGAGCCTTGTATCCTATTAAGCAGTATTCTTCTAAAATATCTGTAATAAGGTATATCATAATTGAAATGAAAGTTTATGCTCTTATAGACATTCAAGAAGTGAGACACAATTTACTTGCTTTACCTGTATGCTCCATACTTGCTTCAAAAATATGTTAAAATCGTGGTAGTAACTCTCCATATGCGTTGGGATGTAGATGGAGTTCTTAGATACTTTATTTAAATTTGCATTCTGTAAAAAGAAATAATTTTTGAGGGTATTGCAAAAATTATCTTCAAAAATTGATTGAATAAATCATATTGTAGAAGAGAATGAAAAACACAGTGACCAAAGATTTTTTTGAAAGAAGGAAAATAACGGAGCGATTTTTAATTAGGGATGTCTCAATTTGATTATACGGCGTTGTAGTGCGTTGATTCAGTCAACCAAAGGGGCGGTATATATAACACGATATTTTACACTAAATACTCTCTGTACTCTGTAATATTGTATAACTTTGGTTAACTTTTGATATATATACAAATCGGGATTCTTTTTTACAGTTTCTAAGACATTTTGGTGTTTTGTTAATATATCTTATCTCCTAAATTTATTTAAGTGAACTTTAAATATAATTGGTAATATTTTGATACAGCAAAATTAAAGCCCAAGGGAAAGTTTCATGTGACTTGATTTCCGAGAGTTTCATGATTAATTAACACTATTTGAAATCAGGGCTCTAAAATAGATATATTTCGTTATTAATGTAATTGTTACAATATTCCGCCTTGATTAACTGCAATAAATTATGTATCTAAGGGAATCCAAATTTAAAAAACAATAGAACACTTGTTGTAACCTAGCAACTGTTATTTACAACTGTTCCCAAAACTTAATTTAAAATATTAACAATTTCAACATTCAAGAGATGCTGTGAAACTTTAGAACAGTAGGTGTCTCACCATTCAAAAAATCAACAACCACATACACGCCATTAATTTATTTCAGATGTAATTCATAAGGAATAACACATGTCTAAGGAAAGGCAAATTTCATGATTAACATCAGTGGATCAAATTTAAATGGAAAATGTGTGTGTTTTAAATTAATGGTTAAGACTTGAATAATACTATATGGAATAAATAATGAAATTATTTATTAACAATTTCTTAAAACGAGAGAATAAGTTTTTGAGAACTCTGGTTCTGTACGTGTGTTTTGACAACTAACTTTCAACTGATGTTGGAGTTATTTCATTTTGCTTGTTGGCCGATTTTATAAAGGCCTTACCAAGTATACAAAGTTGTTCTTCTAAATTGTCGAGATATTCTGAACACAGGATCCTATAATAATAATCGAGGAGCTATTTTCCTGTCACAGTTAACTGTGTAGCATTCTGCTGATATAATTTAATTTACAATGCGAAAAAATATCTTATTCTTGAAAATAAAGCTTACGCTATAACAGAGTCAAGAATTGAGACGCAATTTACTTGGAAAATCATTTATTTAGAATACCGATCAGACATGTAGTAGATGTTAAGATTCTGCATATAGCATATAGATAAACCAAGTAAATTGTGTGTCACCTCTTGAATGTTTATCTTTCTTTTCAGTTATGTTATACCTTATTCCACGGTAAAGTAGTTTTTCTAGAAAAATACTACTTAATATGATCCCAGGTTCCTATAATCGCGATTATAAGATTAGCAACTAATTAGAATGAAAATACCCCAACATGCCCAAGTAGTCTAATTTGTCAGCAAGTTGTCAAAACGTGCGTAGCGGTTACGAGCTCTCAAGAAAACGTGGAGACACTTAAAATATATATGCACTAAAGTAGATGAAAATTTCATCAAAATTACAAATGAGCTATTAATTATAAATTTCAACTCAACAAAGATTGCAAATTTTTACACAGAAAAATGTGATTTGATTTTGTTTATAAATTGTGTTGTCATTATTTGAACTTGTCATCTAGACATGAGGAATCTAAATAAATTTTGACATAAAATTAGCAAAATTAGAAAGATTGGTATCTTAGTGTTGTTTGAGGGTGATAATCCAACCAAACGTGAAAGAGAGAAATTCAGTACCTAGTTGAAATTTGCCGCTCACTAATTCTTGCTTAAAGAATCAACTACGTGAATTATTTTTTGATTTAAAAAGGTGACATATTTAAACAGTTACAATAATAGGAACCTACTGTCCGAAGGTTCCGATTACGAGTCACTGAAATCAAATCAGTTGTAGATGTCTCGACGACATTTATTTTCCATCAAAGGAATACTGTCTGTGAATCTGACAGATAATTAACATGTGAATAGAAATTGTTTTCATTAACTTTATACTTAAATGCAGAAATATATTTTGCTACTAAGAGACGTGGGGGATGAAATTGAAAACAAGTAACTTGCCTGATGTATATACGCATAAATAAAATTTTAATTAATTAGTACTTACAAAATTAAACGAACATTTTGGAGTGAGTGTTGTATTGAGTGATATTTTGCAATCTTTCATGTTTCAGTAGCAACGAAGGAAGATTGTTAGTCAAATAAGAGAAAATAACATTTATGTTGCTAAGATTACGTCACCTTATGATGTATGTCAGCCTGTCCAATTATAGGCAAGAGTTATGGTTAATTCAATTAAACCTAATTCGAAATATGTGGTTTGGAATCACGTTGTCTTATTTCAAGTAAATTTGATTTGATCTTATATTGTATTAATATTACATCAAATTGTGGTTCAGTTATATTTTTTGTTATAATTCTATTCGTTTGAATCCACAGTGTCAACAAATTGACAGAGCAAAGAAATGTCGAGATGAGTTATAATAACTTTAATGGTAGAACTGTTCCGAATCAATTTCATGCTTATATTTCAACTTACACTAAATGACTATAAATGTGGTTCCCAAATATTTAAATATAATATAACTTTCCAAATGAAACTACTTTGTTTAAGTTTTGTGGTTAATTTAATTAATTTTAACCTCCAATTAGTGGAAAGAAGTACTTAAAAGATATATGCGACATAATTTTTTAGGAAACACATTTACTGATTACAGTACAGATTAAATTTTAAGGAAGAATTACTTCGGCACTATTCTAAAATTATAATTTGAATAAACAAGCTTAATTCTCAGATGTAGGATGAGTTATAAGGTAGGTCCATACTATCGAAACATGGGACTCGAGATGGCGATCTGTGGTACAAGAATTGAACTTCTGTCCAAAGAAAATTTCGACACGAGGCGGATTCAGGTAGAGGCGTTACTTACCAAAATCGATACCTGGAATTTCGTTAATGAAGTATCAAAGTCAGTTAGATGTCAGGGTGACAAAAAAAGTGAATCAGCGCTTAAAACGTGGATGTAAATAAGATAAAAAGGTAAATGCGGACATAATCCTATGCATAAGCCCATCGGACCTCAAGAGTATCAAAGGATGCGAGATTTCCAAAGATGTATGGCACTTTTGAAACAATTATTTTATATATTTTATATATTATATATTATTTGATTAAGTATAAATAAAATTGGATAACGATAAATTACCCACGTGGTGTGGCATATATCAATGATGTAAATATGCAAGGACACCCTTTACTGCCAGAGAATTAAGAAGTAAGCAGTTACTGAATATTGTTCATTCAGACATCTGCGGACCAAAGCGAGTTAGAACCAGAGGTGGATCAAGATATCTTCGAACATTTATAGACGATAATAGTGGATGGTGCAAGGTGTATTTTCTCATGTCAAAAGGAGAATTTCTTGAAAAATTTAAGGAGTACAAAAGAACTGCTGAAAAACGAACTGGTAATGAAAGTAAGAGAGAATTAGCTGAGAAATTGAAGATCAAAGAATGCTAGGTTTTTTTTGTAATAGAAATTAACCAAAGTAAGAAAAGAGTAACACTTAAACAAATAAAATATATTTTAGAAAGTTAGCAGAGATTTAAAAATGTTCAAAGACTCCACACGATACAGAGAATTAATTGGTACTCTAATGTACTCTAATCCAGCCGATCAAAACTGGGGCTTTACAATAATTAGCTGTGTCTTTCTGACAATCGAACCTGGATTTGAGCCGCCTTTTCTTTTCTTATTTCACGGTATTTGTCTCTTAATAGGAACTTCTTCTGAAATGAAACTGGCGATGTGCCGTGTGGCCCCAATAGGACTCTGAAGCACTCAAACTTCTTGCAGGCACGCTTGCTGTTTACTCATTTCATGACCGCTAATTCAGTTATTAAACTGTTTATAGTACGAAAACCTAAACTTAATTCAGTTGTTTCTTGGATTGGTAACCAAGGTTACCAACCAGGTAAACAAATTTTTTTATTTGTCTGAATTTAGTAACTAACTAAATTCAGACCAATTCAGTTACCATATTCGAAAGAGGAGAGTTGTTAATTTGGCTGGTAACTTCGGTTACTAAATCAATAAACTATGTGTGTGAACTATGTGTAGTGTCCGGAAAAGAGACAAGCTAAGTGAAAATCTCAATAAAAACCAAATGTCTGCCGACGTTTCCAGAGGTACCCGATTTCCTTAGTGTTCAAATTTATGTATATTGAATTGTATTAAAGCATTGCATATTCTTCAGACAACAGAAGTATGTTTTACTTTTGATTAATAAACATATCGCCTTCATTGCTGTTGGAACCTGAATATGTACAAAATGTAATTTGATTTCAAAACTGAACTTGAACAATTATTTGGTAACTTACAATTTCGTCGTTGAAAAGACGAAAACTACAAAAGAAATAAGTATTTAGTCTTTACACGTGAGCTGTTTGTTTCGTTTTTTAGCTTTCAATGCAAACACAAATTTAAGCAATATCGTTTTGTCATGAAAATATTTTGGTTTATATTCAAAAAATAATAATAATTTTTTCCAGATTGATGTTTTTAATGAACTCAGAAGTCAGATTTATCTAGTAATAGAGGTCCTTATGATATTCCTTCTACAGCATTGAATGAATTGTGGATTATCATTAACAAAGCCTCTAAAAATGGAATTTAACTTGTTTTTAAAATGTGCTTTATTTCCTAATGTACAGAAAAAATCATTTATTACACCTACCTTAAAGAATGGAGATAGTTTACTTGTAACAAATTTAGGCCTGTATGAAAAATGTTTTGTATTCCATAATTGTCCAAAAAAATTCATTTTCAAAATAGTTCCAAAATATTATAAATGAGAGTCAACATGGATTTTGCAAATGTAAATCTTCTGCGACCAACCTTCTTATTTATAACAATTCGACAGTTGTTGCTCTTGAAAATCATTTACAGGTTGATGTTGTTTATACAGACTTTTAAAAGGCATCTGATAGAATCTGCCATGATTTATTGTTTGCTGAACTAACTGGGCTCGAGTTGTCAAGTAAGTTTTCCACTGTAGATAATCATAACGATTGTAATGTAAAGTGATTAGTTTTTTAAAAAAAATAAATCAACATTATTTTCGAAAGTTACACTTTACATAAAAGATTTTAATGTAATATGTTTGAAATTTAGAAATGTGTAACAGATTAGGCGGTAGTTTATCTAGAAAAGTTGGTTTGGCTCAAACTAAAATAAATTTGCGTAAATGTAAAAGAAAAACTGGTGAATATTCTGGTGCACTGATTGCAGAACAATTTTTAGATGGGATGGACAGTAATTTAGCATATAAATTCCAGCTTAAAGTATGCGTTATTGTTGAAGAAGAAATAATGTGTAGAAATAGTTGATCTTTCCATTTCTCTGTTAACATCAACTATTATTGACTAGTAATTAATAAGTCAACTTAGTTGACACGCCCTTCCATATTCTGTCACTGTCAAAACTTTTCGGGTTATTCATCAAACTCTCTAATACCCTCAAAAATTATTTCTTTTTACAAATTGCAAATTTAAATAAAGCATCCTAAGAACTCCATTTACAACTCAACGCATATCGAGAGTTACTACCACGATTTTAATATATTTTTAAAGCAAGTATGGAACATATAAGTAAAACAAGTAATCGTGTCTCACTTCTTGAATGTCTATAATTTCGTAAGCGTTCCTTTTAATTATGTTGCCCTTGTTGCACTATAAAGTAGATTTTTAAAAAAATAATGGTTAATAGGATTCCAGGTTCTGCAATGCTTTGTCGTATAAAATAACCTCTTTTTATAATCGGTATCGCGATTATAAGATCAGCAATTAACCAGAACGGAAATACTTCAACATTAGTTGACTAAGTTGTCAGAAAGTTGTCAAAACGTGCGTACTCGATAGCAACTCTCAAGAAAACGTGGAGACACTAAAAATATATATGTAATAAATCAACAAAAGAATGCTATTACTTACAAATTTCTACTGTAAAAAGATTGCAAAACATTACGCAGAAAATTGTAGAATAGAAATCAATATTTCATGATTTGGTTTAAAAGTTGTGTTGACATTATTTGAACTTGTCATCCAGACATGAGGAATCTAAATAATTTTCGTCATAAAATAAGCAAATATGGAAACATTGGTATCTTAGTGTTGTGGGAGAGTGATAACCCAACCAAAAGTGAAAGAGAAAAATTCAGTGCATAGTTGAAAATTGTCGCTCACTAATTCAAGCTGAAAGAATCAACCACGTTAATTTACTGTTGATTTAAAAAAGTGAAATATTTAAACAATTACAATAATGGCAACTTTTTGTTTAAGGATTTCGATTACGAGTGCTGAAAAATCACGGAAATCACGAACTTTCAAGTTTCAGTAGCAACGAAGGAATTTTGTTTATCAAATAAAAGAAAATAACATTTATATTGCTAAGATTACGTTTCCTTGTGACATGTGCCACACGTTACAATATAAACAAAACGTCCAATGACCAATTAAACCATATTCGAAATATGTAATTTAGAAAAAAGTTGTCATCTTTCAAGTAATTTTGATTTGTTTCTTTCATTGTATTAAAATTACATCAAATTGTGGTTATATTTTTATTATATTTCTATTTGTTTTAATTGACAGTGTCATCAAATTGACAGAGAAAAGAAATATCGAGATGATTTTTCGATTTGTTATAATAACTTTAATGACAGTGATTCATTTATTTAATGACCACGTTACAAATCACATCTGTGTGTGAAATAATATGGACAAATTGCACGTGTTGATTACCAGGAAACTTTTGCATAAACAATCAGTTCAATACGATCGTTACTATCTGTGGCTGTACAAAATAATCACAAAATCAAGTAACTAGACGTAAAGACAGCATTTTTATATGGAGAACTTGAAGACACCTATTTATGACTTAACAAGAAGGGTTGGATCATGACGAAAACATGGTATGTAAATTGAACAAGTCACCATATGGGTTAAAACAATTCCCTTGCTGCTGGCATGCCAAATTCGACTCTACACCGAAAAGAGTTTTAGTATTTATATGGAACAAATTTTAAACAGAATTGAAATGACTAATGCTGATCCTAATACTGTTCCAGTCGACCCTAACATAAAGCTACAGTAGGAAGATACTACCTCACTTCTGCTCTTCATAATAACACAGCTCGTTCCGTCAAATTTTATTTGGCTACCATCGCAAATAATCTGACTTAGAGACAATAGATTTGTTGCCAATTTAGGAACACTTAATACTTTTGTAAAAAGCACGCACCTTTTTGTTTTGACCTTCATCGTCATAATGGTCCAACCTCACTTGTTCTGAGCATTGCACAGATTATACTTTGTTGTTTGCGACTCTGATTTTATGTATGACAGGAGCCGTCATATTTTCAAGCATGTTCTTACGTCTTGTCATGTGTGACGATGCATCGGAAGCCACTTACCATGGGTCATTTTGGCTGGATGTTGCCTCAAACGCAGCAGCATATGATGAACTACTTGCTTTTTGTTGAACATTCTTGGTTCTGGATTTGCATTTGAGGACTTTTATGACCTTACTTGTTACAAGTGTAGCACCTTGGACCCTTACTTTGTTTCTGTGGTTGTTTTTAATTTTCTTGATGACAGACAATACTGTTGAGTCACTTTCAGGTTATTTAACATCTTGTGATAGTTTTGATTTCACAGAAACAGAAGTTATCTTCATGCCGGAGCTTTCAATAGCAATAATCATTGGTTGATAGGATTCTGGTAGACCGGAGAGTAGCACTGTAAATAGCCATTCATCGTCAACTTCGAAACCAATGTTTCTGAGCTTGTGAGCGGTACACATTATTTTACTCATATATTTCTCTACTTTTTAACATGCAGTATGTGAAGTATTACAGAGATCATGCAGCAGCCCATCACAGCGTGTCAACCAAGATTTATCCCATACTTATTTTGCAGATCTACTCTCTTGTATGTGCACGTAATTTATTGAGTCAACTAGTAAATTTATCTTAGTTTTTGCCTTTGTGTCCCGTTTTGTGTCCACAATGACACATGTGGGGGGTTTTATGCAGTCCACAACTTCTCTTGCTGTAGATGTGTTTCTATAGCAAATAACCAGGTTACGTAATTATCTCGGCCGGTTAACTTTTCAATTAATGCCAATTGATTTTTTGCTGACAATTTAAGAACCCTTATTCCAAATGTTACGAGAAATCACCTTTCAAATGTCGTATTGACGTTTTAGGTTAACTTTATTACTTTTCTCAGTAAATAAGTCTTTCTGGGCTTAAAAGAATTTATTATTTCTCAAGAAAAATTTATATTTAAGAATTTAGTGTTAAAATTGCAACTTAACTGTCCACAGGCGCACAATTCAAATTACAATTTTAACAGTTTGTGTAGTTTCAGTGCACTCCTACCTGGTCATCGCATCAGTTACAATTGGCATCCCAAGAGGAGATTAAACATTATTTGTTTTAAGTTGTGTCAAAATTGTTCATTCTTTATAGTAGTGTAAGCTACATTGCGCTGTAAATTAGATTTTTTTTAGAAGAATCCTTCAAGTAAACTAATTAGGGTTAACAAGACAGCATTAAGTTAACTAAGGAAAGCATATTATCAAATTTAGTACGCTGGGTCAGCTCCTGGAGTAATATTTATACGATACATATTCTCCACATTTTGGCAGATTGAAATAACCTCTTTCCGTAATTCGCCAAAGAGCATTATAGGATCGGATACCGAACAAAATAAAATTACACAAAGATCAGTTGTCAAGATTGTCAAGGAGTTGTCAAAGAATACGAACCCTATTCCATATCAGTCTTCACAATATTGCCAAACTAATTTAAGTGTTTCTTTTCTATGAAAACTTTTTTCTAAATGTTAGTGTATTGACCTTTTTGCTTTAATTCAATTCAAAATACATAAATTTGAACACTGAACAATTTCTAACATTATCTCAGTCATCTAAATCTTATCAATATTAAAATTTGCCCTAATATATATTATTCTTTTCCTTGAAAAATATTACATTTTACCAGTGTGCGTTTATATTCGGATTCAAACTCAGATAAATAAACTATATGTAGTTTGAGGAGAAAAGACAAGCCAAGTGAAAATCTCAATAAAACCCAAAAGTCTACCGGCGCTTCAAGAGGCCTTAAGATTAAAATATCGGAACTAGAGGGTGAACTACAACGAATGAAAGTAAGTAATGCAGTAAGCTGTCTGCTAAACTACAGACACCTTCGGTAAATCCTGGAAATACTCCTACTTCTAACACCAATCCTTTCTCCCAACTAGCCACCCCACACCTCCGAAACGCAAAAGTTTTCCACGAAGTGGGTCACGCCTATAAAAGTGATGTCGAAATCGTCTGATGATGACGCACCCCTGTGCTCACCGAAAAGACATGAAAGTCTTTATATCCATTATGGTCAAAAGCCAAAATTGAATAATTGGAACAGTTTACCAGCATCTGGTTTTGATTTTTATTCCAATCATTGTGCATCAGTGGATATATTTTTAGTAACTGGAGGTTGAAACCTGCCCCGAGTGAATTGGACTAATAATGAGTTTAGTGTTTTCATGAGTTCTGAGGTTTACTCTTTAAACTATCACTTGTCATTAGTTGATTGGGATTTACTTTTAAGCAATATGGATGTTAATGATTGAGAGCACAAATCTTATGAAATTTTATACAATATGTTCCAACTTGATCTACCTGTAAAAATAATTAAGAACTATGTTTCTTAAGTTGTTCTATAAAGAGCTTATGACATTAACAATTCATTATTCATTTGCAGATATTTGAATTTCGTTGTCATAAGCAAACTTAAATATTTTTCATAAAATCAAGTAGCCCAAAAAGATTTCTTTATTTGGTTACCACAAAACTTTAATCAGTTCATATCGAAACCTACCTCTCTTATACATAATTTGTTTTCAGAATAAATTCAATAAATTAAGATTGAAATCTGAAAGTACGATGTAAAAGGCAAATGCTGGAAAGATTCTAGTGGTCCAAGAATTGGATTTAAATGTACGTATAATTTTCATCTGTATTCAAGATTTTTATAATTAATGATATATTTTATGCTAAAACACACACAATTAAATTATTTAATTTAAATAAAAAACAAATAAGCTATTTCGACGATTCGTTGGACATCAGGAATTGACACATTGACAGACTGATTACTATCATATAAATGAAGATGAAATGTGCTATGACAAAGCCACATATCGGGAAATATGAAAAAAAAATCCAAGAAATCAAAAAAAGTAAAAGCAAAAATCCCAATAAAGAAGAAAACAGCATTACCAAAAGTTCTACCAAAAAGGCTGAGGACTGGAATGTTCCCGTTGGAGTTCCACATATCTGTCTGTGTATAAAGCAGGTACTTTCATTTTGAGAATTAAGCATGTTTATAATAATTATAATTTTATAATTGTGGCGAAGAAATTTTTCCTATTGTAATCTGTACTCTATGACGGTAAATGCGTTTCCTAAATAATTATGTTGTATATATTATAAATAATTATGTTATATATAGCTGTAAATCTTTCTACTGAAAAATTGGTGGTTGAAAAAATCGACAATGTGTCGATACCATTTTATAACACCAAACTAAATTTTCGACGTAAGTTAAACTAAGTAATTTTATTTGTAAAGTTAAGTTATATTTAATTATTTGTGAATCTCATTTATAGTCTTCCAGTGTAGGTTGAAATATAAGGATGAGATTGATTCGAAACAGTTCTACCATCAACAATATTATAAAAAATCGAAAAATCATCACGATATTCCTTTGCTCTGTCAATTTGCTGACACTGTGGATTAAAACGAATAGAATTATAAGAAAAGATATAACTGAACCACAATTTGGTGAAATAAAATATAAGAATCAAATCAAGTTTTGCTTGGGAGAAGACAACTTTTTTGCTAAATTACATACTTCTGACATATGTCATAAGGAAACGTAATCTTAGCAACATAAATGTTATTTTATTTTTTGACAAACAATTGGTTGCTATTGAAAGTTGAAATAAATGTCGATGAGAGATCTGCAACTGATTTGATTTCAGTGACTTTCAGGGCACGTAATCTAAACCTTCAGACAGTAAGTTGCTATTTTTGTAACTGTTTAAATATTTCACCTTTTTAAATCAACAGTAAATTCACGTAGGTGATTCTCTCAGCTTGAATAACTGAGCGACAGATTTCAACACTGAAATTTTCTTTTTCAACATTGGTTATCACCCTCAAATGATATACTAATCTTTCCATATTTGATAATTTTATATCGCAAATTATTTAGATTCCTCATGTCTGGATGACAAATTCAAATAATATCAACACAACTTATAAACCAAATCATAAAATAGTAATTTCTATTTTACAATTTTCTGCGTAATATTGATTTGCAATCTTTGTTCGGTTGAAACTTATAATTAATGGCTTTATCATTTGCAGTTCTGCTAAAATTTTCATCTACTTTGGTGCATATATATTTTTGGTGTCTCCATATTTTCTTGACAGTATGCATGTTTTGGCAACACACTGACAACATCGAGAACTAAAGATGGAGTATTTTCGTTCTGCTTATTCGCGATACTGATCATAGAATGAAGGTATTTTATACTACCAAACATCGCGGACCCTTGTATCCTATTAAGCAGTATTCTTCTAAAATATCTATAATAATAATAATAATTATAATATCATAATTGAAATGAAAGTTTATGCTCTTATAGACATTCAAGAAGTGAGACACAATTTACTTGCTTTACCTATATGCTCCATACTTGCTTTAAAAATATGTTAAAATCGTGGTAGTAACTCTCCATATGCGTTGGGATGTACATGGAGTTCTCAGGATGCTTTATTTAAATTTGCCATCTGTAAAAAGAAATAATATTTGAGGGTATTGCAAAAATTGTCTTCAAAAATTGATTGAATATATCATATTGAAGAAGAGATTGAAAAACACAATGACCAAAGGTTTTTTTGAAAGAAGGAAAATAACGGAGCGATTTTTAATTAGGGATGGCTCAATTTGATTATACGTCGATGTAGTGCACTGATTCAGTTAACCAAAGGGGCGGTATATATAACACGATATTGTACACTAAATACTCTCTGTACTATGTAATATTGTATAACTTTGATTAACCTTTGATATATATACAAATCGGAATTCTTTTTTACAGTTTTTAAGACATCTTGGTGTTTTGATAATATATCATATGCCTAACTTTACTTAAATGAATTTTAATATGATTGGTAATATTTTGATTCAGCAAAATTAAAGCCCACGGGAATTTTTCATGTGACTTGATTTTCGAGAATTTCATGACGAATTAACACTATTTGAAATCAGAGCTCTAAAATAGATATATTTTGTTATTAGTGTAACTGTTGCAATATGTCTGAATAAATGCAACAAATTATGTAGTAGGGAAATCAAAATTAAAAAACAATACAACACTTATTGTAAATTAGCAACTGTTATTTACAATTGTTCCTACAACTTAATTTGAAATATTAACAATTTCAACATTCAAGAGATGCTGTGAAACTTGAGAACACTAGGTATCTCATCATTCAAAAACTCAACAACTACAAACACGCCATTAATTTATTTCAGATGTAATTCATAACACATAATTTCTTAAAAGAGTCAAATTTGATGATTAACATCAATGGATTGAATTTAAATGGAAAATGTGTAGGGTTTAACATAATGGTTAAGGCTTGAGTAATAATTTAGAAAAATACTAATTAATAGGATCCCAGGTTCCTAGAATCGCGATTATAAATCAGCAACTAAGGCCAAGTTGTCCAATTTGTTAGCTCTCAAGAAAACGTGGAGACACTTAAAATATATATGCACAAACGTAGATGAAAATTTCAACAAAATTACAAATGATAGAGCTATTAATTATAAATTTCATCTGAACAAAGATTGCAAATCAGCAAATTGTAAAGTAGAAATCACTTTTTCATGATTTTGTTAATAAAATGTGCTGACATTATTTGAAGTTGTCATCTAGAGATGAGGAATCTAATTAAATTTTGACATAAAATTAGCTAATTTGGAAAGATTGGTATCTTAGTGTTATTTGAGGGTAATAATCCAACCAAACGTGATAGAAAAATTTCAGTACCTAGTTGAAATTTGCCGCTCACAAATTCTTGCTTAAAGAATCAACTAGGTGAATTATCTTTTGATTTAAAAAGGTGAAATATTTAAACATTTACAATAATAGCAACCTACTGTCTGAAGGTTTCGATTACGAGTCACTGAAATCAAATCAGTTGCAGATCTCCCGTCGACATTTATTTTGAATCAAAGAAATACTGTCTGTGATTCTGCAGATAATTAACATGTGAATAGAAATTGTTTTTGTTAACATTGTTAACTTTATACTTAAATGCCGATATATATTTTGTTGCTAAGAGAGGTGAGGGATGTCGTCTTTCAAGTAAATTTGATTTGATCTTACATTGTATTAATATTACATCAAGTTGTGGTTCAGTTATATTTTTTGGTATAATTCTATTCGTTTGAATCCACAGTGTCAACAAATTGACAGAGCTAAGAAATATCGAGATGAGTGAGTTATACTAAATGGTAGAACTGTTCCGAATCAAATTCATCCTTATATTTCAACCCACACTAAATGACTATAAATGTGATTCCCAAATATTTATATATAATATAACTTTCCAAATAAAACTACTTTGTCTACCTTTAAGTTATGTGGTTAATTTAATATAAGGTTGGTTGTTAATAAATGGTTTCGACCCATTGTCGATTTTTTTAACCTTCAGCTATTCAGTGGAGGACTGAGTTATATGGAACATATTTTTTTAGGAAACACATTTAGTGATTACAGTACAGATTAAAATTGAAGGAAAAATTACTTCGGCACTAATCTAAAACCATAATTGCTATAAACAAGCTTCATTCTCAGATGATAGATGAGTTGAAACCTAGATCCACACTATGGAAACATTTCCATAAAATGAAAGTACTTGCTATATACAGAGATAGATATGTGGAACTCCAACGGAAACATTCCAGTCCCCAGTCTTTTTGGTAGAACTTTTGAAAACGGTTTCTTGGTAATGATGTTTTCTTCTTTATTGTGATTTTTTTTTGTACTTTTTTCGGATTTCTTGGATTTTTATTCATATTTCATAGCCTCAGAGAAAATATTTGCCGATGTCGTCAGGTTTTGTCGTGGCTCATTTCATCTTCATTTATACGATGGTAATCAGCCTTTCCATGTGAACGTAACTCGTCGTGCCCAACGAATCGTTGAAATACTTTAAAAAAGATATATAAAATTAATATTAAAGATTAATTTTATTATATATACCAATTTTATTTGTTTTTCATTTAAATTATATAATTTAATTGTGTGTTTTAACATAAAATATGTCTCAATATGCGAGTAGACACGCTCATCATTTTTGATACGGTATAGCTGTAAATCTTGCTACTGAATAATTGGAGTTTGAAATAATCGACAATGTGTCGAAACCATTTTATAACACCAAACTAAATTATCGCCTTAAGGGCGGCGTCTCCCTGTGTTAAATTCCCTATACAAACGCCGCCGACGACTTGGAGCAAATCTCAAAAACTACGCAATCAATCTATTTGAAATTTTGGGTGCGGATTAACAAATGTTTGATCTTTGACATGACATAGTTTTAAAGCCGTAATTTTATTTAATAACAAAGTGATTGATGATCAAACTAAGGTCATTTTCTACCATTTTTGTACAGCAAATAACTCAAAAAATAAAGAATATTTTGGTAAATAAAATATGTCATGTCAAAGTTTAGATATTTAACAAGACTGTACAGTAAAAATTTTCCGAGAAAAATAATTCGTTTTTTAGATTTGCTCCAAATTAGCAAATTAATAAAATTTCATACGTAAACCGAATAATCATAGAAATCTGTAAGTATAAGTGATTGGGGAGAAGGAAGGGGGGTATGTCATGTGTTCCACTCATTATTCATAGATGGCCTATTGACTGGACGTATTCAGGGAAATTTGTACATTTTTATACGTTATTATAGTAATAAAATTTAGAAACTCTTTGATTCATAATACTACTAATTTCAGAATTACAAATTGGCCACATGTAAGAAAGCCATGTGAGCCTGTATCATACAAGAAATTCAAAAAAAAAATATTGATAATTGATTATTCATCATTAATTAAATTTATGTGATGTAAAAATATATTATAATCTCATTATTTAAATAGTTATCAAATTATTTAAATAGTAAATTTTTAACCTGGAAATCTAAAATGAAAATTCTGCTTATTGTTCAATATAATATAATACAATACAATTTTCATTATCTGATAAATTAAAATCAAAACACTTTTTATATACAATATTATTTGGTTTATAATTACAGTAAAGTAATGCGTAAACTTTGTAATTTGAATGAAATTTATAGGAATGGAACGTAGTGAAACAAATTATTTCAAAAATTAATGTTTTATTAAAATGTCACTTTTTTTTCTTTTCTTGCGCTTCTCTGATGTAGGGTGGATCTAAACATTTTAAATTTCGCCATCTTCTATTTAAAATTATCTCTGGCCCCAGACAATTCAAAAAGAATCTTTCCAATTTTGGAAGCATTTTGTTAATCCAAAAGTCTTCATTTTTAGGAATTACTTCGACGTGAATTTTATTTTTTGGCCCTGAATATACAATAAAATAGCATCGTTTAGCTCCTATAATATTTAGTTGGCCTTGTATTTGATAGTAATATTCGTGATTTTTCCTAAGTGCTATTTTATTGTCTTTCATTGACAAATATGGTATTTGTTTTCTTATAATCCCCTCTTCTAACGAATATCCAGATTTGAAGGTCTTATAAGAACACTTGACCTCCACAATTTCGTCTTCAGAAATAATTCCTGAAAATATAAAAATTTAATTATAAAAATACACAATATAATTTATAAAAATTTGATACCATCAGGTGAAGCTCCTAAATATCCATGAAGAATGACAACAAATAAACCGGCAGGCTTTACAATTTTATTGTAATCTTCTTCAAATTTTTTTATTGCTACCGTTTCATTTATTTTCCCGTACTTTGTAGCTTCAGTAGAAAAATTATTTTTTCTTAAAATTTTTTTAACTATACTATCACAAGATGTCGATTCTTTTAATTTTATAACATCTCCAAAATTGGAAGCAGTAAGCCGGTGCATTATTTCCGTTAAATAATTTGGATTGTTAAATTGGCCAATTGTTTTTTCGTTTATTTTAAACTGTTCTTCTTTAGTAATCTTTAAGAAAACTTGTTTAAAAATTATGTATATATACATAAAGCATACACCACCTTCAAACGTTCGCACAAATTTTGTACTGCTGAGTTGATATCACTATCTGAAACATATGTTTCCGCTATGTTAGGACCATAGTTAGAATCTCCTGAAAATTTGATCCTTTTTTTTACAGATTCCCTATCATAAGGATTTTTGCGCTTCCGCTCTTTTTCATTACCCTGAGCACTTATAAATTTTTTTAGATTTTTACCTGGACTTTCATTAAAATATGATTTCCAAGGTTTTGTATGCCAATCTGAACCATAATTGTAAGAGAGGACGCTTAAATGAGCTCGTATTTGAAATGAATTTCTTTGAATCAAGTTCAATCTTTTTCCCATATTGAAACGAGCCATTATATTCATAAAAATGTCTGCTTTATTGTTGGTTTCTTTATCAAGAAGTAAATCAGCCTTCATTAATAATTGCTCAATAGCACCAAAAAGATGGTGATGCAGGCCAAAAGATATAAGTTGAGTTGTTCGATCGTTAGAAACGTCTCCAGTATTGGTGCACAAATACTGTTTGCAAGCACTGTGATTACCATAAACGTGATATATTGAATTTCTAATATCGGCTCTTAGATTTTCTGGATCCTGCGTATTTGCGTAAATTGCAGATTGAACTGATTTATTTAGTTCATTAATAGTATCGCTTTTTAACATCTTTCTGGCATCAACAGGGACCCCTTGAGTATCTTTTTTAATTTGTAAAGGTTTTTACTGAAATTTTTTAATACATGGTTCATGCATTCAATTTTAACAACCTAAAAAGTATTGTGTAAATATTTGTAAAATTTATCTAACTATTATTTTATATTACAAGTTTACCTCGTGTCCATATGGTACCTTTTCTTTAATATTTTTAAAAACTGAGGAATCACCATCTGCAATAAATTTTAAGTATTTCATCCCATGCATTTCTATGCTGTTATTAAATCCCTCTACTATTATATCTTGTTCCATTGAAGATGATGAACCGGACCAATTTTTAAAACAAATATGTGTTTTAGCAGCTTCATTATTGTTTTCGGCTCTAGCGCAAATACAACACTATTTATTCCTTACACCTACGAATAATACTTTTCCTGTTGTTTTCCCTATTATAACAGCCTACAAATTATAACATAAAATGTTATTTGTTACATATCCGAATATATTATAGACTTACAGCTCCAGAATTTGCATTATACGTATGTCCATAGCTTCGTTTAGACTATCCTCCATCTAAATATCCATCAGTTATATATGGAATGCCATGTGAATCTACATTTCCTTCCTTAATTGCAGCTTCACGTTCTAATTTTCCAGCTTCTTCCAAAGCAAGCCATAATGATTCTTTCCATACCTATAATATTTCATGTATAAAAACAATAAAAATTTCAGTAATGGTACTATAACACACCTGATCCAATTCATTTTGAATTTTATAATACAAATTTTTAGATAAACATGGAATATCCATTACTTTCAATAATTCCATTAAATGTGCGTAGGTGCTTCCTACTGAAAATGTTCCCCATACAGCTGCTCTATTAATTTTGGACCTTGTTTTCGGATTTTCTGTTGAAACTGATACTTCTTTGTCACAAATGTTGCATTTTAAAATAAATGTGCTTCTTAACCCACATCGCACTTCTTTTAGATTAACTAATTGTCCACCAGTGCACCTCTTGTTGTGTTGTACTTGAATTTTAGTTGTTATATTTAGGAAGTATCTGATATCTACAATTCGATAACCTGTCAATGAATTGATTTCAGGAACAACTTCTATATCCAAAGGAAAATTTTCAATTCTAAAATAATACTAATTAAGTCGTCGCCGTCAGATATGGTTTCCAAAAAAGATGAATTTTGCCAATTTGAATAAAAACGTACCGTTCATATTCTTCATTTATTTCTGAAAACGTTTTTCTTTCACTTTTGCATGGGGTTAAATTAGACTTAGTTCTAACAGAACGTAACGGGGTTGTTGTACCACATGGACTAAGAGCTTCTTCGTTTGGACGTGAATTGAAAATATTATCTAGTATCTCATTTAAAATATATCGGGAACATTGGGTAGATTCTTTATAATTCTCAACTCGTTCTAAAAGTTTATCCACAATATATGATCCTATTTTCTCTACTTCCCTTTTTCTTTGTACATTTACTTGAACTTTTGATTTTTTTCCACGTCTCTTAGTCCAAGAAGCAAATCTACGCGTTTTCGGCATTTTCTAGAATTAATATTGCTTTTATTTTATTATTGTATACTATTATATATAAATACATTATAATATACAATGGTTCATGTTTCTTTGATTTTAAATTTCATAATTATGTGTCACTTGATATTCCAATTTTATAAAGTTAATTTAATTACATAAACTCGACCTTGGGGTGGTAATGCCATTCTGCAGCCGACTATATACTATATATGTAATAAAAATTTAAAACTATGATATTTATATTAAATTCACTAAATTCGATTTGAAATAAACATAATACATTCTTCAAATAAATCATTCTTTATTCATAATTTCACTGGGAGAAAAACCAACAACAAACAATGAACATGGAATATAGATGCAACCAATGGAAAACCAAGGACACAAAAATATGAAATAATATCAAAATTGTGACATATACAAGTAAAAATCAATTAATTGATGACATGAATTAACAAATATATATATACTAAACAATAATACAGCAATATAAATCAAAATTGAATAAAAAACTTACCTTTAAGAGTTTACAATAAATTACACTTTGGCTCACGACTAAAATAAGACTAATTTGTTTCTTTGTTTGAAACTGTGACTGTTTCTTCAACCACCAAAACTGAACTAAAATTTCTGGCTCGTTTTAAATGTATACTGAATCGCACCCCTCTCATTGACCACTTAACTCAAGTACTACCCGAACAGAAAAATTCCATCCGTTTTGTTGATGTTATCACATTTCACTTAAATTTCGACACAAAAATACACGCAGGTCACATGCACTGGTTTGTATCACTCCTCACTCTAAGGGTGCGAAAGTAATTTTCGTGGCGCCAAGAGTATGTACTAAATGCAAATTTAGAGATAAGGTCACTATCCTACACAATCAAAATCGAAACAATAAGAATCGATAAAAGATTAACTTTGAGATCATTTTTTTAAATTAATAATAGATTGTAAATCGACATCCGTATTTGTATATCGTATTTATTATATTTGTTTATATGATAAAATGTGATTGGTTTAGAACTAACTATACGACACAAACCCCATTAGTAACTGTATACATTATTATATTTTTCATATATATTATTGTATCATATATTAATTTTATATAATTTTAATTAATAAAAATATATTAAGAATTCATTACTATTATAAATTTCATAATCTATTTACAACCAATAAATTCGTTATAAATATGAGATCTCGAGTGCGGTCCTGTCAAGTGCAAAAAATTGTGCACACGAACGTTTTAAAACCGAATGTTTGTTTGATTTCGTGGCGGCACCACATTACGGGCTATGTTTTGTTTTGCGTCCTTTTCTGACCGAAAGTGCGATTCCTTGTCTAGTAAACGCCGCTGTTAAGTTAAACTAAGCAATTTTATTTGTAAAGTTAAGTTATATTTAATTATTTGTGAATCTCATTTATAGTCTTCCAGTGTAGGTTGAAATATAAGGATGAGATTGATTCGAAACATTTCTACCATCAACAATATTATATCAAATCGAAAAATCATCACGATATTCCTTTGCTCTGTCAGTTTGCTGACACTGTGGATTAAAACGAATAGAATTATAAGAAAAGATATAACTGAACCACAATTTGGTGAAATATTAATACAATATAAGAATCAAATCAAGTTTTGCTTCGGAGAAGACAACTTTGTTCTAAATTACATACTTGTGACATGTGTCATAAGGAAACGTAATCTTAGCAACATAAATGTTATTTTATTTTTTTACAAACAATTGGTTGCTATTGAAGCTTGAAATAAATGTCGACGAGAGATCTGCAACTGATTTGATTTCAGTGACTCTCAGGGCACGTAATATAAATATTCAGACAGGAAGTTGCTATTTTTGTAACTGTTTAAATATTTCACCTTTTTAAATCAACAGTAAATTCACGTAGGTGATTCTCTCAGCTTGAATAACTGAGCGACAGATTTCAACTATGCACTTTCTTTTTCACCATTGGTTATCACCCTCAAATGATATACTAATCTTTCCATATTTGATACTTTTATATCGCACATTATTTAGATTCTTCATGTCTGGATGACAAATTCAAATAATATCAACACAATTCATAAACCAAATCATAAAATAGTGATTACTATTTTACAATTTTCTGCGTAAATATTGATTTGCAATCTTAGTTCGGTTGAAACTTATAATTAACGGCTTTCAGTTCTGCTAAAATTTTCATCTACTTTGGTGCATATATATTTTTGGTGTCTCCATATTTTCTTGAGAGTATGCGTGATTTGACAACACACTGACAACATCGAGAACTAAAGATGGAATATTTTTGTTCTGCTTATTCGCTGATCATTTAATCGCGATACATCGCGGAGCCTTGTATCCTATTAAGCAGTATTCTTCTAAAATATCTGTAATAAGGATAATAATATCATAAATGAAAAAAAAGTTTATGCTCCTATAGACATTCAAGATAAAGTAAATTGTGTTTCACCTCTTGAAAGTTTATAAAGATTTTTTAGAAAAGTACAACTTAATAGGATCCCAGGTTCCTAGAATCGCGATTATAAATCAGCAACTAAGGCCAAGTTGTCCAATTTGTCAGCTCTCAAGAAAACGTGGAGACACTTAAAATATATATGCACAAACGTAGATGAAAATTTCAGCAAAATTACATATGATAGAGCTATTAATTATAAATTTCATCTGAACAAAGGTTGCAAATCAGAAAATTGTAAAGTAGAAATCACTTTTTCATGATTTTGTTAATAAAATGTGTTGACATTATTTGAAGTTGTCATCTAGAGATGAGGAATCTAATTAAATTTTGACATAAAATTAGCAAATTTGGAAAGATTGATATCTTAGTGTTGTTTGAGGGTAATAATCCAACCAAACGTGATAGAAAAAATTCAGTACCTAGTTGAAATTTGCCGCTCACTAATTCTTGCTTAAAGAATCAACTCCGTGAATTATCTTTTGATTTTAATAGGTGAAATATTTAAACATTTACAATAATAGCAACCTACTGTCTGAAGGTTTCGATTACGAGTCACTGAAATCAAATCAGTTGCAGATCTCTCGTTGATATTTATTTTGAATCAAAGAAATACTGTCTGTGATTCTGCATATAATTAACTTGTGAATAGAATTTTTTTTTGTTAACATTGTTAACTTTATACTTAAATTCCGATATATATTTTGTTGCTAAGAGAGGTGAGGTATGAAATTGAAAGGAAGATAATTAGCCTGATGTATATATACATAAATAAAATTTTAATTAATTAGTAATTACAAAAATAAACGGACATTTGGGAGTGAGTATTGGATTGAGTGACGTTTTTGCAAACATTCATGTTTCAATAGAAACGAAGGAAGTTTGTTTGTCAAATAAAAGAAAATAACAATTATGTTGCTAAGATTACGTCACCTTATAGCATGTCACCCTGTCCAATTATAGGCAAGAGTTATGGTTAATTCAATTAATCCTAATTCGAAATATGTAGTTTAGAAACACGTTGTCGTCTTTCAAGTAAATTTGAATTGATCTTGCATTGTATTAATATTACATCAAGTTGTGGTTCAGTTATATTTTTTGGTATAATTCTATTCGTTTGAATCCACAGTGTCAACAAATTGACAGAGCAAAGAAATATCGAGATGAGATGAGTTATACTAAATGGTAGAACTGTTTCGAATGAAATTCTTCCTTATATTTCAACCTACACTAAATGACTATAAATGTGATTCCCAAATATTCATATATAATATAACTTTTCAAATAAAAGTACTTTCTTTACCTTTAAGTTATGTGGTTAATTTAATATAAGTTAGGTTGTTAATAAATGGATTCGACCCATTGTCGATTTTTTTAACC
This sequence comes from Aethina tumida, assembly GCF_024364675.1. Lineage (NCBI taxonomy): Eukaryota > Metazoa > Arthropoda > Insecta > Coleoptera > Nitidulidae > Aethina > Aethina tumida. Next base: position 29,099,237 of record NC_065435.1, read on the forward strand.
TTCAATTATTCAGTGGAGGTACTTAAAAGTTATATGCAACATATTTTTTTAGGAAACACATTTAGTGATTACAGTACAGATTAAAATTTAAGGAAGAATTACTTCGACACTAATCTAAAATTATAATTGCTATAAACAAGCTTCATTCTCAGATGATAGATGAGTTGAAACCTAGATCCACACTATGGAAACATTTCCATAAAATGAAAGTACCTGCTATATACAGAGATAGATATGTGGAACTCCAACGGGAACATTCTAGACCTCAACCTTTTTGGTAGAATTTTTGAAGACGGTTTCTTGGTAATGCTGTTTTCTTCTTTATTGTGATTTTTTCTTGTACTTTTTTCGGATTTTTTGGATTTTTTTTTCATATTTCATAGCCTCAGAGAAAATATTTCTCGATGTCGTCAGGTTTTGTCATGGCTCATTTCATCTTCATTTATATGATGGTAATCAGCCTTTCCATGTGTCAGTAACTCCTCGTGCCCAACGAATCGTCAAAATACCTTATAAAAGATATATAAAATTATTAAAGATTAATCATATTATATATACCAATTTTATTTGTTTTTCATTTAAATTAAACAATTTAATTGTGTGTGTTTTAACATAAAATATGTCATTAGTTATAAAAATCTTGAATGCAGATGAAAATTATACTTACATTTAAATCCAATTCTTGGGCCACTAGAATCTTTACACCATTTGCTTTTTGCATCGTACTTTAAGATTTCAATCTTAATTTATTCTGAAAACAAATTAATTAGGTACTAATGTGTTGTTTTAAGGAGCGTCATATACATGAAAGTACTTATTCTTTGTTTAGTTGGGAATTCCTGTAAGTAAATTAATGAATTTAGACAAAAATATTCCCTAAAAATAACAGTTTGATACGATCTGTTTCATTTCTAGCATTACTATACACAAGTATTTCTTCCGATTATCATTTCCAATGAGGCAGGGACTCATTAATAAAAGCGAGAATATTTAACTAATAATTTTGAATTGAAGCGTAGAAGCAACTTCAGAGAGATGTGGTTCGTATGAAATAAAAGTTTGAACTGATTAAAGTTTGGTGGTAAACAAGTAAAGAAAACTTTTTAGTCTACCTGATTTTATGAACAAAATTGAAATTTGTTTATGGGAACGGAATTCAAATGTCTACAAATGAATAACGAATAGTTAATGTTATAATCTCTTTAGAGAACAACTTAGGAAACTTAGTTTTTAAATTTTTTACATGTAGATAAAGTAGGAACATAATGTATAAAATTTCAGAAGACACAATCAACCAATAATAATTGATAGTTTAAAGTGTAAACCTCAGTACTCATGCAAACACTATACTTACTCATCATTGGTCCAATTCACTCGAGGCAGGTTATGTTAGAATATCTAGACATCGTGTATAACGGTTGTGATGACAACGGAGAATAAAAACAACAGAAGAGCACAGGGGTGCGTTGTCAGGATTTCGAGACCACCTCCATAGGAGTATCCCACTTTGTGGAAGACTTCTGCGTTTTGGATGTGTGGGGTGGCTGGTCGGGAGGACAGATTGGTGTTAGGGTTAGAAGTAGGAGTACTTCCAGGATTTACCGATGGTATCTGTAGTTTAGCAGACAGCTTACTGCATTACTTACTTTCATTCGTTTTAATTCACCCTCTAGTTCCGAGATTTTAATCTTAACATCTAGTTTTCGGGTACCTTTTGGCTTATCTTTTTCGCGGACACTACACATGGTTTATTGGTTTAGTAACCGAGGTTGCCAGCCAAATTAACAACTCTTCTCTTTTGTCTGAATATGGCAACTCTTATAACTAAATTCAAACAGAAGGACGAACTTTATGTCTAACTCCATTTGGGGGTCTGATATCGGTGTAGCTCTTTGCCGAATTTTGCTGTTGTTACTTACTTTTCAGAGAATATGCAAGAAATTGCAGTAATTTATTCAATCAATTAATTGAAATACAAAGGATGAATCAACAAAAAAGACAACTACTACTGTGCTCTTGAGCTGTTTCTCTCAAACTGACTCTCACTGTTTCTTGATCACCAAGGTTACCTCGGTCGCCTTCATTTGTCAATTGTTATTGGTTTTTAACTTACTTTATTCTATTTTATTGTTTATATTAACACCGCCTCTCAATAGAATAGAATGAAGGCAATCCGAATCATAAAGACATTTCAATTATTTGTGATTGCTTTTCTTCCTCTAGGTAAGTCGCAAATAGACCTAGTATTGTTCTTTGCTAACGACTGCATCTCACAATTGAATGCTTATTCCCACTCAGACCAGTCACTACGCCGTTTTGCTTCCGATATTGTGGACGGATCGTCACCAACAAATCGTTCTGCTGATAACACTAGTGATTCACCTTCGATAGATGATAGTGCCATATGCGCATCACATTCAGGTGCATAATTACCGTAACGTAGCGGTGCCTTTCTTACTCTCCCGCTCTTTCGTTGAGTTACCTCGCTGATACCCATGTTATCCAAATAAACGCCGTTACCAACACAATCCAAATTAGTACTGTGGATTTCTCCAGTTTTATCAGTACGCGACTGTTCATCATCATTTGGTTGAACTGCTTTACCGTCACACGTACTCCCACTATCTGTAACCGCCTCTGAACCGATTATCTCTACTAACTTTGATCGATTTAATACCGATGATTCATTGAATGTTACATTTCGACTAAAAATTAGCTTCTGTTGTTCAATATTGTTGCTTTTGCTTGTAATTTCAACCGCATTTCATTTGGAATATGATTGTAACATTCAGAACCAAATATTCGAAGGTTTGACAGCTCTGGTTTCTTTCCAAACCAAATTTCTGCTGGTGTCTTGTCTTTAAACTGCTTTCCACCCGCGTTTGTTGGCGATCGATTTTTGATATAATTTGCCGACATAATTGCTTCATTCCAAAACTTATTTTCCATCCCACTGGCCAAAAGCATTATCGTAGCCTTGTGTTGCAGCGTTTCATTTAAACGTTCAGATACTGAATTCATTTCCGGATTGTATGCAACGGTGAGTAACATCTGAATACCCTTTTGTTTGCAGTATTTTTTAAATTCGTTTGACGTATATTCACCACCGCCATCATGTCTCAATTTTGACACCTTTGAGCCATGAAGTGCCTCAGCCATTGCAACAAATTCCTTGAATTTACCAAACGTTTCACTTTTTCTCTTGATGCAATAGACCATGGATGCTCTCGAATAATCATCCATGAATGTCACAAAATAACGTGACCCATCGTATGCATTCGTTGGATACGGTCCACAAACATCACTGTGAATCAATTCCAAAACTCGCAATGAACGTTTATTTGAATTTCTTGGAAACGGTGAACGAACATGTTTTCCAAGTACACACGATTCGCACAACTGTGTATCATTTTTTTTTACATTACTCATACCAATAGCCATATAATTGGCTAACTTTTTCATGTCATTTCGGTTGAGATGACCAAGTCTAAAATGCCATAGATTCTGTGATATTGTTTTCAAATTATTCACTCCTGTAAATCCCGCAAACACATTGTTGTCAACGTACAAAGTCACTCATACATTCTTCCATTTACGCGTCCGACAAACTTTTCGATACCATTCAGCGATACATAGGCATAATCACACTCAAACACAATTCGATATCCCTTTTGTGTTAGTCTTCGAATTGACATCAAGTTGCATTTCAAATCATTCACGAATAGAACGTCCTCCATTGTTTTTACCGATGTGTCACCATGGTGAAATGTTTTAACGAGAATGTCACCACGTTGCTTTGCAACAACGCTTTGATTTTTCTTGGCAACCGAAATGCTTATTTCGTCAATTGGTTCCAATTTATCGAAGAACATCTTCTGATTCACCATATGCTGAGTCGCTCCAGAATCTAGGACAAATTTTATTTCCGCATAATTCCCGCTATTCTGCTGCAATTGAGCGTTAAATGCCTTCGATTCTGCCAAATTCTCTTTGGGACCATCTTCAGCAATTGCATACATCGATGAACCGCTTGCTCCGTTTGCGCTTTCTCTATTTGACCTCTCTTTTTTGTTTTTATTGCGAAAACATTGAGCCTTTTTGTGTCCAGATTTTTTACACATATGACATATAATTGTCTTTTTCCCAGCAAACATTTGCTCCAGGCTCAATTGATTTACTCGAACCATTTTCACCAGTCCGCTTGTTGTACTCATCCATTAACCGCGTTTTAACAAATTCTACAGTTAACTTTGATTGATCCATTGTTTCCAATGCTGTCACTAGGTTATCATAACCTCATGGCATAGTAATCAACAAATGTACAACCACATCAAGCTCTTCCATTGTAGCTCCCGTTGACTTTAACTCTCGAATTCTCTTATCAAATTGCAAAAGTAAACTTATCATATCATCCGACTCATTATATTTCATTGTCAGCAATTGTTTTCGTAATAAAACTTGCGACGCCACACTTTTCCTTTCGAAAATCGTGCATAATGTGTCGAACATGTCCTTTGCCCGAGCTTTTTCGCGAACATACTCAAGTTGGCTATCATGAACTGACTGTACTAATATCGAAACACATTTCCTTTCATTCAACTTAATCGTAGGATGTTTTGTCACATCTTTTTCCGCTGTAAGAATGACCTCCAACGATTCCTCGATGAATCTTCTCAACTCCATTTCATCAAGCAAAATTCCCACACGATATTTCCAATTGCTAAAATTCGTGCCATCGAATTGTTGAATTTTTAGAATGTTATTTACGGTAACGTTCGCCATCTTTGTCTGTTGCCTTCACCACAATTGACTTTCAACCTCAATTGTATAACTTTATCCTGCACGCACTGGGCCCATAACCTCAGAGAATATGCAAGAAATTGCAGTAATTTATTCAATCAAATAATTGAAATACAAAGGATGACTCAACAAAAAAGACGGCTACTACTGAGCTCTTGAGCTGTTTCTCTCAAACTGACTCTCACTATTTCTTGATCACCAAGGTTACCTCGGTCGCCTTCATTTGTCAATTGTTATTGTTTTTTAACATACTTTATTCTATTTTATTGTTTATATTAACGTTATGTCTAACTCCATTTGGGGGTCTGATGTCGGTGTGGCACTTTGCCGAATTTTTCTGTTGTTACTTACTTTAGATAGTTAACTCTTTCGGAACTTGGAACGGAGTCGTGCTCAGGGTTTACCGGGCGGTTGACCTTTCTTTCTGCCAATAGAACCTGGATTTGAACCGCCTTTTTCTTTCCTTCTTTCACGGTTTTTGCTGGCGATGTGCCGTCCGGTTCCAATATAATTCGGAACCACTCGACCTTTTGCAGGCACACTTGCTGTTTTCCCATTTCATTATCGCTAATTCGGTTATTAAACTGTTTATAGTACGAAAACAAAAATTTAATTCAGTTGTTTCTTGGATTGGTAACCAAGGTTACCAGACAAGTAAACAAATTTTTTCATTTGTCTGAATTTGGTAACTAACTAAATTCAGACAAAAGATGGACACTAAATAAACACAAAATTATCACTACAAACACTTTTGAAAACTGAGGTGTGAGTGTGATGAGAATAATAGTCGATGTTACAAGAACACTGATCGTTTATTATATTATTACAAAGTGTGCTAGAAACGTCAAAGACTAAAAACTAAGAACTAAAAACCCTGCCTAGCATGACGCTTGCGTTAGGGCATCTATACAGAGGGGTTCCAAGTATCAATGTGCAATTTCATTCCTTAACAAACACTTTTCCGTAGTTGCTACTCAAATTTGGATAAATGACGATTGGTACCGCTGCCATTGGTAACGACAGAAAGGTCTCTTATTGTTAGCGACCTTTGTCAATTTTTCAAAGTGCAACCAGGGAATATTGTTAATAGTATCAATTTTTCTTTGAGTTGTTCGTCCTTCTTCTGTCTGAATTTAGTTATAATAGTTACCATAATCGAAAGAGAAGAGTTGATAACGCTAATCCCAAATCTTTGTCCCAACCAGCCACCCCCACTCCTGCAAAGTCTTCCAGCTCCAAAACTCAGGAACTCGGACACCCCCAAGGAGTTGATGTCGAAATTGTCTAACTACGATGCACCCCACCAGTTATGATTCAGTGTTCAAATTTATGTATATCGAATTGCATTAAAGTATTTTAATCCAAGTAGACTAAGAATTAGAAGAGACTTCTCATAGAGAAGTAACTTTTAAATTGGTTTGGGAAAAAACAGCGCTCATGATTAGCCGTCTCAGATCTCAGTTTCGGTTAATATTTTTTGACAGCTCATTGACAATCTTGGCAACTGATCTTTGTGTAATTTCGTTTTGTTTGGTGTCCAATCCTATAATGCTCTTTGGCGAATTACTGAGAGAGGTTATTTCAATTTGCCAAAATATGCGGAAAGTGGGAAGGTCCTAATTATGTGATGTGAATTTATAAGTTTAACAGAATTGAAAAAAAGCAGCTAAAAAAGATGTTTAAGTGTTATTATTATCTTATCAAAGAAAATGTATAAAATTTTGATATTTGTTAGGAATAGCAATGTCTAATTAACAATTCACACACTTTTGTCGATGCATATTCTTCAGACAACAAAAGTATGTTTTACTTTTGATTAATAAACATATCGCCTTCATTGCTGTTGAAACCTGAATATGCACAAAATATCATTTGATTTCAAAACTGATCTTGAACAATTATTTGATAACTTCTTACAATTTCGTCATTGGAAAGACAAAAACAACAAAAGAAATAAGTATTTACACTTCGTTAGCTGTTTATTTCACTTTTTAGCCTTCAATGCAGACACAAATCTAATATTTTTGTTTATATTCAAAAAGTTAATTATAATTTTGTCCAGATTGATGTTTTCAATGAACTCAGAAGTCTTGATTTATCTAGTAATAGAGGTCCTTATGATATTCCTTCTACAGTATTGAACGAATTGTGGATTCTCAATAACAAAGCCTCTAACAATGAAATTTAATATGATTTTAAAATCTACTTTATTTCCTAACGTACGTAAATAATCATTTGTTATACTTACCTTAAAGGATGGAGATAGTTTACTTGTTGTTTACCAAGATTGTCCAAAAAAATCATTTCCAAGATAATTATGCCATAGTTCCAAAATATTATAAATGAGAGTCAACATGAATTTTGCAAATGTAAACCTTCTGCGACCAACCTTCTTATTTATAACCTCTCGACAGTTGGTGCTCTTGAAAATCATTTACAGGTTGATGTTGTTTATACAGACATTTAAAAGGCATTTGATAGAATCTGCCATGATTTATTGTTTGCTACACTAAATGGGCTGGATTTGTCAAGTAATTTTTCCACTGTAAATAATCATAACGATTGCAATGTAAAGTGATTAGTTTTTATAAAAAAATAATCAACACCATATTCGCAAGTTATACTTTAGATAAAAGATTTTAATGTAATGTGTTTGAAATTTAAAAATGAGTAATAGATTGGGCGGTAGTTTTTCTAGAAAAGTTGGTTCGGCTCAAGCTAAAATGAATTTGGGTAAATGTAAAAGAAAAGCTGGATCATATCTTGGTGCTTTTGCCCACACATTAAAGTAGCTTTTTACACAAATACTGCTGTAGGATCCCAGGTTCTGCGATGTTTTGTCGTATAAAATAACCTCTTTCCATAATCGGTATCGCGGATTATATGTACAGCAATTAAGCAGAACAAAATACTCTCACATTAGCTGTCAAAATTGCCAGAGTTGTCAAAACGTGCTGACTCCTTAGGAACACGTTAGGAATATTTAAACAATTACAATAATGGCAACTTGATGCCATTATTGTGGAGATGTCGATTACTAGTCCTGAAAGTCAGGGAAATCAAATTAGTTGCAGATCTATCGTCGACATACAAAAACTGTCTGTGATTCTGACAGATAATTAACATGTGAAAAGAAATTGTTTTTGTTAACTTTGTTAACTTTATATTTCCATTAGAATAGATTGCTGCTAAGAGAAGTTCCAACTATTATAATTTAATTTGAATATGTGATACGAGGGATGAAATTGACGTGAGGGATGAAACTGAAAACAGGAAAACTAGATGTATATACACATAAATAAAATTTTAATTAATTAGTAATTACAAAACTAAACGAACATTTGGAAGTGGGTGTGGGTTTGAGTGACATTCAATAGCAACGAAGGAATTTTGTTTATCAAATAAAAGAAAATAACATTTATGTTGCTAAGATTACGTTTCCTTGTGACATGTGCCACACGTTACAATATAAACAAAACATGTCCAATTAAACCTTATTCGAAATATGTAATTTAGAAAAAAGTTGTCTTCTTTCAAGTAAATTTGATTTGTTTCTTTCATAGTATTAATATTACATCAAATTGTGGTTCAGTTATATTTTTAATATATTTCTATTTGTTTTAATCGAAAGTGTCAACAAATTGACAGAGAAAAGAAATATCGAGATGATTTTTCGATTTGTTATAATAACTTTAATGACAGTGATTCATTTATTTAATGACCACGTTACAAATCACATCTGTGTGTGAAATGATATGGTCAAATGTCACGTGTTGATTACCAGGAAACTTTTGCACAAACAGTCAGGTGAGATTCAATACGATTGTTACTATCTGTGGCTGTACAAAATAATCACAAAATCAAGTAACTAGACGTAAAGACAGCATTTTTATATGGAGAACTTGAACACACCTATTTATGACTTAACAAGAAGGGTTGGATCATGACGAAAACATGGTATGTAAATTGAACAAGTCACAATATGGGTTAAAACAATTCCCTCGCTGCTGGAATGCAAAATTCGACTCTACACCGAAAAGAGTTTTAGTAGTAGTTTTAGTATTTATACGGAACAAATTTTAAACAGATTTGAAATGACTAATGCTAATCCTAATACTGTTCCAGTCGACCCTCACATAAAGCCACAGTGGGAAGATACTACCTCACTTCTGCTGTTCATAATAACACAGCTTGTTCCGTCAAATTTTATTTGGCTACCATCGCAAATAATCTGACTTAGAGACAATAGATTTGTTGCCAGTTTAGGAACACATAATACTTTTGTAAAAAGCACCTTTTTGTTTTGACCTTCATCGTCATAATGGTCTAACCTCACTTGTACTGAACATTGCACAGATTATACTTTGTTGTCTGCGACTCTGATTTTATGTATGACAGGAGCCGTCATATTTTCAAGCATGTTCTTACATCTTGTCATGTGTGACGATGCACCGGAAGCTACTTGCCATGGGTCATTTTGGCTGGATGTTGCCTCAAACACAACAGCATATGATGAACTACTTGCTTTTTGTTGAACATTCTTGGTCCTGGATTTGCATTTGAGGACTTTTATGACCTTACTTATTACAAGTGTAGCTCCCTTACTTACTTTGTTTCTTGTGGTTGTTATTGTTGACTGAGAATACTGTTGAGTCACTTTCAGGTTGTTTAACATCTTGTGATAGTTTTGATTTCACAGAAATTGAAGTTATCTTCATGCCGGAGCTATCAATAGCAATAATCATTGGTTGATAGGATTCTGGTAGACCGGAGAGTAGCAATGTAACTAGCCATTCATCGTCAACTGCGAAACCAATGTTTCTGAGCTTGTGAGCAGTACACATAATTTTGCTCACATATTTCTCTACGTTTTGACATACAGTAAGTGAAGTGTTATAGAGATCACGCAGCAGCCCATCACAGCGTGTCAACAAAGAGTCATCAAATACTTATGAAAACGTATCCCATACTTCTTTTGCAGTACTACTCTCTTGCATGTGCACGTAATTTATTTAGTCAACTAGTAAATTTATCTTAGTTTTTGCCTTTGTGTCTCGTTTTGTGTCCACAATGACACATGTGGTGGGGTCTATGCAGTTCCACAACTCCTCTTGCTGTAGGTATGTTTTTAGAGCAAATCGCCATGTTACGTAATTATCTCGGCCGGTTAACTTTTCAATTAATGCCAATTGATTGTTTGCTGACAATTTAAGAACCCTTATTCCAGATGTTACGAGAAAACACTTTTCAATTGTCGTATTGACGTTTTAGGTTAACTTCATTACTTTTCTCAGTAAGTAAGCCATTCTGGGCTTCCCTGGGCTTTTCTGGCTCCATAACCTGTTAATTTTTCTTAAAACAATTTATAATTTCAGGAGAAAAACTTATATTTAAGATTTTAGTGTTAAAATTACAACTTAACTGTCTACAGGCGCACAATTCAAATTACAATTTTAACAGTTTATGTGTAGTTTCAGTACACTCCTACAGGTCATCGCATCAGTCACAATTGGATTCCCAAGAGAAAATGAAACATTATTTGTTTTAAGTTGTGTTATAATTTTTCATTCTTTATAATAGCCTAAGCTACATTGCGCTGTAAATTGAGAAGAATGCTTCAGGTAAACTACTTTGGGTTAACAAGACTGCATTAAATTAACTGAGGAATGCATATTATCGGAATTTGTAAGCTGGGTCATCTCCTTGATTAATATTTATATGATCCCATTTTTCGCACATTTTGGCAGACTGAAATATCCTCTTTCTGTAATTCGCCAAAGAGCATTATAGGATCGGACACCAAACAAAACAAAATTACACAAAGATCAGTTGTCAAGATTGTCAGTGAGTTGTCAAAAAATACGAGCCGAAACTGAGACTGAGACGGCTAGCCATAAGCGCTACCAAATAATTTCATTCAATTAGAAACGTTAAATAATTACTTTAATAACAAGGTTATATAAATGTTTGTGATTTAAAGTACTGTAACCTGTATTCCATTTCTATCTACACAGTTCTGCCATACTAATTTAAGAGTTTATTTTCTATGAGAAGGCTCTTCTAATTCTTAGGGTACTTGGTCTAAAATACTTTAATACAATTCAATATACATAAATTTCAACACTGAACCCTAAATGGTGGGGTGCGTCGTAGTTACACAATTTCGACATCACCTCCTTGGGGGTGACCGAGTTCCAAGAAGTTTTCTGAGTTTTGGAGCTGGGAGACTTTGCAGGAGTAGGGGTGGCTAGTTGGGACAAAGATTTGGGATTAGCGTTAGGAGTAGGGGTACTATCAGTGTTTACCGATAGCATCCCTAGTTTAGACGACAAAGCTGTGTAAGCACTCTTTCACTCTCTGTATCTCACCTTCACTTAGCTTTTCTTTTTTCCGGACCATACACATGGTTTATTGGTTTAGTAACCGAGGTTACAAGCCAAATTAACAGCTCTTCTCTTTCGGTTATGGTAACCATTATAACTAAATTCAGACAAAAGAAGGACGAACAACTCAAAAAAAATTGTAATTTTCAACAATATTCCCTGGTTGCTACCCACACTTTGAACAATTGACAAAAGTCGCTAACAATAAGAGACTTTTCTGTCGTTATCAATGGCAGAGGTAACGATCGTCATTTAACCAAGTTTCGGTAGCAACTACGGAAAAGTGTTGGTAGTGATATTTTCGTTTTTATTTAGTGACCCTATTAAAGTTCCTATTAAAAGACAAGAATCGTGAAATAAGAAAAGGAAAAGGAGTCTCAAATCCAGGTTCTATTGGCAGAAAGGAAGGCGGTACCATATCCAACGACACAGCTAATTATTGTAAAGCCGGTTACATTAGAGTACATTAGAGTACCAATTAATTCTCTGTATCGTGTGAGGTCTTTGAATGGTTTTAAATCTCTGTTAAATTTTGAGTTGCAGTCATACAGTGTTTTAATTGGATTGCAATCCACCATTCTGAATTTCTCTAAAACATATTTTTTTTGTTTAAGTGTTACTCCTTTCTTACTTTGGTTAATTTCTATTCTAAAGAAAAACCTAGCAATCTTTGATCTTCAATTTCTCAGCTAATTCTCTTTTAATTTCATTACCAGTTAGTTTTTTGAGAGCTCTTTTGTACTCCTTAAATTTTTCAAAAACTTTTCTCTTTGACTTAAGGAAAAAACCTGGAACCACCTATTATAATCATCTATTGATGTAAGAAGATATCTTGATCCACCGCTGAATCTGACTCGCATTGGTCCGCAGATATCTGAATGAACAATATTCAGTAACTACTTACTTCTTCCTTCTCTGTCAGTAAAGGGTTTCCTTGCTTGCTTACCTCGTTGACATTGTCACACCACATGGGTAATTTATCATTATCCAATTTATTACCGTGTACCAGTCGCTTTCTGTACAAATCCTGTACGCCTTTGCAATGTAAGTACTGTAGTTGTCTATGCCACAGGAAATTAATAGTTAAATATTCTCTCTTTATTAATGAGGTTCTGTTAGAGCATTTGTCAACATTGGCAACGTCTAATGCGCAACCCCCTCCCCTTAGTTAGTTAGGGTGAATTAGCTTTAAGTTACTTACTTTTAAGTCAGCTCGAGAGCAACACACAACGTTCAGATGCTCTGAGCAATATAAACAGAAAAATCACAAACTTGGCAGTTTTACTAGTCCAGCACATACAAAACATTGATCCTTCGAGCAGAAACTATTACACATACAAAACATTGGTCCTTCGAGCCGGATTTACGTGTACAAGATTAGCAAGAAGCAAGGGCGAACGGAAAACACCTGTTCAACACACAGAAGAATACGTGGCTATAAGTTCCGTCGTACCGAAAACAGCAATTAGTGTTCAATTGGCAACGGTTCCAGTTGAAATAACCAGTGCAGGCAAGTCAAGTTTGGATTTGGCATCGATTCCAGAAGAATTCCAGCAAAAGGAAGTCTAATCAACATCCATAGCAACATCAAGGTCATTTCAAAAACATACCAGGGTTTCAAGTCAAAAGGGCCTGCATTGCACGTGTCCACAACCATTGGTTTCAAGTCGAAAGGCCTGCGTAACACGTGTCTACAACCACTTGAGTCTTTGTTTCCCATCTACTACCTGCATGCACATTTGCCAATTTAAAAAATTCTTTACATTTGAAAAACAAAACGATCACAATGTCTACTGAAAGCATTAAGAAATTACAATGTAAACGTCGTACAATCAAAGGCAAGCTGACCAGGTTGCAAAATTACGTAAACTCTATAGACACCGCAATCATTAATGACGAATTAATAGCACAATTAAGAATTCGTTTGGAAAAACATTCGTGTATATTAGATGAATTTTCTTCCATTTGTACAGAAATATACTACCTCGAAGATAATGAGGATAGTTCTGAATTGGCGGAGTTTGAAGATTCATTCTATGACGTTACAACAAAAATTACTAGATTAATCAACGATTATACCATAAATAATCAAACACAATCGAATACGTCATCATCAGATACAGTCGCGAGCAATCCAATTACAGGTATAAAATTGCCTACAATAAATCTACCTTGTTTTAAGGGCCACTATGACGGTTGGCTAGAATTTCGCGATGCATTTAAGTCATTGATACATGCAAATCAATCTTTGTCCGACGTTCAAAAACTTTATTATTTGCGCTCGTGTCTTCAAGGGGATGCTGCTCGAGTCCATTGAAATTACTGCATATAATTATGATATTACTTGGCAATTGTTAGAAGATAGGTTCGAGAACAAGTCCCTAATAATTCACAATCATATTAAAGCCATTTTCGATCATCCAAATATTACAAAGGAATCACATGTTCAATTGCGAGATCTCTGCGACTCTGTGACAAAAAACTTGCGTGCTCTAAAATCTTTGGGCGAGCCGACAGATACGTGGGATACTCTTATAATTTACATAATCGCAACCAAAATGGACGATATTACCCGACGCGAATGGGAGATCGTCAACAACAACTCACAAATTCCAAACATGGCGGATATGTATAAATTTCTAAAAGGGCGTTGTGAGCTTTTAGAGAAACTGGAACATGAAAGGTCTAAAAAGCCAAAGAACAAACCATTCAAATCAAGCGCATATGCCACTGTGTCTGTCAAGGTCAGTTGTTATTATTGTAAAAAGGATCATGCAATTTACAACTGTAATAAATTTAAAGGGCTCTCAATAAATGACCGTATCTCAGAAACTAAAAGGCTTAAGCTGTGTCTAAACTGTTTAAGACAGGGACACAACACAAAAACATGCCATTCATTTAGTTGTCGAAAATGTGGCAAAAGGCATAATACCTTACTACATATTGAGACACATGTTGGCAGTGAAATTGTCACTGACACTGAAGTGCCAGTTACCATTGTCAATCACTCGGTGGCAAATGAACAAAGGCAAGTCTACTTGTCAACAGTCTTAATTCATGTAACAGATGCACAAGGCAACAATCAAGTTCTACGTGCACTACTTGACAACGGGTCCCAAAGTTCATTTGTGACTGAAAGGGCTGTTAAAATGTTAAATTTAAATAAACACAAAACCCAAATTAAAATTTCTGGTGTTGGTCAAACTATATCGGAGATTCAATATCAAACAATACTCGACATTTCTTCTGTTCAAGGTTCATTCAAAACATGCGTTTCATGTTTAATTATGAATAAGATCACAGAACCCATACCTTCTACTACAATGCCAAAATATAACTTTACACTTCCAAGTCGTATTACTTTGGCAGATCCTACTTTCAATATATGCAATGATATCGACATCCTATTGGGTGCCGACATATTTTGGAAGGTTCTACTGCCTGAGCGTGTTTCACTGGGAAAACATAATCCTATGCTGCAAAATACGTCCTTTGGGTGGATCGTTATAGGAGGTTGGAGTAAAGGGAATCAGAGGCATTCAGTCAATTGTTTAGTCGTAAACAAAACTGATGAAATCGTGAAGCGTTTTTGGGAAATAGTGGAAATAGGTGATTCGTATCAAATATTTAATGAAAGGGAACAGTTTTGCGAGAATCATTTTAAAGATCATTATGAGCGCGACTCGTCTGGCAGATTCATTGTACGAATTCCGTTTAACGACAAAAAAGGTCAGCTAGGCGAATCAAGGCAAGGAGCATTAAATAGATTTCAGTCGCTAGAAAGAAAATTAGCGAAAAATAGCCATTTAAAACAAAGTTACGATGAATTCATGCAAGAATATATCGACCTAGGACACATGAAACAAGTCGAGGATGTAGGTGATGAGAAGATTGGTACTCAATATTATTTACCTCATCATGCGGTTTTAAAAGAATCAAGTTTGACAACAAAAATACGTGTTGTATTTGATGCGTCGGCCAAGACAAGTAGCGGTCTTTCGCTAAATGATGTTCAATGCAGCGGCCCGACCATACAAAATGAGTTGTTTTCCATACTATTGAGATTCCGAATTAATCAATATGTTCTCACAGGAGATATATCAAAAATGTATCGTCAAGTTCTGGTTCATTTTGATGAACGATGCATGCAAAGAATATTTTGGAGATTCAACAAAAATGAAGCAATACAAACCTATGAGCTGGCAACCGTAACTTACGGCACAGCATCAGCACCATTCTTAAGTGTTAGATGTTTGAAACAATTAGCTATGGATCCCTCAACAGAGTTTCCCGAAATTAGCAGGATCATTGAGAATGATTTCTATGTAGACGATGTGATTACGGGTGCTAATTCAAAGGCAGAGTTACTGCGCATTCAGCGAGAACTGTCAAACATCTTACAACGGGGCAAGTTCGAACTGCGCAAATGGTTGTGTAATGATTCAGAATTGTTATCTAAATTTCAAGTAAATAACAATTTAAATGTTGGATTAATTCATTTGGGACCAAATGACAAAAATAAGACGCTTGGTATACTATGGAATGCTTGTAACGACATTATTCAATTTGAAACAAGTCAGCTTAAATATTCTCAACAATTTCCAACCAAACGTTTCATTTTGTCAACAATAGGTCAAATATTTGATCCTTTGGGATTGATTGCACCTGTCACAATTTTGGGAAAAATCCTTATTCAAAAATTGTGGTTACAAAAACTAGATTGGTATGATCCCATATCTGTTCATTTATCCAGTCTATGGTCAGAATTTGTAAATAATATTCAAAATTTGAATAACTTGAAGATTGATCGGTTTGTGTTGAAGCCAGAGTACGAGGAATGTGAGCTCCACGGTTTTGCAGACGCGTCTGAAGCGGCTTACGGTGCCTGTATTTACCTACGATGTAAGGTTAAAAATCAGTACTTTGTTCAAATGCTTTGTTCCAAATCAAAGGTTGCGCCAATTAAACAGGTATCATTGTCAAGGCTTGAATTATGCGCTGCAACATTACTCGCAAAATTAACAGACAAGGTACGACGATCAATCAGACTCAACATTCAAGCACAATTATTTTGGTCAGATTCCACGATTGTTCTTTGTTGGATACGAGGTTGTCCATCGCGTTGGAAAACCTTTGTTGCAAATCGCGTGGGTGTGATTCAGTCACTTACAAAACAAGAACAATGGAATCATGTAAGGTCTCAGTCAAATCCTGCAGATTTATTATCACGAGGTACGAATGCAGATGTTTTAAAAACCTCCACGTTTTGGTCAAATGGCCCACAGTGGCTCATTAAAGATAAGTCAGAATGGCCAGAATTTACGGAATCTGAACCGAATATAATTCCAGAGCAAAAAACTGTTTGTTTGCAAACAACCATTACAGACGAATCCATCTTCATACGATATTCGTCGATAACAAAATTAAAGCGCGTTGTTGCATACATGTTAAGATTTATTTCAAATTGTAAAGAAAAAAAAACTATCTGGCCCTCTGAGCTGTACCGAATTAAAAAATTCTATGGTAGTTTTGCTACGTGTAATGCAACAAACTACATTTGTTACTGAGTATAATGATTTGGTAAATAAAAGGCCAATTAATAAAAAAAGCAGACTATTGTCTTTAAATCCGTTTATTGATAACGACAATTTAATACGTGTGGGTGGTCGATTAGTTAACGGTGATTATAATTTTAACAAAAAACATCCTGTCATCTTACCAAAGAGTCATGTTTTAACAGAATTGGTCCTCAGAAATGAGCATGTCAGACTGTTACATTGCGGACCTCAACAATTATTATATTCCGTACGGGATAATTATTGGCCAATCTCAGGTCGCACCGTATTTCGAGGAATAATTCGGAAATGTATTCGATGTTTTAAGGCTAAGCCAACGAATACGGAATATTTGATGGGTAATCTGCCTGAATGCCGCGTTAATCAGTTCAATCCTTTCACAAACGTTGGTTTGGATTACGCAGGACCATTTTTGTTGACAGAGAGAATAACAAGAGGTGCAAAAATCATAAAGGCTTATGTTTGTGTCTTCGTTTGCATGGCTTCAAAGGCTATCCCATTTAGAATTATTAACTAATTTGAGCACAGAGGCATTTTTACAAATGTTAAAAAGGTTCATCGCTAGACGAGGTTTGCCCTCCAACATATATTCCGACAATGCCACCACCTTTGTTGGTGCAGACTCCGCATTGAAAGAAGAATTTCTGTTTGTAGACACTAACGTAGATAATATTAATCAATTCTTGAATAAAGAAGGTATTACGTGGCATTTCATTCCTGTGCGATCACCTAATTTTGGAGGTATATGGGAAGCTGGTGTTAAAAGCTTTAAACATCACTTGAGGCGAATATTAGGCAATGATAAGTTTACGTTTGAAGAGTTTTATACGGTAATGTCACAGATTGAAGCAGTTTTCAACTCGCGTCCAATAAGTCCATTATCAACAAATCCAGATGATTTATCTCCGTTAACGCCGGGTCATTTTCTAATTGGCAAATGTTTAACTTCAATTCCTGAACCTGTCCTTTCCCACATTCCTGTCAACCGACTCAATAATTACCAACGACTGGATCAACTGAAACACCACTTTTGGCAACGTTGGCAAAAAGAGTACGTGTCCGAACTCCAAGCCAGGTTGAAATGGAAACAAGCGGGTCAACACATCCTCAAACCAGGACATCTTGTCATCATTAAGGACGACCAACTGCCCCCTCTACAGTGGCGTATGGGACGCATTCTTGAGTTACATCCTGGTGAAGATGGAGAAGTGCGTGTAGTGAGTGTAAAAAGCACAACCGGTGTGCTAAAACGAGCAATTTCGAAAGTGTGTGCGCTACCTTGTGATTGACTTTTCTATTATGACTCCTATTCTGATTTCCAATGTATTAATTATATTCTATTTGTCTATTGAAAATTGTATTTTCAAGGCGGGCGGCATGTTAGAGCATTTGTCAACATTGGCAACGTCTAATGCGCAACCCCCTCCCCTTAGTTAGTTAGGGTGAATTAGCTTTAAGTTACTTACTTTTAAGTCAGCTCGAGAGCAACACACAACGTTCAGATGCTCCGAGCAAAATAAACAGAAAAATAACAAACTTGGCAGTTTTACTAGTCCAGCACATACAAAACATTGGTCCTTCGAGCAAAAACTATTACACATACAAAACAGGTTCTTTCTCATTGAAAATGGTAATTAGAAGAAATACTTATGTACAGTAGTGCTAGAAATGAAACCGATCGTACCAAACTGTTATTTTTAGGGAATAATTTTGGCTAAATTCATTACTTATACTTACAGGAATTCCCAACTAAACACAGAATAACGCTCCATAAAACAACACATTGATTTGTTTTCAGAATAAATTATGATTTTTGTTTATTGGAACAAGGAGGCCTCTCCGGGCACCGATGCGAAGATCATGGCCTAAGAGTAATTAACCACAAAGGTTTAGGAAAATAGAAGGGAAAACTAAAGAGGTACGTAACAATCACTACATGGTAAAGAAATGATGTCCCAAAGAGACGCAGAGGTCTAGACAGCCAAGAGACAAGGTCTCTTGTATCTGTCGGATTCACAGGGTTGGATATCATGCAAGCATGCAATCTCCGGATTAGAGTGTTGAAAGATACATCTCCGGAGATTGAGGGCATGCTATTTTCTCTGAGGCTATGAAATATGAAAAAATATGCAAGAAATCCGAAAAAAGTACAAGAAAAAATCACAATCTATCAAAAAGGCTGAGGACTAAAGCAGGTAGTTTCATTTTATGGAAAGTTTTCCATAGTATGGGCATACGTTTCAACTCATCTAACATCTGAGAATTAAGCATGTTTATAGTAATTATAATATTAGAATGGTGCTGTAGTTGTTTTTGCTTATATTTTAATCTGTAATTTATGACGGAAAAGGTGTTTCCTAAATAACTATATATATATATATATATATATATATATATATATATATATATATATATATATATATATATATATATCTGTATATTTTTCCACTGAATAATTGGAGGTTGAAAAAATTGGCAATGTGTCGAAACCATTTTATAACACCAAACTAGTATTAAAATATCGACATAAGTTAAACAAAGTAGTCTTATTTGTAAAGTTATGTTATATTTAAATATTTGGGAATCTCATTTATGGTCATCCACTGTAGGTTGAAATACAAGGATGAGATTGATTCGAAACAGTTCTACCATCAAAAATATTATAACAAATTGAAAAATCATCACGATATTCCTTTGCTCTGTCAATTTGCTGAGACCGTGGATTAAAACGAATTATAAGAAAAGATATAACTGAACCACAATTTGGTGTTATATTAATACAAAGTAAGAATCAAATCAAATTTGCTTGAGAGAAGACAACTTTTTTCTAAATTACATACTTCTGACATATGCCATAAAGAAACAAAATTTGACATGTTATTTTATTTTTTGACAAAGAATTCGTTGCTATTGAAACTTGAAAGTTTGTAAAATGTCACTCAGTCACACACCTACTCGTTTTATTTTGTAATTACAAATTAATTAAAATTTTATTTATGTGTTTATACATCAGGCTAGTTATCTTGTTTTCAATTATATTCCTCACCTTATAATAGTTGAAACTTCTCTTAGCAGCAATCTATTCAGCAGCAATAAATGTCAAAGAGGGATCTGCAACTGATTTGATTTCAGTGACTCTCAGGGCTAGTAATCTAAACCTTCAGACGGTAAGTTGCTATTTTTGTAACTGTTTAAATATTTCACCTTTTTAAATAAACAGTAAATTCACGTAGTTGATTCTTTCAGCTTGAATAAGTGAGCGACAGATTTCAACTATGCACTGAATTTTTCTCCTTCACCTTTAGTTATCACCCTCAAACAACACTAATATACCAATCTTTCCATATTTGATAATTTTATGTCGCAAATTATTTAGATTTTTCATGTCTGGATGACAAGTTCAAATAATGTTATCACAATTTATAAACCAAATCATGAAATAGTACACAATTTTCTGGGAAAATAAAGATTTGCAATCTTTGTTGGGTTGAAATTTATAATTAATAGATTTATCTGTTGCAGTTTTGTTAAAACTTTCATCTACTTTAGTGCATATATATTTTTAGTGTTTCCATATTTTCTTGGGAGTAGGCATGTTTTGACAAAACACTGACAACATCATCGAGAACTAAAGTTGTAGTATTTTCGTCCTGCTTATTCGGTTATCATATAATCGCGATACCGATTATGGGAAGAAGTTATTATATACAATCAAACATCGCGGAGCCTTGTATCCTATTAAGCAGTATTCTTCTAAAATATCTGTAATAAGGTATATCATAATTGAAATGAAAGTTTATGCTCTTATAGACATTCAAGAAGTGAGACACAATTTACTTGCTTTACCTGTATGCTCCATACTAGCTTCAAAAATATGTTAAAATCGTGGTAGTAACTCTCCATATGCGTTGGGATGTAGATGGAGTTCTTAGATACTTTATTTAAATTTGCAATCTGTAAAAAGTAATAATTTTTGAGGGTATTGCAAATATGACCTTCAAAAATTGATTGAATAAATCATATTGTAGAAGAGAATGAAAAACACAGTGACCAAAGATTTTTTTGAAAGAAGGAAAATAACGGAGCGATTTTTAATTAGGGATGTCTCAATATGATTATACGGCGTTGTAGTGCGTTGATTCAGTCAACCAAAGGGGCGGTATATATAACACGATATTTTACACTAAAAACTCTCTGTACTCTGTAATATTGTATAACTTTGGTTAACCTTTGATATATATACAAATCGGGATTCTTTTTTACAGTTTCAAAGACATTTTAGTGTTTTGTTAATATATCATATGTCCTAACTTTATTTGAGTGAACTTTAAATATGATATGATATGGTAATATTTTGATACAGCAAGATTAAAGCCCACGGGAAATTTTCATGTGGCTTGATTTCCGAGAATTTCACAATTAATTAACACTATTTGAAATCAGAGCTCTAAAATAGATATATTTCGTTATTAATGTAATTGTTACAATATTCCGCCTTGATTAACTGCAATAAATTATGTATCTAAGGGAATCCAAATTTAAAAAACAATAGAATACTTGTTGTAACCTAGCATCTGTTATTTACAACTGTTCCCAAAACTTAATTTAAAATATTAACAATTTCAACATTCAAGAGATACTGCGAAACTTTAGAGCAGTAGGTCTCTCACCATTCAAAAAATCAACAACTACAAACACGCCATTAATTTATTTCAGATGTAATTCATGAGGAATAACACATAATTTCTAATGGAAGTCAAATTTGATGATTAACATCAGTGAATCAAATTTAAATGAAAAAAGTGTGTGGTTTAAATTAATGGTTAAGACTTGAATAATACTATATGGAATAAATAATGAAATTAATTATTAACAATTTCTTAAAACGAGAGAATAAGTTTTTGAGAACTCTGGTTCTGTACGTGTGTTTTGACAACTAACTGTCAACTGATGTTGGAGTTATTTCATTTTGCTTGTTGGCCGATTTTATAATGGCCTTACCAAGTATACAAAGTTGTTATTCTAAATTGTCGAGATATTCTGAACACAGGATCCTATAATAATAATCGAGGAGCTATTTTCCTGTCACAGTTAACTGTGTGGCATTCTGCTGATATAATTTAATTTACAATGCGAAAAAATATCTTATTCTTGAAAATAAAGCTTACGCTATAACAGAGTCAAGAATTGAGACGCAATTTACTTGGAAAATCATTTATTTAGAATACCGATCAGACATGTAGTAGATGTTAAGATTCTGCATATAGCATATAGATAAACCAAGTAAATTGTGTGTCACCTCTTGAATGTTTATCTTTCTTTTCAGTTATGTTATACCTTATTGCACGGTAAAGTAGTTTTTTTAGAAAAATACTACTTAAAATGATCCCAGGTTCCTATAATCGCGATTATAACCTGCGTAGCGGTTACGAGCTCTCAAGAAAACGTGGAGACATTTAAAATATATATGCACTAAAGTAGATGAAAATTTCATCAAAATTACAAATGAGCTATTAATTATAAATTTCAACTCAACAAAGATTGCAAATTTTTACACAGAAAATTGTGATTTGATTTTGTTTATAAATTGTGTTGTCATTATTTGAACTTGTCATCTAGACATGAGGAATCTAAATAAATTTTGACATAAAATTAGCAAAATTAGAAAGATTGGTATCTTAGTGTTGTTTGAGGGTGATAATCCAACCAAACGTGAAAGAGAGAAATTCAGTACCTAGTTGAAATTTGAAGCTCACTAATTCTTGCTTAAAGAATCAACTACGTGAATTATGTTTTGATTTAAAAAGGTGACATATTTAAACAGTTACAATAATAGGAACCTACTGTCCGAAGGTTCCGATTACGAGTCACTGAAATCAAATCAGTTGTAGATGTCTCGACGACATTTATTTTCCATCAAAGGAATACTGTCTGTGAATCTGACAGATAATTAACATGTGAATAGAAATTGTTTTCATTAACTTTATACTTAAATGCAGAAATATATTTTGCTACTAAGAGACGTGGGGGATGAAATTGAAAACAAGTAACTTGCCTGATGTATATACACATAAATAAAATTTTAATTAATTAGTTATTACAAAATTAACGAACATTTTGGAGTGAGTGTTGTATTGAGCGACATTTTGCAATCTTTCATATTTCAATAGCAACGAAGGAAGATTACGTCACCTTATGATGTATGTCAGCCTGTCCAATTATAGGCAAGAGTTATGGTTAATTCAATTAAACCTAATTCGAAATATGTGGTTTGGAAACACGTTGTCCTCTTTCAAATAAATTTGATTTGATCTTATATTGTATTAATATTACATCAAATTGTGGTTCAGTTATATTTTTTGTTATAATTCTATTTGTTTGAATCCACAGTGTCAACAAATTGACAGAGCAAAGAAATGTCGAGATGAGTTATAATAACTTTAATGGTAGAACTGTTCCGAATCAATTTCATCCTTATTTTTCAACTTACACTAAATGACTATAAATGTGGTTCCCAAATATTTAAATATAATATAACTTTCCAAATAAAACTATTTTGTTTAAGTTTTGTGGTTAATTTAATTAATTTTAACCTCCAATTAGTTAGTGGAAAGAAGTACTTAAATGATATATGCGACATAATTTTAGGAAACACATTTACTGATTACAGTACAGATTAAATTTTAAGGAAGAATAACTTCGTCACTATTCTAAAATTAAAATTAGAATAAACAAGCTTAATTCTCATATGTACGATGAGTTATAACGTAGGTCCGTACTATCGAAACATGGGACTCGAGATGGCGATGTGTGGGACAAGAATTGAACTTCTATCCAAAGAAAATTTCGACACGAGGCGGATTCAGGTAGAGGCGTTACTTACCAAAATCGATATGTCAGGGTGACACAAAAAGTGAATCAGCGCTTAAAACGTGGATGTAAATAAGATAAAAAGGTAAATGCGGACATAATCCTATGCATAAGCCCATCGGACCTCAAGAGTATCAAAGGATACGAGATTCCCAAAGATTGAAATTGGAGTCAATCCATGCTTCAAATGGACCGGCACTATTGGAACAATTATTTTATATATTTTATATATAATATTTATTTAAGTATAAATAAAATTGGATAACGATAAATTACCCACGTGGCGTGACATATGTCAACGAGGTAAACAAGCAAGGATACCCTTTACTGACAGAGAAGTAAGAAGTAAGCAGTTACTGAATATTGTTCATTCAGACATCTGCGGACCAATGCGAGTCAGAACCAGTGGTGGATCAAGATATCTTCTAACATTTAGGTGTATTTTCTCATGTCAAAAGGAGAATTTCTTGAAAAATTTAAGGAGTACTAAAGAACTGTCGAAAAACAAACTGGTAATGAAATTAAGAGAAAATTAGCTGAGAAATCAAGATCAAAGAATGCTAAGTGTTTTTTGGAATAGAAATTAACCAAAGCAAGAAAGGAGTAACACTTAAACAAAAAAAAATATATTCAGAGAAATTCAGAATGATAGATTACAATCCAGTTAAAACACCCTATGACTGCCACTCAAAAGTTAACAGAGATTTAAAAATGTTTAAAGTCCCCACACGATACTGAGAATTAATTGGTAGTCTAATGTAGTCTAATGCAGCCGATCAAAACTGGGGCTTTACAATAATTAGCTGTGTCTTTCTGACAATCGAACCTGGATTTGAGGCGCTTTTTCAGTTTCTTATTTCACCGTTTTTGTCTCTTAATAGAAACTTATTCTGAAATGGAACTGGCGAAGTGCCGTGTGGTCCCAATAGGACTCTGAAGCACTCGAACTTCTTGCAGGCACGCTTGCTGTTTTCGCATTTCATGACCGCTAATTCAGTTATTAAATTGTTTATAGTACAAAAACCAAAACTTAATTCAGTTGTTTCTTGAATTGGTAACCAAGGTTACCAACCAAGTAAACAATTTTTTTTATTTGTCTGAATTTAATAACTAACTAAATTCAGACAAAAGATGGACAGATTTCAGTAGTTGCTACCCAAACTTGGATAAATGACGATCGTTACCGCTGCCATTGGTAACGACAGAAAAGTCTTTTATTGTTAGCAACTTTTGTCAATTGTTCAAAGTGTGGTTAGCAGCCAGGGAATATTGTTGATAGTAACAATTTTGGTGTGAGTTGTTTGGCATTCTTCTGTTTGAATTTAGTTATAATAGTTACCAAATTCGAAAGAGAAGGGTTGTAACATCATCGGTTACTAAATCAATAAACTATGTGTAGTGTCCGGAAAAGAGACAAGCTAAGTGAAAAACTCAATAAAACCCGAAAGTCTGCCGACGTTTCCAGAGGTACCCAATTTCCTTAGTGTTCAAATTTATGTATATTGAATTGTATTAAAGCATTGCATATTCTTCAGACAACAAAAGTATGTTTTACTTTTGATTAATAAACATATCGCCTTCATTGCTGTTGGAACCTGAATATGTACAAAATGTAATTTGATTTCAAAACTGAACTTGAACAATTATTTGGTAACTTACAATTTCGTCGTTGAAAAGACGAAAACTACAAAAGAAATAAGTATTTACTCTTTACACGTGAGCTGTTTGTTTCATTTTTTAGCTTTCAATGCAAACACAAATTTAAACAATATCGTTTTGTCATGAAAATATTTTTGTTTATATTCAAAAAATAATAATAATTTTTTCCAGATTGATGTTTTTAATGAACTCAGAAGTCAGATTTATCTAGTAATAGAGGTCCTTATGATATTCCTTCTACAGTATTGAATGAATTGTGGATTATAATTAACAAAGCCTCTAACCATGATATTTAACTTGTTTTTAAAATGTGCTTTATTTCCTAATGCACAGAAAAATTCATTTATTATACCTACCTTAAAGAATGGAGATAGTTTACTTGTAACAAATTTAGGCCTATATGAAAAATGTTTTGTATTCCATAATTGTCCAAAAAAATTCATTTCCAAAATAATTATGCCATAGTTCCAAAATATTATAAATGAGAGTCAACACGGATTTTGCAAATGTAAATCTTCTGCGACCAACCTTCTTATTTATAACAATTCGACAGTTATCATTTACAGATTGATGTTGTTTATACAGACTTTTAAAAGGCATTTGATAGAATCTGCCATGATTTATTGTTTGCTTAACTAACTGGGCTGGAGTTGTCAAGTAAGTTTTCCACTGTAGATAATCATAACGATTGTAATATAAAGTGATTAGTTTTTAAAAAAAAATAAATCAACACTATTTTCGAAAGTTACACTTTAGGTAAAAGGTTTTAATGTAATATGTTTGAAATTTAGAAATGTGTAATAGATTAGGCGGTAGTTTATCTAGAAAAGTTGGTTTGGCTCAAACTAATATAAATTTGCGTAAATGTAAAAGAAAAGCTGGTGAATATTCTGGTGCTGAAAGAGTTCAAACACAGAGGTTCAAGAATACAGATATTATTAAAAAGCACTGATTGCAGAACAATTTTTAAATGGGATGGACAGTAATTTAGCATATAAATTCCAGCTTAAAGTATGCGTTATTGTTGAAGAAGAAATTATGAGTAGAAATATTTAATCTTTCCATTTCTCTGTTAACATCATCTATTACTGACTAGTAATTAATAAGTCAACTTAGTTGTCACGCCCTTCCAAATTCTGTCAATGTCAAAACTTTTCGGGTTATTCATCAAACTCTCTAATGCCCTCAAAAATTATTTCTTTTTACAAATTGCAAATTTAAATAAAGCATCCTAAGAACTCCATTTACAATTCAACGCATATGGAGAGTTACTACCACGATTTTAACACATTTTTAAAGCAAGTATGGAACATATAAGTAGAACAAGTAATCATGTCTCACTTCTTGAATGTCTATAATAGTGTAAGCGTTCCTTTTAATTATGTTGCCCTTGTTGCACTATAAAGTAGATATTTAGAAAAATACTGGTTAATAGGATCCCAGGCTCTGCGATGCTTTGTCGTATAAAATAACCTCTTTTTATAATCGGTATCGCGATTATAAGATCAGCAATTAACCAGAACGAAAATATTCCAACATTAGATGACTAAGTTGTCAGAGAGCTGTCAAAACGTGCGTACTCGTTAAGAACACTCAAGAAAACGTGGAGACACTAAAAATATATATGTAACAAACCAACAAAAAATGCTATTACTTATAAATTTCTACTGTAAAAAGATTGCAAATCTTTACGTAGAAAATTGTAGAATAGAAATCAATATTTCATGATTAGGTTTAAAAGTTGTGTTGACATTATTTGAACTTCTCATCCAAACATGAGGAATCTAAATAATTTTCTTCATAAAATTAGCAAATATGGAAACATTGGTATCTTAGTGTTGTGGGAGACTGATAACCCAACCAAAAGTGAAAGAGAAAAATTGTCGCTCACTAATTCAAGCTGGAAGAATCAACCACGATAATTTACTGTTGATTTAAAAAAGTGAAATATTTAAACAATTATAATAACGGCAACTTTTTGTTTGAAGGTTTCGATTACGAGTCCTGAAAAATCACGGAAATCACGAACTTTCAAGTTTCAGTAGCAACGAAAGAATTTTGTTTATCAAATAAAAGAAAATAACATTTATGTTGCTAAGATTACGTTTCCTTGTGACATATGCCAGACGTTACAATATAAACAAAACATCCAATGTCCAATTAAACCATATTCGAAATATGTAATTTAAAAAAAGTTGCCTTCTTTCAAGTAAATTTGATTTCAGTAAGAAGAAATGCTAGTTGTGCCTATGTTGATGATGGCCTGTTATTCTCAATTGATGAATCAGAACTAAATTAATTTAAAAAAAAACTGAAAAACACATATTGGAATTAAAATAATGGAAACCCCAAGTAATATTTTGGGAATGCAAATAGAAAGTTTTAGTATTTATGTGGAACAAATTTTAAACAGATTTGAAAAGACTAATGCTAGTCCTAATACTATTCCAGTCGACCCTCACATAACACAGACTGTTCCGTCAAGTTTTACTTGGCGACCACCGCAAATAATCTGACTTAGAGACAATAAATCTGTTGCCAGTTTAGGAAACATAATACTTTTGGAAAAAGCACCTTTTTGTTTTGACCTTCATCGTCATAATGGTCCAACCACACTTAAACTGAGCATTGCACAGATTATACTTTGTTGTCTGCGACTCTGATTTTATGTATGACAGAGTCATATTTTCAAGCATGTTCTTACGTCTTGTCATGTGTGACGATGCACCGGAAGCCACTTGCCATGGGTCATTTTGGCTGGATGTTGCCTCAAACACAACAGCATATGATGAACTACTTGCTTTTTGTTGAACATTCTTGGTCCTGGATTTGCATTTGAGAACTTTTATGACCTTACTTGTTACAAGTGTAGCACCTTGAATCCTTACTTGGTTGTTGGTTGTTTTCTTGATGACTGACAATACTGTTGAGTCACTTTCAGGTTGTTTAACATCTTGTGATAGTTTTGATTTCACAGAAACTGAAGTTATCTTCATGCCGGAGCTTTCAATAGCAATAATCATTGGTTGATAGGATTCTGGTAGACTGGAGAGTAGCACTGTAAATAGCCATTCATCGTCAACTTCGAAACCAATGTTTCTGAGCTTGTGAGCAGTACACATTATTATGCTCACATATTTCTCTACGTTTTAACATGCAGTAAGTGAAGTATTACAGAGATCATGCAGCAGCCCATCACAGCGTGTCAACCAAGAGTTATCCCATACTTATTTTGCAGTACTACTCTCTTGTATGTGCACGTAATTTATTGAGTCAACTAGTAAATTTATATTAGTTTTTGCCTTTGAGTCTCGTTTTGTGTCCACAATGACACATGTGGGGGGTTTTATGCTGTCCACAACTTTTCTTACTGTAGATGTGTATTTACAGCAAATCGCTAGGTTACGTAATTATCTCGGCCGGTTAACTTTTCAATTAATGCCAATTGATTGTTTGCTGACAATTTAAGAACCCTTATTCCAGATGTTACGAGAAATCACCTTTCAAATGTCGTATTGACGTTTTAGGTTAACTTTATTACTTTTCTCAGTAAATAAGCCTTTCTGGGCTTAAAAGAATTTATTATTTCTCAAGAAAAATTTATATTTAAGAATTTAGTGTTAAAATTACAACTTAACTGTCCACAAGCGCACAATTCAAATTACAATTTTAACAGTTTATGTGTAGTTTTAGTGCACTCCTACCAGCTCATCGCATCAATTACAATTGGCTTCCCAAGAGGAGATGAAACATTATTTGTTTTAAGTAGTGTCAAAATTTTTCATTCTTTATAATAGTGTAAGCTACATTGCGCTGTAAATTAGTAAACTAATTAGGGTTAACAAGACAGCATTAAGTTAACTAAGGAAAGGATATTATTATATTTAGTTCGCTGGGTCAGCATCAGTAATATTTATACGATCCACATTCCGCACATTTTGGCAGATTGAAATAACCTCTTTCCGTAATTCGCCAAAGAGCATTATGGGATCGGATACCGAACAAAACAAAATTACACAAAGATCAGTTGTCAAGATTGTCAATGAGTTGTCAAAGAATACGAACCGTATTCCATATCAGTCTTCAGAATTTTGCCAAACTAATTTAAGTGTTTCTTTTCTATGAAACCTTTTTTCTAAATGTTAGTGTATTGATCTTTTTGCTTTAATTCAATTCAATATACATAAATTTGAACACTGAACAATTTCTAACATTATCTCAATCATCTAAATCTTATCAATATTAAAATTTGCCCTGTATGTATATTATTTATTTCCTTGAAAAATATTACTTTTTACCAGTGTGCGTTTATATTCGGATTCAAATTCAGATAAATTTTTATTTATTTATAGATTTTATTATGATTAACCATGAGTGACAATAAAGTATGTATCTAAGGACATTTATATAAAATTTAAAAAACAAAAGAAAACTTACTGCATTGTCCCGGATGTGAATCGGGACGGTCTCAGTCGGGGATCGTCGTATCGGTACGGATATTCGAACCGGCACGACTTGGGCGCCGTGTCTGAAGGACAAAACTGGTCTGCCGGCGCTTCAAGAGGCCTTAAGATTAAAATATCGGAACTAGAGGGTGAACTACAACGAATGAAAGTAAGTAATGCAGTAAGCTGTCTGCTAAACTACAGACACCTTCGGTAAATCCTGGAAATACTCCTACTTCTAACACCAATCCTTTCTCCCAACTAGCCACCCCACACCTCCAAAACGCAAGTTTTCCACGAAGTGGGTCACGCCTATAAAGGTGATGTCGAAATCGTCTGATGATGACGCACCCCCGTGCTCACCGAAAGGACATGAAAGTACTGGAAGTCTTTATATCCATTAAGGTCAAAAGCCAAAAGTGAATAATTGGAACAGTTTACCAGCATCTGGTTCTGATTTTTATTCCAATCATTGTGCATCAGTGGATATATTTTTAGTAACTGGAGATTGAAACCTGCCCCGAGTGAATTGGACTAATGATGAGTATAGTGTTTTCATGAGTTCTGAGGTTTACTCATTAAACTATTAAATATGGATGTTAATGATTGTGAGCACAAATCTTATGAAATTTTATAAAATATGTTCCAACTTGATCTACCTGTAAAAATATTTAAGAACTATGTTTCTTAAGTTGTTCTATATAGGGCTTATGACATTAACAATTCGTTATTCCTTTGCAGATATTTGAATTTCGTTGTCCTAAACAAATTTAAATATTTTTCATAAAATCAAGTAGCACAAAAAGATTTCTATATTTGGTTACCACCAAATTTTAATCAGTTCATATCGAAACATACCTCTCTTATACATAATTTGTTTTCAGAATAAATTCAATAAATTAAGATTGAAATCTGAAAGTACTATGTAAAAGGCAAATGGTGGAAAGATTCTAGTTGTCCAAGAATTGGATTTAATTGTACGTATAATTTTCATCTGTATTCAAGATTTTTATAATTAATGATATATTTTATGCTAAAACACACACAAGTTAATTATTTAATTTAAATAGAAAACAAATAAACTATTTCGACGATTCGTTGGACATCAGGAATTAGTTACACATTGACAGACTGATTACTATCATATAAATGAAATTCCCGATATCGTGTGACAAAGCCACACGATATCGGGAAATATGAAACAAAAATCCAAGAAATCAAAAAAAGTACAAGAAAAAATCCCAATAAAGAAGAAAACAGCATTACCAAAAGTTCTACCAAAAAGGCTGAGGACTGGAATGTTCCCTTTGGAGTTCCACATATCTGTCTGTGTATAAAGCAGGTACTTTCATTTTGAGAATTAAGCATGTTTATAATAATTATAATTTTATAATTGTGGCGAAGAAATTTTTCCTATTGTAATCTGTACTTTATGACGGTAAATGCGTTTCCTAAATAATTATGTTTATATTATAAATAATTATGTTGTATATAGCTGTAAATCTTTCTACTGAATAATTGGAGGTTGAAAAAATCGACAATGTGTCGAAACCATTTTATAACACCAAACTAAATTGTCGACTTAAGTTAAACTAAGTAATTTTATTTGTAAAGTTAAGTTATATTTAATTATTTGTGAATCTCATTTATAGTCTTCCCGTGTAGGTTGAAATATAAGGATGAGATTGATTCGAAACAGTTCTACCATCAACAATATTATAACAAATCGAAAAATCATCACGATATTCCTTTGCTCTGTCAATTTGCTGACACTGTGGATTAAAACGAATAGAATTATAAGAAAAGATATAACTGAACCACAATTTGGTGAAATACATGATACAATATAAGAATCAAATCAAGTTTTGCTTGGGAGAATACAACTTTTTTGCTAAATTACATACTTCTGACATATGTCATAAGGAAACGTAACATTAGCAACATAAATGTTATTTTATTTTTTGACAAACAATTGGTTGCTATTGAAACTTGAAATAAATGTCGACGAGAGATCTGCAACTGATTTGATTTCAGTGACTTTCAGGGCACGTAATCTAAACCTTCAGACAGTAAGTTGCTATTTTTGTAACTGTTTAAATATATCACCTTTTTAAATCAACAGTAAATTCACGTAGGTGATTCTCTCAGCTTGAATAACTGAGCGACAGATTTCAACACTGAAATTTTCTTTTTCAACTTTGGTTATCACCCTCAAATGATATACTAATCTTTCCATATTTGATAATTTTATATCGCAAATTATTTAGATTCCTCATGTCTGGATGACAAATTCAAATAATATCAACACAACTTATAAACCAAATCATAAAATAGTAATTTCTATTTTACAATTTTCTGCGTAAATATTGATTTGCAATCTTTGTTCGGATGAAACTTATAATTAATGGCTTTATCATTTGCAGTTCTGCTAAAATTTTCATCTACTTTGGTGCATATATATTTTTGGTGTCTCCATATTTTCTTGACAGTATGCGTGTTTTGGCAACACACTGACAACATCGACAACTAAAGATGGAGTATTTTCGTTCTGCTTATTCGCGATACTGATCATAGAATGAAGGTATTTTATACTACCAAACATCGCGGACCCTTGTATCCTATTAAGCAGTATTCTTCTAAAATATCTATAATAATAATAATAATATCATAATTGAAATGAAAGTTTATGCTTTTATAGACATTCAAGAAGTGAGACACAATTTACTTGCTTTACCTATATGCTCCATACTTGCTTTAAAAATATGTTAAAATCGTGGTAGTAACTTTCCATATGCGTTGGGATGTACATGGAGTTCTTAGGATGCTTTATTTAAATTTGCCATCTGTAAAAAGAAATAATTTTTGAGGGTATTAGAGAGTTTGATGAATAACCCGAAAAGTTTTGACATTGACAGAATTTGGAAGGGCGTGACAACTAAGTTGACTTATGAATTACTAGTCAGTAATAGATGATGTTAACAGAGAAATGGAAAGATTAAATATTTCTACTCATAATTTCTTCTTCAACAATAACGCATACTTTAAGCTGGAATTTATATGCTAAATTACTGTCCATCCCATTTAAAAATTGTTCTGCAATCAGTGCTTTTTAATAATATCTGTATTCTTGAACCTCTGTGTTTGAACTCTTTCAGCACCAGAATATTCACCAGCTTTTCTTTTACATTTACGCAAATTTATATTAGTTTGAGCCAAACCAACTTTTCTAGATAAACTACCGCCTAATCTATTACACATTTCTAAATTTCAAACATATTACATTAAAACCTTTTACCTAAAGTGTAACTTTCGAAAATAGTGTTGATTTATTTTTTTTTAAAAACTAATCACTTTATATTACAATCGTTATGATTATCTACAGTGGAAAACTTACTTGACAACTCCAGCCCAGTTAGTTAAGCAAACAATAAATCATGGCAGATTCTATCAAATGCCTTTGACTCAATTTGATTATACGTCGATGTAGTGCACTGATTCAGTTAACCAAAGGGGCGGTATATATAACACGATATTGTACACTAAATACTCTCTGTACTATGTAATATTGTATAACTTTGATTAACTTTTGATATATATACAAATCGGAATTCTTTTTTACAGTTTTTAAGACATCTTGGTGTTTTGATAATATATCATATGCCTAACTTTACTTAAATGAATTTTAATATGATTGGTAATATTTTGATTCAGCAAAATTAAAGCCCACGGGAATTTTTCATGTGACTTTATTTTCGAGAATTTCATGACGAATTAACACTATTTGAAATCAGAGCTCTAAAATAGATATATTTTGTTATTAGTGTAACTGTTCCAATATGATTGAATAAATGCAACAAATTATGTAGCTAAGGGAAATCAAATTTAAAAAACAATACAACACTTATTGTAAATTAGCAACTGTTATTTACAATTGTTCCTACAACTTAATTTGAAATATTAACAATTTCAACATTCAAGAGATGCTGTGAAACTTGAGAACACTGGGTATCTCATCATTCAAAAACTCAACAACTACAAACACGCCATCAATTTATTTCAGATGTAATTCATAACACATAATTTCTTTAAAGAGTCAAATTTGATGATTAACATCAATGGATTGAATTTAAATGGAAAATGTGTAGGGTTTAACATAATGGTTAAGGCTTGAGTAATACCATATGGAATAAATAATGAAATTATTTACTAACAATTTCTTAAAACAGGAGAATAAGTTTTTGAGAACTCTGGTCCTGTACGTTTGTTTTGAAAACTAACTGACAACTGATATTTCAGTTATTTCATTTTGCTTGTTGGTCGATTTATATTGGCGATACCAAATATAGAAAGATGATATTCTAAATTGTCGAGATATTCTGAACACAGGATTCGATGCGATACAATGCGAAAAAACATCTTATTATTGAAAATAAAGCTTACGCTATAACAGAGTCAAGAATTGACACAATTTTCTTAGAAAAGCATTTATTTGGAATACCAATCAGACATGTGTCAGATGATGATATTCTTCCAGGTAAATAGAAAGGAAGAAGAACTGCCTTCGTTGCTATTGAACCCAGATTATGTACAAAACTATTTTTTGGTAAATTTACCTTCTAAACTTGTTCATTTAGTTATTGCGAAGAGCACAAAAAACTTGAGCAACTTTTATTTATCTTCTAAAGGGTTCTTATCCCATCAAATAACATTCGCAAAGTTCAATTTATATTGTGCATCACAATCTTCAAGTTTTGATTCACCACCACGATTTGAACTTTATTTTAAAGCAAGTATGGAGCATGTAGGTAAAGTAAATTGTGTTTCACCTCTTGAATGTTTATAAAGATTTTTTAGAAAAATACTAATTAATAGGATCCCAGGTTCCTAGAATCGCGATTATAAATCAGCAACTAAGGCCAAGTTGTCCAATTTGTCAGCTCTCAAGAAAACGTGGAGACACTTAAAATATATATGCACAAACGTAGATGAAAATTTCAACAAAATTACAAATGATACAGCTATTAATTATAAATTTCATCTGAACAAAGATTGCAAATCAGCAAATTGTAAAGTAGAAATCACTTCTTCATGATTTTGTTAATAAAATGTGCTGACATTATTTGAAGTTGTCATCTAGAGATGAGGAATCTAATTAAATTTTGACATAAAATTAGCAAATTTGGAAAGATTGGTATCTTAGTGTTATTTGAGGGTAATAATCCAACCAAACGTGATAGAAAAATTTCAGTACCTAGTTGAAATTTGCCGCTCACAAATTCTTGCTTAAAGAATCAACTAGGTGAATTATCTTTTGATTTAAAAAGGTGAAATATTTAAACATTTACAATAATAGCAACCTACTGTCTGAAGGTTTCGATTACGAGTCACTGAAATCAAATCAGTTGCAGATCTCTCGTCGACATTTATTTTGAATCAAAGAAATACTGTCTGTGATTCTGCAGATAATTAACATGTGAATAGAAATTGTTTTTGTTAACATTGTTAACTTTATACTTAAATGCCGATATATATTTTGTTGCTAAGAGAGGTGAGGGATGTCGTCTTTCAAGTAAATTTGATTTGATCTTACATTGTATTAATATTACATCAAGTTGTGGTTCAGTTAAATTTTTTGGTATAATTCTATTCGTTTGAATCCACAGTGTCAACAAATTGACAGAGCTAAGAAATATCGAGATGAGATGAGTTATACTAAATGGTAGAACTATTCCGAATCAAATTCATCCTTATATTTCAACCCACACTAAATGATAAATGTGATTCCCAAATATTTATATATAATATAACTTTCCAAATAAAACTACTTTGTGTACCTTTAAGTTATGTGGTTAATTTAATATAAGTTTGGTTGTTAATAAATGGTTTCGACCCATTGTCGATTTTTTTAACCTTCAGCTATTCAGTGGAGGTACTGAGTTATATGGAACATATTTTTTTAGGAAACACATTTAGTGATTACAGTACAGATTAAAATTTAAGGAAAAATTACTTCGGCACTAATCTAAAATTATAATTGCTATAAACAAGCTTCATTCTCAGATGATAGATGAGTTGAAACCTAGATCCACCCTATGGAAACATTTCCATAAAATGAAAGTACTTGCTATATACAGAGATAGATATGTGGAACTCCAACGGAAACATTCCAGTCCTCAGTCTTTTTGGTAGAACTTTTGAATACGGTTTCTTGGTAATGATGTTTTCTTCTTTATTGTGATTTTTTTTTGTACTTTCTTCGGATTTCTTGGATTTTTATTCATATTTCATAGCCTCAGAGAAAATATTTGCCGATGTCGTCAGGTTTTGTCGTGGCTCATTTCATCTTCATTTATATGATGGTAATCAGCCTTTCCATGTGAACGTAACTCGTCGTGCCCAACGAATCGTCGAAATACTTTAAAAAAGATATATAAAATTAATATTAAAGATTAATTTTATTATATATACCAATTTTATTTGTTTTTCATTTAAATTATATAATTTAATTGTGTGTTTTAACATAAAATATGTCATTAATTATAAAAATCTTGAATACAGATGAAAATAATACTTACATTTAAATCCAATTCTTGGGCCACTTGAATCTTTACACCATTTGCTTTTTGCATCGTACTTTAAGATTTCAATCTTACTTTATTCTGAAAACAAATTAATTAGGTATTAATGTGTTGTTTTAAGGAGCGTCATATACATGAAAGTTCTTATTCTTTGTTTAGTTGGGATTCCTGTAAGTAAATTATTGAATTTAGACAAAAATATTACCTAAAAATAACAGTTTGATACGATCTATTTCATTTCTAGCATTACTATACACAAGTATTTCTTCCGATTATCATTTCCAATGAGGCAGGGACTCATAAATAAAAGCGAGAATATTTAACTAATAATTTTGAATTGAAGCGTAGGA
The DNA here is from genome assembly GCF_024364675.1 of Aethina tumida. NCBI lineage: Eukaryota > Metazoa > Arthropoda > Insecta > Coleoptera > Nitidulidae > Aethina > Aethina tumida. The sequence goes on from NC_065435.1 coordinate 29,135,898, forward strand.
GCAACCTCAGAGAAATGTGGTTCGTATGAAATGTTTGAACTGATTAAAGTTTGGAGGTAAACAAGTAAAGAAATCTTTTTGGTCTACCTGATTTTATGAACAAAATTGAAATTAGTTTATGACAACGAAATTCAAATGTCTACAAATGAATAACGAATTAATAAATAAAACATTGAAATTTGTTTATGGGAACGGAATTCAAATGTCTACAAATGAATAACGAATAGTTAATTTTATAAGCTCTTTAGAGAACAACTTAGGAAACTTAGTTCTTAATTTTTTTACATGTAGATAAAATAGGAACATATTGTATAAAATTTCATAAGACACAATCAACCAATGATAATTGATAGTTTAAAGTGTAAACCTAAGTACTCATGCAAACACTATACTTACTCATCTTTGGTCCAATTCACTCGAGGCAAGTTATGTTAGAATATCTAGACATCGTGTATAATGGTTGTGATGACAACGGAGAATAAAAACAATAGAAGAGCGTGGTTATAGAAACAAAGTTAAGTTGTAAGAGCAGAGTTAGTTGTATACAGCCCACCAATGTTGTAAGATAGTCAATAAGCGTTTTACTGAGTACCTTGCATTATCATTCCACGTCGCCTTGTAAGCAGGCATGTTCTAACTATTAACTTTTGTGTTTTGACCTTAATGGAAACAAATACTTCCAGTGTTTCCGTGTCCTTTCGGTGAGCACAGGGGTGCGTCGTCAGGATTTCGAGAACACCTCCATAGGCAGACAGCTTACTGCATTACTTTCATTCGTTGTAATTCACCCTCTAGTTCCGAGATTTTAATCTTAACGTGTAGTTTTCGGATACCTCTTGGCTTATCTTTTTCGTGGACTCTACACATGGTTTATTGGTTTAGTAACCGAGGTTACCAGCCCAATTAACAACTCTTCTCTTTTGTCTGAATATGGCAACTCTTATAACTAAATTCAAACAGAAGTACGAACGTTATGTCTAACTCCATTTGGGGGTCTGATGTCGGTATGGCGCTTTGCCGAATTTTGCTGTTGTTACTTACTTTAGATAGTTAACTCTTTCGGAACTTGGAACGGAGTCGTGCTCAGGGTTTACCGGGCGGTTGACCTTTCTTTCTGCCAATAGAACCTGGATTTGAACCGCCTTTTCCTTTCCATCTTTCAAGGTTTTTGTCTCTTAGTAGGAACTTCTTGTAGAACGGAACTGGCGATGTGCCGTCCGGTTTCAATAGGATTCGGAACCACTCGACTTTTGCAGGCACACTTGCTGTTTTCCCATTTCATTATCGCTAATTCGGTTATTAAACTGTTTATAGTACGAAAACAAAAATTTAATTCAGTTGTTTCTTGAATTGGTAACCAAGGTTACCAGACAAGTAAACAAATTTTTCATTTGTCTGAATTTGGTAACTAACTAAATTCAGACAAAAAGGGACACTAAATAAAAACAAAAATATCACTACAAACACTTTTGAAAACTGAGGTGTGAGTGTGATGAGATTAAAAGTCGATGTTACAAGAACACTTAACGTTTATTATATTATTACAAAGTGTGCACTCGGCTAGAAACGTCAAAGACTAAAAACTAAGAACTAAAAACCCTGCGTAGCATGACCCTTGCGTTAGGGCATCTATACAGAGGGGTTCCAAGTATCAATGTGCAATTTCATTCCTTAACAAACTCTTTTCCGTAGTTGCCACTCAAATTTGGATAAATGACGATTGTTACCGCTGCCATTGATAACGACAGAAAAGTCTCTTATTGTTAGCGACTTTTGTCAATTGTTCAAAGTGTGGGTAGCAACCAGGGAATATTGTTGAAAATTACAATTTTTTTTGAGTTGTTCGTCCTTCTTTTGTCTGAATTTAGTTATAATAGTTACCATAATCGAAAGAGAAGAGCTGTTAATTTGGCTTGTAACCTCGGTTACTAAACCAATAAACCATGTGTAGGGTCCGGAAAAAAGAAAAGCTAAGTGAAAAACTCAATAAAACCCAAAAGTCTGCTGACGTTTCCAGAGGTACCCGATTTCCTTAGGAATAAAATTTTGGAACTAGAATGTGAGATACAGAGAGTGAACGAGTGCTTACACAGCTTTGTCGTCTAAACTAGGGATACTATCGGTAAACTCTGATAGTACCCCTACTCCTAACGCTAATCCAAAATCTTTATCCCAACTAGCCACCCTTGCATCCCCTGCAAAGTCTCCCAGCTCCAAAACTCAGAAGACTTCTTGGAACTCGGTCACTCCCAAGGAGGTGATGTCGAAATTGTGAACCATTTATGGTTCAGTGTTGAAATTTATGTATATTGAATTGTATTAAAGTATTTTAGACCAAGTACCCTAAGAATTAGAAGAGCCTTCTCATAGAAAATAAACTCTTAAATTAGTATGGCAGAACTGTGTAGATAGAAATGGAATACAGGTTACAGTACTTTAAATCACAAACATTTATATAACCTTGTTATTAAAGTAATTATTTAACGTTTCTAATTGAATGAAATTATTTGGTAGCGCTTATGGCTAGCCGTCTCAGTCTCAGTTTCGGCTCGTATTTTTTGACAACTCACTGACAATCTTGACAACTGATCTTTGTGTAATTTTGTTTTGTTTGGTGTCCGATCCTATAATGCTCTTTGGCGAATTACAGAAAGAGGATATTTCAGTCTGCCAAAATGTGCGAAAAATGGGATCATATAAATATTAATCAAGGAGATGACCCAGCTTACAAATTCCGATAATATGCATTCCTCAGTTAATTTAATGCTGTCTTGTTAACCCAAAGTAGTTTACCTGAAACATTCTTCTCAATTTACAGCGCAATGTAGCTTAGGCTATTATAAAGAATGAAAAATTATAACACAACTTAAAACAAATAATGTTTCATTTTCTCTTGGGAATCCAATTGTGACTGATGCGATGACCTGTAGGAGTGTACTGAAACTACACATAAACTGTTAAAATTGTAATTTGAATTGTGCGCCTGTAGACAGTTAAGTTGTAATTTTAACACTAAATTCTTAAATATAAGTTTTTCTCCTGAAATTATAAATTGTTTTAAGAAAAATTAACAGGTTATGGAGCCAGAAAAGCCCAGGGAAGCCCAGAATGGCTTACTTACTGAGAAAAGTAATGAAGTTAACCTAAAACGTCAATACGACAATTGAAAAGTGTTTTCTCGTAACATCTGGAATAAGGGTTCTTAAATTGTCAGCAAACAATCAACTGGCATTAATTGAAAAGTTAACCGGCCGAGATAATTACTTAACGTGGCGATTTGCTCTAAAAACATACCTACAGCAAGAGGAGTTGTGGAAATGCATAGACCCCACCACATGTGTCACTGTGGACACTAAACGAGACACAAAGGCAAAAACTAAGATAAATTTACTAGTTGTCTAAATAAATTACGTGCACATGCAAGAGAGTAGTACTGCAAAAGAAGTATGGGATACGTTTTCATAAATATTTGATGACTCTTTGTTGACACGCTGTGATGGGCTGCTGCGTGATCTCTATAATACTTCACTTACTGTATGTCAAAACGTAGAGAAATATGTGAGCAAAATTATGTGTACTGCTCACAAGCTCAGAAACATCGGTTTCGCAGTTGACGATGAATGGCTATTTACAGTGCTACTCTCCGGTCTACCAGAGTCCTCCTATCAACCTATGATTATTGCTATTGAAAGCTCCGGCATGAAGATAACTTCAATTTCTGTGAAATCAAAACTATCACAAGATGTTAAACAACCTGAAAGTGACTCAACAGTATTCTCAGTCAACAATACCAACCACAAGAAACAAAGTAAGTAAGGGTGCTACACTTGTAATATGTAAGGTCATAAAAGTCCTCAAATGCAAATCCAGGACCAAGGATCATCAATAAAAGAAGAAATGGAAGAAACAAATCAAATTTACTTGAAAGAAGACAACTTTTTTCTATATTACATATTTCGAATAAGGTTCAATTGGACATTGGATGTTTTGTTTATATTTTAACGTCTGGCATATGTCACAAGGAATCGTAATCTTAGCAACATAAATATTATTTTCTTTTATTTGATACACAAAATTCCTTCGTTGCTATTGAAACTTGAAAGTTCGTAAAATGTCACTCAGTCCAACACCCACTCCCAAATGTTCGTTTAGTTTTGTAATTACTAATTAATTAAAATTTTATTTATGTGTATATACATCTAGTTATCCTGTTTTCAATTTCATCCCTCACGTCGTCCGTATCACATATTCAAACTAAATTATAATAGTTGGAACTTCTCTTAGCAGCAATCTATTCTAATGGAAATATAAAGTTAACAAAGTTAACAAAAACAATTTCTTTTCACATGTTAATTATCTATCAGAATCACAGACAGTTTTTGTATGTCGACGATAGATCTGCAACTAATTTGATTTCCGTGACTTTCAGGACTAGTAATCGACATCTCCACAATAATGGCATCAAGTTGCCATTATTGTAATTGTTTAAATATTCCTAACGAGTTCCTAAGGAGTCCGCACGTTTTGACAACTCTGGGAATTTTGACAGCTAATGTGAGAGTATTTCGTTCTGCTTAATTGCTGTACTTATAATCGCGATACCGATTATGGAAAGAGGTTATTTTATACGACAAAACATCGCAAAACCTGGGATCCTACAGCAGTATTTGTGTAAAAAGCTACTTTAATGTGTGGGCAAACGCAACAAGATATGCTCCAGCTTTTCTTTTACATTTACCCAAATTCAGTTTAGCTTGAGCCGAACCAACTTTTCTAGAAAAACTACCGCCCAATCTATTACTCATTTTTAAATTACAAACATATTACATTATAACTTATAAATTCACATCACATAATTAGGACCTTCCTACTTTCCGCATATTTTGGCAAATTGAAATAACCTCTCTCAGTAATTCGCCAAAGAGCATTATATTATTGGACACCAAACGAAACGAAACTACACAAAGATCAGTTGCCAAGAATGTCAATGAGCTGTCAAAAAATATTAACCGAAACTGAGATCTGAGACGGCTAATCATTAGCGCTGTTTTCTCCCAAACCAATTTAAAAGTTTCTTCTCTATGAGAAGTCTCTTCCAATTCTTAGCGTACTTGGTCTAAAATACTTTAATACAATTCCATATACATAAATTTGAACACTGAACCATATCTGGTGCATTGTAGTTAGACAATTTCGACATCACCTCCTTGGGGGTGACCGAGTTCCTGAGTTTTGGAGCTGGAAGACTTTGCAGGAGTGGGGGTGGCTGGTTGGTATAAAGATTTGGGATTAGCGTTAACAACTCTTCTCTTTCGATTATGGTATCTATTATAACTAAATTCAAACAACTCAAACAAAAATTGTTACTATCAACAATATTCCTTGGTTGCACTTTGAACAATTGACAAAATTCGCTAACAATAAGAGACTTTTCTGTCGTTATCAATGGCAGCGGTAACAATCGTCATTTATCCAAATTTGAGTGGCAACTACGGAAAAGAGTTTGTTAAGGAATGAAATTGCACATTGATACTTGGAACCCCTCTGTATAGATGCCCTAACGCAAGGGTCATGCTACGCAGGGTTTTTAGTTCTTAGTTTTTAGTCTTTGACGTTTCTAGCCGAGTGCACACTTTGTAATAATATAATAAACGTTTAGTGTTCTTGTAACATCGACTTTTAATCTCATCACACTAACACCTCAGTTTTCAAAAGTGTTTGTAGTGATATTTTTGTTTTTATTTAGTGTCCCTTTTTGTCTGAATTTAGTTAGTTACCAAATTCAGACAAATGAAAAATTTGTTTACTTGTCTGGTAACCTTGGTTACCAATTCAACAAACAACTGAATTAAATTTTTGTTTTCGTACTATAAACAGTTTAATAACCGAATTAGCGATAATGAAATGGGAAAACAGCAAGTGTGCCTGCAAAAGTCGAGTGGTTCCGAATCCTATTGAAACCGGACGGCACATCGCCAGTTCCGTTCTACAAGAAGTTCCTACTAAGAGACAAAAACCTTGAAAGATTGAAAGGAAAAGGCGGTTCAAATCCAGGTTCTATTGGCAGAAAGAAAGGTCAACCGCCCGGTAAACCCTGAGCACGACTCCGTTCCAAGTTCCGAAAGAGTTAACTATCTAAAGTAAGTAACAACAGCAAAATTCGGCAAAGCGCCACACCGACATCAGACCCCCAAATGGAGTTAGATATAACGTACGTACTGTTTGAAATTAGTTATAAGAGTTGCCATATTCAGACAAAAGAGAAGGGTTGTTAATTTGGCTGGTAACCTCGGTTACTAAACCAATAAACCATGTGTAGAGTCCACGAAAAAGATAACCCAAGAGGTACCCGAAAACTAGATGTTAAGATTAAAATCTCGGAACTAGAGGGTGAATTACAACGAATGAAAGTAAGTAATGCAGTAAGCTGTCTGCCTATGGAGGTGTTCTGCTCTTACAACTTAACTCTGTTTCTATAACTACGCTCTTCTATTGTTTTTATTCTCCGTTGTCATCACAACCGTTATACACGATGTCTAGATATTCTAACATAACTTGCCTCGAGTGAATTGGACCAATGATGAGTAAGTATAGTGTTTGCATGAGTACTGAGGTTTACACTTTAAACTATCAATTATCATTGGCTGATTGTGTCTTATGAAATTTTATACAATATGTTCCTATTTTATCTACATGTAAAAAAATTAAGAACTAAGTTTCCTAAGTTGTTCTCTAAAAGTAGTTAGGGCAAAGCGGTTTCTGGCCCACTGACCAATCACAGCGCTCGCCCCTCCCCTTTTGTGTGGATGCCACGCCCCCTGCTCTGTTGGAGGTGTGGTCTATTGTTGTAGACTAATGAGATGTAAGGGGGTGTTACTTGTTGTGGATGGAGACCAATAGGGAATTAGTTTTATTTGCATTCCTGGCCAATGAGAACTCTTGAAATTTTGCAAAGTTAAGTTGTCGAGCAATGGGAATGCGTGAATAATTTGACATGTGACTTATCCCCCCAAAAAAGTTGATGGCACTGAACATGTGTGACTTATATAGAAAGCCCCGCCCACTCAACGACGAATGAGAAGAAAAAAGCATAATAAAACACACACAATTATTAAAATACATTTATTTCAATTATTATTATTATTAATTACACACACACATACACAACCTTCAATGCTTCCTTTGACATAAAAAATCTGTATATTAATTCTTTAAAATTAACTAATTCAACGTTACTAATGTAAGGTACAACACACACACACACACACACACACACATACACACAATTATAATAATATTACTATTACACTACCATCTTTAACGCTACCGCCTCCGGCACCACCACCACCACCAAACTCGAGACGAATGTCCACCATACCGGTATTTAGAATTTCATTTTGCCTTGAACAATCGATAACGACTATGGGACAAATTCTTCTATATTGATGATGATTGTATAGAGGTTCGTTTGATCGTTCATAATAGGATTGTTGAAAGGTTGAATACATTTCATATAACATGGAATATTGATTTTTATCGAAATTTATTTGTAAATTATCATATGGGAAATTTTCTGAATTTAAATACAATTTAATGTTAGTTAAATTAATGTGATCAAAAATACTGGAATTAATAAGGGAATTGTTTTTACGATTTGTTTGAAATCCAACTATTATAAATCGAGGTTTTTCGAGCTGCGTTGCCGACTTTACGCTCCACGTGTGACTTTGAGTCTTTGGTAGAAGAGGATACTCAAATAGTTCCCAATTACGAAAACCAATTTCCAATTCTCTACCACTATCGATGGTCGATAGTAATTTTAAACGTTCAACGTCCGACACCGCGATATGCGGAACTTTCCAAATAATCTTATTAATTTTTACTTTGTTTTTCTCTTTCGGGTCAGTATTATAGATGGCATTTAAATCGGAATTACTACGAATTAGTACTAAATCCTGTCGTAAATTAACAATTATTTTTCTAAAGTCTTCAGCGAAACCGAAGAGTGTACGCAAAGGGATGCTTAAATTAAAAGAGCCCGTGTTTGAATCGTCAACACTTACAATGCTCTCTTCTTCAGCCCATCCGGCACACGACAGACGCGTCGCTTCGTTTCTATTGAATGAAACATAACCTTTTAGAGTGGTAGTAATTCCTGGATTTTTAACGCGATCAATGACCTTACCTCCCACTTCATATCTCAATTCTTCAAATAGATAAGGAAAAAAGTTGTTTATAAACATTATGCTTATTTGATCTAATTAAATTTTGATTGATATATAGTTCATTTTTTTTTTTTATTTAGACATTCTACATAATCATCAAAAGTTATAGAATTTTTTATAATATTACTTTTAACTCCTTTAGCTTTTTTAACGCAATAAATTTAAATGAATACATTTTAGATCGCAAACCAACGAAATGAGTCATGATGTTTCCATTTAATTCATCCTTCATTAAACCCACCACTTTTTTATTAGTCAAAGGAATATTGTAAACATTGTTTGCATGATAGTCACTGGTATCAAATAAATTTAAATTTAACTTGATAAAATCCTTATAGACATCTTCACATTCAATTCGATATATAAGACTGTCTGTATCGACATATAATAATTTTAAATTATTATTATTAAAATGAGGAATCATTTCCTTAAAGTGAAATTCGTAAAGACATACTTTTGATAAGTCTAAAATGGACATGCCAATGTAAAAGGGCTTATTAAATACCACATCTAATTTGTTAAGTTCTATGGCCATTAAATTTTCATGGAAGATGGTGCGACTATGGAAACGGGGGCTACTAATCAAATTTTTGGCACCATAACGACCCTCCCAACATGTAACCAATTTAATATTTCGATATTTTCGTACGTTTTCCATTGTTTTTCCAAACACTGCATTATTCATCAGTTTAAAAAGATCTTTTTCAAAATCGTTTCGAGCTCCCTGTCTAAACATTGTATTTAATTCGATGTACGGTTTTAGCCAACAAGATTGATTAAATTTTAAAATTTTATGAATTTTCTTCAGCACCAGACCAAAACGCATCACTTGCTTTAAATTTCGATAATGAATGACGTAATTCTTCTTAGGATGTAAAGTGACAAGTAGTTTAGGCAATTTTGAATTTGGTGGTATAAGAGATTGCGGACAAAATGGCAGATCGGAATGTGTGTCGTGCAAGTGTTAAGGATAATCCAAATCAACTTCTAAAATATATCCAATATCCGAATCGTCGGCAACTTGTAAAACATCGAAATCACCATTGACATCGATCCATTCGAAATTTCTATAGGGTAAAGGTTGACACATTGCCCAACCATATAAGTTATTTACGTCAAAGTACATCAAAAATTTACTTGGACTCTCTGAATCATAATCTTCATTCATATATTTATTATTAGCAGTCGCATATCTATGAGAACATTGACTGATTCCACCTCTCAACCCCCTCTCCACAAACAACACAGTATCGACATTTTGAATTAATTCCAACGAACATTTAGTATAATATAACATAGCATCCCAGGAATATCCTGGTAATGTATAATAGTGTGCAGGATCCAATTTATAATTTTTATGACAATTATTGCGAAACTCTTCAAATACATCCGTTAATAATAGTACGTCAGTTTTTAAATATAAGTCCGAATACTCACCTAAATTTTTAATGTTAAATGCACGCCAAACGTTTTGACAATGTAGATAATCCTCATTGCTAAATCTATTACAATCGTTTAAGTGGTTTGTAAAATGTTCGATGGATGGTAAATGTTCCATCGACAATTTATTATATGAATCCAAATAGTCATATGGAAAATGACCCTTTTTGTATAACAAATATAAATTTTCATCAGATACATTCGCAAATTCCGTATCTAGAATGGGTTTCGTTTCTAAATTTGATGCCAACTTTGCCAAACTTGTTGACATAAATCTAAATGAATCGATAAATCTAAATCTAATATTTGTATTCTCGTCAACAATTGAAAAAGAAATGTATTTTTCCTTGTTTTTAGGCAACACAGTTATTTTATCAAAATTTACCATTTCTTTTATTATAAAATGTCCATCGTAACCGGATAAGTTGTGAAAGACAACTGGAATCATAAATTTGGTTTTATAATTTAAATTACAATGTTGATGTGCCACACCGCGAAATTTTCCTGTAAAATGACAATGATCTCGAACAACAATTGAATGTTGCATAAAGGGAACTTGACAAATATGACAAATAGAAGATGATGATGATGATGATGATGATAAATTATTATTGTCGATCATGGGTTCAATATGTATCATTTTTTCCTTTACAAATTGAGAAATTGTTTTCAGTTGGCTATTAAACCAGAGCATACAATCACTCTTGCTACGATAACTTTTATAAAATGATAAACTATCGTCATATGAACACTTAACATAAAATCCTACATTAAACAACTCATGCTTTTGATAACGTCTAGTATTAATCAAATTTTCACCATCATCATTATCATCATCAGTAAATGGTGAGAGAATTGTTTCGAAATCAGCATAAATAATGAATGGAACTTTTTCCTTATTAATATAATTTCTAAAACTTATATATTTGTAATCTGGAAAACTTACTTTATATTTGTTATTTTTATTACAATATTCAATGTGGTCTTTTAATTTATTTGTATTACTAAAATAATTTAAACATCAATCGCAAATGTGCACTTGATTGTGACTATTGGATAATTGACACGATACTAATCTTGAAAGATTTTTAATATAGACATAATGATATCGTAAATCATCATCTTCATCATCATCATCATCATCATCATCATCATCAATTTCAGATTGATTGTATTTATTGTGAAATATTAATAGATTAACATGTCTATATAATTTTTCTTCAGTCAAACGACACGGAACCACCATCATGGAACTATTTTTTTTTCTTACCACCCTCATCCTCATCTAAAGTATATACATTAATAGATATTTTATTCATTTTTTCAAATTTTTCAATGGCTCTCATTGAAATTGGAAACTCAATGTTAGATAAATTTAAAACTTCATCAAAATGTGGATATGAGGATGTTCTATATGGTTTACCTCGAGGTGGAAACAGAGCTGAAACTATTGACCATGCAAAACAAAATTCATCTGAATTTTGAACATTAATACAAGCTTTTCTATTTTTTATGAATTTAGGTAGTTGCAAAAAGGATGAACCACCATTCCCCATTTCATATTTATTCACATTTATTTCAAGGTTTAAAATCCTATGTAAAGCCCATCCACTATCACGTTCTTGAAACTCTTCTAATTTATTCAAAATTTTATCTACAATATGTTCAACAAACCAATTTTTTAAGTCAGACCCTAAATCCAAAATCTCATTTTTAGTATTGAAATATTTAATTTGACTTTCCCATTAGAATTAAGAAATCCGCCGCTAAAACAGGAGTTTAATTTTATTATCCTATGTGTTTTAAGCAATTTTTTAATATTACGTCTAAATAAAAGAAAGCTATCATTGAAAAAATGAATAACATCTTTATGTTGCAAATTAATAATAATACCTGTTTGTATGCGAGAATTAAAGCATGTATTTAACGTTTGCCAACAAACACGATTTTTTTTTTCTTTTTTATCGCATCTCGTGGCATCATGTTGTTTAAATATCAATTGTTTTTTATATGTTTTCATTAAGTTTATATTAGCATATAACTTTCTTTTTGTGCTAATACTTAAATCTTCTTGTTTTATCGTTTGCAATATTAGTTTAATGTTACTATTAATTATTTTTTTCCATTTTTCAATTTGTGATTTACTCATTATAGTAACTGCATGATTAATTGTATTAACTATTTCATCGCATACATTACTAATTTCACAAATATTATTACAATTATTGGTTATCATATTTTTACAATTAAAAATAAATTAATTTTCTATTATTTCAATATCAACCGTATTGTGAGGCAAGTCTGCTTTATATATAAGTGAATATTTGTCAGGTTTAAATTTGGAGATTTCAGCCTCTACTATGGGTACTAGTCTTTTGGGTAGATAAACTATTTCATCATCCAATTCAACTTGTACTGTTTTTCCATATTTACTGTCCACTATATGCATATCCCTTATAATATATTTTTTTTGTTTTTCCAAACTTCTTATTGGTGAATATTTCTTCAATTGAACCTTCGAATTAATTGCGTTTACATTCATTGTTCTACAAATATTTATTGTAACTAAAGAGACATATAAAACACACAAAAAATTAATAAAAAGAAAAAATACTTACATTTTTATGTTTATAACGCAGACAGATACAAACTCAAATACAGACAATTGCAAAATTGTTGTCGATGGATATTTGTTTCTCTTCGAACTGATTCATTTCTAAAAAATGTGTTCAATTTATATCTGCATGCTCCCCCAGATGCTACCTACCGTTTTTTCTTTTTTTAATAAAACCAGATTTTAAAACAGTACACTGCAAGTGCAGCTGCTGTACGATTTATTAATCAAGTTATGGATCCAATTTACACTGGTTTTTAATTTTTTTCTTTTTTTGCGGACCATATTTCTATATAAATAGCGAGCCCAGACTTACAGAATTACTATCATAAAAAATATTCACACAGTAAGTGTATGTACATACGTATGTGCTAACCACAACAACAACAGCAACTGCAACCGCAACAACAACAGCAACAGGAACCGCCACAGTAACAGCAACTGCAAACGCAACAACAACAACAGGAACCGCAACAGCAACTGCAACTGCAAACGCAACAGGAACCGCAACACCAACAGCAGCAAAATGTATATCAAGTACATTATAGATATGGATGGGTTCAACGTGAACAAAGAGTTTCTTCCCAAAGAATTGGCTATAGTAGACACGGATACTGAACGTACGTATTTACATTATTTTAAAGTGGGTTCGTTCAGATCCCTGTCTGATAAAGATCGCCGAACGGCGGTATGGTTAAGGAATCACCTGCATGGATTAGTTTTCAAAGATTACAAAGATGATTTGGAATCTAATGAAATTTTTTCTATATTGGAGGACCTTTGCCGTACCGCCGAGTCTGTGAATGGGAAGATAGCTTACAAAGGTGGTACTTGTGAAAAGACTTATTTAAATAAAATAAATTATGAACATCTAAGTTTTAATATTGAGGAATTTGGATGTCCAAAATTAGATATATTAATTAAAAGTTATAATCACAGTGCCACTGTAGCTGCTGATCAAAATTGTTCACGGCACAACCAATTGATTAGAACTAAATCACCTCCCCACTGCCCACAAATGGAGGTGAAATATTTCTACGAATTTCTTAAAAGGAATAATTGGTTGTGCAAAGGAAAAGAATACTCATGATGGTGTAAAGATCTGTGGTGGGGAGAAAACAAAAGTTCAACGAATTCAATAAATACATGATGCTTTATTGATTTTTTTCTCAGTATGTTTTTGATGTATCCTACTACTACTACTACTACAACTACTGATAGAAGAAAAGAATTGATATTTAAAAGTGAAATACATTTGGGAAAATTGAGAAAACTTCAACAAGACATTAATTTATATGTACTGAAACGTGAGTTGTTGATGAAATTAAGAAACTTAAAATTATAAATTTGTATGATGAACCAAGCAAGCATGGAAACAGTGAGTGAAACGATTCGCAAAATAGAACAACTATTAACGGAGAAAGAAAAATCATTGTGTTACTGTATTAAAAATAAACTGCTTTATATTAAAAAACAACTGGAATATTGTTATGATGATGGGGAGTCATCGGAGCAACAGCATCAACAGAAATTTCACTTTACTGGATGTTGCTGGTCCACTCCAGACGCCATCGACGGTCCCGACACATGCAATTGTTTTCACATAAGGATATGTATTCAAAAAGCCAATGATCTGATCGATCAATATAAATAACTATAACGAAGTAGTAGGACAAGAAATAAACGTATCATTTTAATATCGAAGTCAACTTGTTCTATATGTGTCTGGATCATTGCTCTTAATAAACAGGTGTACGTGCTTCAAGGTACTCCGGTACGTATTAATTTCGCATTCGCAGTCAAATATGCACAGCGACAACAACAGAAGCAGCAGCAGCAGCAGCGACGGTGGTGGTGGTGTTAGTGCATGATAAAGGTGCGTGCGGAAATTATCATGAATATTAGAACTAGAAGCCAAACAAATAAGACTGTTAAAAAGTTAGAAAGGTTTTTAAAAAAATGGAATAGATGTAAAGGAAGGGGAACAGCAGCAACAAGAGCAGCAGATTTTGACAGAAACAACACATGGATGGATGAGTTGGAGGAACTGAAAGAAAAAATAAGTAAAGAAAAATTTGATTATCTTGTAAATTTAGCACTGTACTGTTCTTGTGGTTGTGGTCAATTATTAGATACTTGTCAGGAATATATAAGTAATAATAATAATTATAATTATGTACCTTACATTAGTAATGTTGGATTAGTTAATTTTAAAGAATTAATAGACATAAGTGATAGGATTTGGGATAAATATGCAGATTTTTTATGTCAAAGGAAGCATTGAAGGTTGTGTATGTGTGTGTGTAATTAATAATAATAATAATTGAAATAAATGTATTTAAATAATTGTGTGTGTGTTTTATTATGCTTTTTTCTTCTCATTCGTCGTTGAGTGGGCGGGGCTTTCTATATAAGTCACACATGTTCAGTGACATCAACTTTTTTGGGGGGATAAGTCACATGTCAAATTATTCACGCATTCCCATTGCTCGACAACTTAACTTTGCAAAATTTCAAGAGTTCTCATTGGCCAGGAATGCAAATAAAACTAATTCCCTATTGGTCTCCATCTACAACAAGTAACACCCCCTTACATCTCATTAGTCTACAACAATAGACCACACCTCCAACAGAGCAGGGGGCGTGGCATCCACACAAAAGGGGAGGGGCGAGCGCTGTGATTGGTCAGTGGGCCAGAAACCGCTTTGCCCTAACTACTTCTAAAGAGCTTATAAACTTAATTATTCGTTATTCATTTGTAGACATTTGAATTCCGTTCCCATAAACAAATTTCAATGTTTTATTTATTAATTCGTTATTCATTTGTAGACATTTGAATTTCGTTGTCATAAACTAATTTCAATTTTGTTCATAAAATCAGGTAGACCAAAAAGATTTCTTTACTTGTTTACCTCCAAACTTTAATCAGTTCAAACATTTCATACGAGCAACATTTCTCTGAAGTTGCTCCTACGCTTCAATTCAAAATTATTAGTTAAATATTCTCGCTTTTATTAATGAGTCCCTGCCTCATTGGAAATGATAATCGGAAGAAATACTTGTGTATAGTAATGCTAGAAATGAAACAGATTGTAACAAACTGTTATTTTTAGGTAATATTTTTGTCTAAATTCATTAATTTACTTACAGGAATCCCAACTAAACAAAGAATAAGAACTTTCATGTTAATTTGTTTTCAGAATAAATTAAGATTGAAATCTTAAAGTACGATGCAAAAAGCAAATGGTGTAAAGATTCTAGTGGCCCAAGAATTGGATTTAAATGTAAGTATAATTTTCATCTGTATTCAAGATTTTTATAATTATTGACATATTTTATGTTAAAACACACAATTAAATTATATAATTTAAATGAAAAACAAATAAAATTGGTATATATAATAAAATTAATCTTTAATATTAATTTTATATATCTTTTTTAAAGTATTTCGACGATTCGTTGGGCACGACGAGTTACGTTCACATGGAAAGGCTGATTACCATCATATAAATGAAGATGAAATGAGCCACGACAAAACCTGACGACATCGGCAAATATTTTCTCTGAGGCTATGAAATATGAATAAAAATCCAAGAAATCCGAAAAAAGTACAAAAAAAAATCACAATAAAGAAGAAAACATCATTACCAAGAAACCGTTTTCAAAAGTTCTACCAAAAAGACTGAGGACTGGAATGTTTCCGTTGGAGTTCCACATATCTATCTCTGTATATAGCAAGTACTTTCATTTTATGGAAATGTTTCCATAGGGTGGATCTAGGTTTCAACTCATCTATCATCTGAGAATGAAGCTTGTTTATAGCAATTATAATTTTAGATTAGTGCCGAAGTAATTTCTCCTTAAATTTTAATCTGTACTGTAATCACTAAATGTGTTTCCTAAAAAAATATGTTCCATTTAACTCAGTACCTCCACTGAATAGCTGAAGGTTAAAAAAATCGACAATGGGTCGAAACCATTTATTAACAACCAAACTTATATTAAATTAACCACATAACTTAAAGGTACACAAAGTAGTTTTATTTGGAAAGTTATATTATATATGAATATTTGGGAATCACATTTATAGTCATTTAGTGTTGGTTGAAATATAAGGATGAATTTGATTCGGAACAGTTCTACCATTTAGTATAACTCATCTCATCTCGACATTTCTTAACTCTGTCAATTTGTTGACACTGTGGATTCAAACGAATAGAATTATACCAAAATATATTACTGAACCACAACTTGATGTAATATTAATACAATGTAAGATCAAATCAAATTTACTTGAAAGACGACATCCCTCACCTCTCTTAGCAACAAAATATATATCGGCATTTAAGTATAAAGTTAACAATGTTAACAAAAACAATTTCTATTCACATGTTGATTATCTGCAGAATCACAGACAGTATTTCTTTGATTCAAAATAAATGTCGACGAGAGATCTGCAACTGATTTGATTTCAGTGACTCGTAATCGAAACCTTCAGACAGTAGGTTGCTATTATTGTAAATGTTTAAATATTTCACCTTTTTAAATCAAAAGATAATTCACCTAGTTGATTCTTTAAGCAAAAATTTGTGAGCGGCAAATTTCAACTAGGTACTGAAATTTTTCTATCACGTTTGGTTGGATTATTACCCTCAAATAACACTAAGATACCAATCTTTCCAAATTTGCTAATTTTATGTCAAAATTTAATTAGATTCCTCATCTCTAGATGACAACTTCAAATAATGTCAGCACATTTTATTAACAAAATCATGAAAAAGTGATTTCTACTTTACAATTTGCTGATTTGCAATCTTTGTTCAGATGAAATTTATAATTAATAGCTCTATCATTTGTAATTTTGTTGAAATTTTCATCTACGTTTGTGCATATATATTTTAAGTGTCTCCACGTTTTCTTGAGAGCTGACAAATTGGACAACTTGGCCTTAGTTGCTGATTTATAATCGCGATTCTAGGAACCTGGGATCCTATTAATTAGTATTTTTCTAAAAAATCTTTATAAACATTCAAGAGGTGAAACACAATTTACTTTACCTACATGCTCCATACTTGCTTTAAAATAAAGTTCAAATCGTGGTGGTGAATCAAAACTTGAGGATTGTGATGCACAATATAAATTGAACTTTGCGAATGTTATTTGATGGGATAAGAACCCTTTAGAAGATAAATAAAAGTTTTTTGTGCTCTTCGCAATAATTAAATGAACAAGTTTAGAAGGTAAATTTACCAAAAAATAGTTTTGTACATAATCTGGGTTCAATAGCAACGAAGGCAGTTCTTCTTCCTTTCTATTTACCTGGAAGAATATCATCATCTGACACATGTCTGATCGGTATTCCAAATAAATGCTTTTCTAAGAAAATTGTGTCTCAATTCTTGACTCTGTTATAGCGTAAGCTTTATTTTCAATAATAAGATGTTTTTTCGCATTGTATCAGAAGAATGTTTCACTGTTAACTGTCACAGAAGGATAGCTCCTCCATCATTATTATAGAATCCTGTGTTCAGAATATCTCGACAATTTAGAATATCATCTTTCTATATTTGGTATCGCCAATATAAAATCGACCAACAAGCAAAATGAAATAACTGAAATATCAGTTGTCAGTTAGTTTTCAAAACAAACGTACAGGATCAGAGTTCTCAAAAACTTATTCTCCTGTTTTAAGAAATTGTTAGTAAATAATTTCATTATTTATTCCATATGGTATTACTCAAGCCTTAACCATTATGTTAAACCCTACACATTTTCCATTTAAATTCAATCCATTTATGTTAATCATCAAATTTGACTCTTTTAAGAAATTATGTGTTATGAATTACATCTGAAATAAATTGATGGCGTGTTTGTAGTTGTTGAGTTTTTGAATGATGAGATACCTAGTGTTCTCAAGTTTCACAGCATCTCTTGAATGTTGAAATTGTTAATATTTCAAATTAAGTTGTAGGAACAATTGTAAATAACAGTTGCTAATTTACAATAAGTGTTGTATTGTTTTTTAAATTTGATTTCCCTTAGCTACATAATTTGTTGCATTTATTCAATCATATTGGAACAGTTACACTAATAACAAAATAAATCTATTTTAGAGCTCTGATTTCAAAGAGTGTTAAGGGGCACACCTAGTGTGAAATTTTCAAAAAATCGAATTTTTTTTTCTTCCATATTTCGATAGGTTATACCTTTAAAAATAACATACTAAAATTTTAAATCGATATCTTAAATAGTTTTTGAGTTACAGCCATTTAAAAGAGTAGCCGCTCGGCAGTTAGATAGTTGCATTGGTTACGGGATATACCTGAGCTATTGCTCGGAGTCTGCCGTCTCTTCCAACCCTTGTAATACGATTCCGGTTTCTATTGTGAGTCTCCGGGTATACAGAAATATATAAGTATAATTATTTCGGTATATTTTTCGTTTACTGCCACGTCACGTATTTTCGGAGCCAGATACATTTAGTTTTATTGTGACCGTTGTATCGAGTACTTCGTAAGTTAGCGTTAGTTAGTGTTCAACTGATGAGAAACCAAACCATGATAATTGTCCAGAAGGCGCAGAAAGTTGGTGCGCTTATCGCCGCGCGGAAGCTGAAGGAATATTGAGTAAGTTTAAACACGATTACCTCCCACTGGATCCAGAAGTTGAAAAAGGTCTAAAGCCTATTTATGAAGATTTATCTGGGCATGAATTGCTTGATAGATGCAAAGGTAGTAATACACAAAACAATAATGAAAGTACAACGGTTTACTTTGGCACTTTTCACCAAAGCACCTTCATAATGGATTGAAAACTATTGAATTAGCAAATTTTTTTGCAACTTCAATATTCAATGACGGTTACTCCTCAATTTTAAAGATATTTAATGTAATGGGAGTAAAAGTTGGACCTGCAGCAAGAGATTATACGGCTCTTAAGGACGAGACGAGATTACGAATCGCTGATCATCGCCAACGGGCTTGTTCAAAAGAGGGTCGATCATCTCGAAGAAGAGCTTCTTCAGCTCAACAAGCAGTTTTTGAGGAAGAGGAAGGTGAATTATATGGGTCTGGAATAGCAGATTAGCTGTAAGTATGATTTTAATCCATTTATAACAGTGAAAACGATCATTTTATCTTTAAACCCGTTTTTCTCGAAACAGCATTTTTCGAATTTGCTGGAGTGATTACTCGGAGACAAATGATCCGATCGTTATCAATTTTTTTTTACATCTCCTCTATATAGTTCTCCATACGATGACCCTCCAGTTTTTTGATCTGATCAAAAATCGAATTTTGGCAGGCCAAAAACGACCAAAATTTTGGGAAAAATTTAACTTTTTTCTTCAACATGCCGCCATTTTGTCAATTTTTGATTTTTTTGTTCGTCCGAGGGTCATCGTACAGACAATATGTTTTAGTTTAACGAGAATTTTTTTTATAGGTTTTATCAACGGAGAAGGCTGCAATCACTCCAGCAGTGGAGGACCTTGTTTTTTTGGCGCCGCCGGAGATCGCGTGTCATTTCGAAACTATTTAATATTTTATTTCAAAAATTTTACTGTGTACTCTCAAAACATGTATAAATATACCCTCAAAATTTTAAATAGATGGATTCACTAGTTTTTTTTTTTAATTCCCAAAAATGGCCTTTTTTTAGGTTGTCACACTAGGTGTGCCCCTTAATTCGTCATGAAATTCTCGAAAATCAAGTCACATGGAAAATTCCCGTGGGCTTTAATTTTGCTGAATCAAAATATTACCAATCATATTAAAATTCATTTAAGTAAAGTTAGGCATATGATATATTATCAAAACACCAAGATGTCTTAAAAACTGTAAAAAAGAATTCCGATTTGTCTATATATCAAAAGTTAATCAAAGTTATACAATATTACATAGTACAGAGAGTATTTAGTGTACAATATCGTGTTATATATACCGCCCCTTTGGTTAACTGAATCAGTGCACTACATCGACGTATAATCAAATTGAGTAATCCCTAATTAAAAATCGCTCCGTTATTTTCCTTCTTTCAAAAAAACCTTTGGTCACTGTGTTTTTCAATCCCTTCTACAATATGATATATTCAATCAATTTTTGAAGATAATTTTTGCAATACCCTCAAAAATTATTTCTTTTTACAGATGGCAAATTTAAATAAAGCATCCTAAGAACTCCATGTACATCCCAACGCATATGGAGAGTTACTACCACGATTTTAACATATTTTTAAAGCAAGTATGGAGCATATAGGTAAAGCAAGTAAATTGTGTCTCACTTCTTGAATGTCTATAAGAGCATAAACTTTCATTTCAATTATGATATTATTATTATTATTATTATTATAGATAATTTAGAAGAATACTGCTTAATAGGATACAAGGGTCCGCGATGTTTGGTAGTATAAAATACCTTCATTCTATGATCAGTATCGCGAATAAGCAGAACGAAAATACTCCATTTTTAGATCTCGATGTTGTCAGTGTGTTGCCAAAACACGCATACTGTCAAGAAAATATGGAGACACCAAAAATATATATGCACCAAAGTAGATGAAAATTTTAGCAGAACTGCAAATGATAAAGCCATTAATTATAAGTTTCAACCGAACAAAGATTGCAAATCAATATTTACGCAGAAAATTGTAAAATGGAAATTACTATTTTATGATTTGGTTTATAAGTTGTGTTGATATTATTTGAATTTGTCATCCAGACATGAGGAATCTAAATAATTTGCGATATAAAATTATCAAATATGGAAAGATTAGTATATCATTTGAGGGTGATAACCAATGTTGAAAAAGAAAATTTCAGTGTTGAAATCTGTCGCTCAGTTATTCAAGCTGAGAGAATCATCTACGTGAATTTACTGTTGATTTAAAAAGGTGAAATATTTAAACAGTTACAAAAATAGCAACTTACTGTCTGAAGGTTTAGATTACGTGCCCTAAAAGTCACTGAAATCAAATCAGTTGCAGATCTCTCGTCGACATTTATTTCAAGTTTCAATAGCAACCAATTGTTTGTCAAAAAATAAAATAACATTTATGTTGCTAAGATTACGTTTCCTTATGACATATGTCAGAAGTATGTAATTTAGCAAAAAAGTTGTCTTCTCCTAAGCAAAACTTGATTTGATTCTTATATTGTACCATGTATTTCACCAAATTGTGGTTCAGTTATATATTTTCTTATAATTCTATTCGTTTTAATCCACAGTGTCAGCAAATTGACAGAGCAAAGGTATATCGTGATAATTTTTCGATTTGTTATAATATTGTTGATGGTAGAACTGTTTCGAATCAATCTCATCCTCATATTTCAACCTACACTGGAAGACTATAAATGAGATTCACAAATAATTAAATATAACTTAACTTTACAAATAAAATTAGTTAGTTTAACTTAAGTCGAAAATTTAGTTTGGTGTTATAAAATGGTTTCGACACATTGTCGATTTTTTCAACCACCAATTTTTCAGTAGAAAGATTTACAGCTATATATAACATAATTATTTATAATATATACAACATAATTATTTAGGAAACGCATTTACCGTCATAAAGTACAGATTACAATAGGAAAAAATTCTTCGCCACAATTATAAAATTATAATTATTATAAACATGCTTAATTCTCAAAATGAAAGTACCTGCTTTATACACAGACAGATATGTGGAACTCCAACGGGAACATTCCAGTCCTCAGCCTTTTTGGTAGAACTTTTGGTAATGCTGTTTTCTTCTTTATTGGGATTTTTGCTTGTACTTTTTTTGATTTCTTGGATTTTTTTTTTTTCATATTTCCCGATATGTGGCATTGTCATAGCACATTTCATCTTCATTTATATGATAGTAATCAGTCTGTCAATGTGTCAATTCCTGATGTCCAACGAATCGTCGAAATAGCTTATTTGTTTTTTATTTAAATTAAATAATTTAATTGTGTGTGTTTTAGCATAAAATATATCATTAATTATAAAAATCTTGAATACAGATGAAAATTATACGTACATTTAAATCCAATTCTTGGGCCACTAGAATCTTTCCAGCATTTGCCTTTTACATCGTACTTTCAGATTTCAATCTTAATTTATTGAATTTATTCTGAAAACAAATTATGTATAAGAGAGGTAGGTTTCGATATGAACTGATTAAAGTTTTGTGGTAACCAAATAAAGAAATCTTTTTGGGCTACTTGATTTTATGAAAAATATTTAATTTTGCTTATGACAACGAAATTCAAATATCTGCAAATGAATAATGAATTGTTAATGTCATAAGCTCTTTATAGAACAACTTAAGAAACATAGTTCTTAATTATTTTTACAGGTAGATCAAGTTGGAACATATTGTATAAAATTTCATAAGATTTGTGCTCTAAATCATTAATATCCATATTGCTTAAAAGTAAATCCCAATCAACTAATGACAAGTGATAGTTTAATGAGTAAACCTCAGAACTCATGAAAACACTAAACTCATTATTAGTCCAATTCACTCGGGGCAGGTTTCAATCTCCAGTTACTAAAAATATATCCACTGATGCACAATGATTGGAATAAAAATCAGAACCAGATGCTGGTAAACTGTTCCAATTATTCACTTTTGGCTTTTGACCATAATGGATATAAAGACTTCCAGTACTTTCATGTCTTTTCGGTGAGCACAGGGGTGCGATTTCGACATCACTTTTATAGGCGTGACCCACTTCGTGGAAAACTTTTGCGTTTCGGAGGTGTGGGGTGGCTAGTTGGGAGAAAGGATTGGTGTTAGAAGTAGGAGTATTTCCAGGATTTACCGAAGGTGTCTGTAGTTTAGCAGACAGCTTACTGCATTACTTACTTTCATTCGTTGTAGTTCACTCTCTAGTTCCGATATTTTAATCTTAAGGCCTCTTGAAGCGCCGGCAGACTTTTGGGTTTTATTGAGATTTTCACTTGGCTTGTCTTTTCTCCTCAAACTACATATAGTTTATTTATCTGAGTTTGAATCCGAATATAAACGCACACTTGTAAAATGTAATATTTTTCAAGGAAAAGAATAATATATATTAGGGCAAATTTTAATATTGATAAGATTTAGATGACTGAGATAATGTTAGAAATTGTTCAGTGTTCAAATTTATGTATTTTGAATTGAATTAAAGCAAAAAGGTCAATACACTAACATTTAGAAAAAAGTTTTCATAGAAAAGAAACACTTAAATTAGTTTGGCAATATTGTGAAGAGTGATATGGAATACGGTTCGTATTCTTTGACAACTCCTTGACAATCTTGACAACTGATCTTTGTGTAATTTTATTTTGTTCGGTATCCGATCCTATAATGCTCTTTGGCGAATTACGGAAAGAGGTTATTTCAATCTGCCAAAATGTGGAGAATGTGTATCGTATAAATATTACTCCAGGAGCTGACCCAGCGTACTAAATTTGATAATATGCTATCCTTAGTTAACTTAATGCTGTCTTGTTAACCCTAATTAGTTTACTTGAAGGATTCTTCTAAAAAAAATCTAATTTACAGCGCAATGTGTCTTACACTACTATAAAGAATGAACAATTTTGACACAACTTAAAACAAATAATGTTTCATCTTCTCTTGGGATGCCAATTGTGACTGATGCGATGACCCGGTAGGAGTGCACTGAAACTACACATAAACTGTTAAAATTGTAATTTGAATTGTGCGCCTGTGGACAGTTAAGTTGTAATTTTAACACTAAATTCTTAAATATAAATTTTTCTTGAGAAATAATAAATTCTTTTAAGCCCAGAAAGACTTATTTACTGAGAAAAGTAATAAAGTTAACCTAAAACGTCAATACGACAATTGAAAGGTGATTTCTCGTAACATTTGGAATAAGGGTTCTTAAATTGTCAGCAAACAATCAATTGGCATTAATTGAAAAGTTAACCGGCCGAGATAATTACGTAACCTGGTTATTTGCTATAGAAACACATCTACAGCAAGAGAAGTTGTGGACTGCATAAAACCCCCCACATGTGTCATTGTGGACACAAAACGAGACACAAAGGCAAAAACTAAGATAAATTTACTAGTTGACTCAATAAATTACGTGCACATACAAGAGAGTAGTACTGCAAAATAAGTATGTGATAAATCTTGGTTGACACGCTGTGATGGGCTGCTGCATGATCTCTGTAATACTTCACATACTGCATGTTAAAACGTAGAGAAATATATGAGTAAAATAATGTGTACCGCTCACAAGCTCAGAAACATTGGTTTCGAAGTTGACGTTGAATGGCTATTTATAGTGCTACTCTCCGGTCTACCAGAATCCTATCAACCAATGATTATTGCTATTGAAAGCTCCGGCATGAAGATACCTTCTGTTTCTGTGAAATCAAATCTATCACAAGATGTTAACCAACCTGAGACTCAACAGTATTGTCAGTCATCAAGAAAATTAAAAACAACCACAGAAACAAAGTAAGGGTCCAAGGTGCTACACTTGTAACAAGTAAGGTCATAAAAGTCCTCAAATGCAAATCCAGAACCAAGAATGTTCAACAAAAAGCAAGTAGTTCATCATATGCTGCTGCGTTTGAGGCAACATCCAGCCAAAATGACCCATGGTAAGTGGCTTCCGATGCATCGTCACACATGACAAGACGTAGGAACATGCTTGAAAATATGACGGCTCCTGTCATACATAAAATCAGAGTCGCAAACAACAAAGTATAATCTGTGCAATGCTCAGAACAAGTGAGGTTGGACCATTATGACGATGAAGGTCAAAACAAAAAGGTGCGTGCTTTTTACAAAAGTATTATGTGTTCCTAAATTGGCAACAAATCTATTGTCTCTAAGTCAGATTATTTGCGATGGTAGCCAAATAAAATTTGACGGAACGAGCTGTGTTATTATGAAGAGCAGAAGTGAGGTAGTATCTTCCTACTGTAGCTTTATGTTAGAGTCGACTGGAACAGTATTAGGATCAGCATTAGTCATTTCAATTCTGTTTAAAATTTGTTCCATATAAATACTAAAACTCTTTTCGGTGTAGAGTCGAATTTGGCATGCCAGCAGCAAGGGAATTGTTTTAACCCATATGGTGACATGTTCAATTTACATACCATGTTTTCGTCATGATCCAACCCTTCTTGTTAAGTCATAAATAGGTGTCTTCAAGTTCTCCATATAAAAATGCTGTCTTTACGTCTAGTTACTTGATTTTGTGATTATTTTGTACAGCCACAGATAGTAACGATCGTATTGAACTGATTGTTTGTGCAAAAGTTTCCTGGTAATCAACACGTGCAATTTGTCCATATCATTTCACACACAGATGTGATTTGTAACGTGGTCATTAAATAAATGAATCACTGTCATTAAAGTTATTATAATAAATCGAAAAATCATCTCGATATTTCTTTTCTCTGTCAATTTGATGACACTGTCAATTAAAACAAATAGAAATATAATAAAAATATAACCACAATTTGATGTAATTTTAATACAATGAAAGAAACAAATCAAAATTACTTGAAAGATGACAACTTTTTTCTAAATTACATATTTCGAATATGGTTTAATTGGTCATTGGACGTTTTGTTTATATTGTAACGTGTGGCACATGTCACAAGGAAACGTAATCTTAGTAACATAAATGTTATTTTCTTTTATTTGATAAACAAAATTCCTTCGTTGCTACTGAAACTTGAAAGTTCGTGATTTCCGTGATTTTTCAGCACTCGTAATCGAAATCCTCAAACAAAAAGTTGCCATTATTGTAATTGTTTAAATATTTCACTTTTTTAAATCAACAGTAAATTAACGTGGTTGATTCTTTCAGCTTGAATTAGTGAGCGACAATTTTCAACTATGCACTGAATTTTTCTCTTTCACTTTTGGTTGGGTTATCACTCTCCCACAACACTAAGATACCAATGTTTCCATATTTGCTAATTTTATGACGAAAATTATTTAGATTCCTCATGTCTGGATGACAAGTTCAAATAATGTCAACACAACTTTTAAACCAAATCATGAAATATTGATTTCTATTCTACAATTTTCTGCGTAAAGATTTGCAATCTTTTTACAGTAGAAATTTATAAGTAATAGCATTCTTTTGTTGATTTATTACATATATATTTTTAGTGTCTCCACGTTTTCTTGAGAGTTGCTATCGAGTACGCACGTTTTGACAACTTTCTGACAACTTAGTCAACTAATGTTGAAGTATTTCCGTTCTGGTTAATTGCTGATCTTATAATCGCGATACCGATTATAAAAAGAGGTTATTTTATACGACAAAGCATTGCAGAACCTGGAATCCTATTAACCATTATTTTTCTAAAAATCTACTTTATAGTGCAACAAGGGCAACATAATTAAAAGGAACGCTTACGAAATTATAGACATTCAAGAAGTGAGACACGATTACTTGTTTTACTTATATGTTCCATACTTGCTTTAAAAATATATTAAAATCGTGGTAGTAACTCTCCATATGCGTTGAGTTGTAAATGGAGTTCTTAGGATGCTTTATTTAAATTTGCAATTTGTAATAAGAAATAATTTTTGAGGGTATTAGAGAGTTTTATGAATAACCCGAAAAGTTTTGACAATGACAGAATATGGAAGGGCGTGACAACTAAGTTGACTTATTAATTACTAGTCAATAATAGTTGATGTTAACAGAGAAATGGAAAGATTAACTATTTCTACACATTATTTCTTCTTCAACAATAACGCATACTTTAAGTTGGAATTTATATGCTAAATTACTGTCCATCCCATCTAAAAATTGTTCTGCAATCAGTGCACCAGAATATTCACCAGTTTTTCTTTTACATTTACGCAAATTTATTTTAGTTTGAGCCAAACCAACTTTTCTAGATAAACTACCGCCTAATCTGTTACACATTTCTAAATTTCAAACATATTACATTAAAATCTTTTATGTAAAGTGTAACTTTCGAAAATAATGTTGATTTATTTTTTTTAAAAAACTAATCACTTTACATTACAATCGTTATGATTATCTACAGTGGAAAACTTACTTGACAACTCCAGCCCAGTTAGTTCAGCAAACAATAAATCATGGCAGATTCTATCAGATGCCTTTTAAAAGTCTGTATAAACAACATCAACCTGTAAATGATTTTCAAGAGCAACAACTGTCGAATTGTTATAAATAAGAAGGTTGGTCGCAGAAGATTTACATTTGCAAAATTCATGTTGACTCTCATTTATAATATTTTGGAACTATGGCATAATTATTTTGGAAATGATTTTTTTGGACAATCTTGGTAAACAACAAGTATATATAGTATATATAGTATAAACAACATCAATCTGTAAATGATAACTGTCGAATTGTTATAAATAAGAAGGTTGGTCGCAGAAGATTTACATTTGCAAAATCCATGTTGACTCTCATTTATAATATTTTGGAACTATTTTGAAAATGAATTTTTTTGGACAATTATGGAATACAAAACATTTTTCATACAGGCCTAAATTTGTTACAAGTAAACTATCTCCATTCTTTAAGGTAGGTGTAATAAATGATTTTTTCTGTACATTAGGAAATAAAGCACATTTTAAAAACAAGTTAAATTCCATTTTTAGAAGCTTTGTTAATGATAATCCACAATTCATTCAATGCTGTAGAAGGAATATCATAAGGACCTCTATTACTAGATAAATCTGACTTCTGAGTTCATTAAAAACATCAATCTGGAAAAAATTATTATTATTTTTTGAATATAAACCAAAATATTTTCATGACAAAACGATATTGCTTAAATTTGTGTTTGCATTGAAAGCTAAAAAACGAAACAAACAGCTCACGTGTAAAGACTAAATACTTATTTCTTTTGTAGTTTTCGTCTTTTCAACGACGAAATTGTAAGTTACCAAATAATTGTTCAAGTTCAGTTTTGAAATCAAATTACATTTTGTACATATTCAGGTTCCAACAGCAATGAAGGCGATATGTTTATTAATCAAAAGTAAAACATACTTCTGTTGTCTGAAGAATATGCAATGCTTTAATACAATTCAATATACATAAATTTGAACACTAAGGAAATCGGGTACCTCTGGAAACGTCGGCAGACATTTGGTTTTTATTGAGATTTTCACTTAGCTTGTCTCTTTTCCGGACACTACACATAGTTCACACACATAGTTGATTGATTTAGTAACCGAAGTTACCAGCCAAATTAACAACTCTCCTCTTTCGAATATGGTAACTGAATTGGTCTGAATTTAGTTAGTTACTAAATTCAGACAAATAAAAAAATTTGTTTACCTGGCTGGTAACCTTGGTTACCAATCCAAGAAACAACTGAATTAAGTTTAGGTTTTCGTACTATAAACAGTTTAATAACTGAATTAGCGGTCATGAAATGAGTAAACAGCAAGCGTGCCTGCAAGAAGTTTGAGTGCTTCAGAGTCCTATTGGGGCCACACGGCACATCGCCACTTTCATTTCAGAAGAAGTTCCTATTAAGAGACGAAAACCGTGAAATAAGAAAATGAAAAGGCGGCTCAAATCCAGGTTCGATTGTCAGAAAGACACAGCCAATTATTGTAAAGCCCCAGTTTTGATCGGCTGGATTAGAGTACATTAGAGTACCAATTAATTCTCTGTATCGTGTGGAGTCTTTGAACATTTTTAAATCTCTGTTAACTTTCTAAAATATATTTTTTTTGTTTAAGTGTTACTCTTTTCGTACTTTGGTTAATTTCTATTCCAAAAAAAACCTAGCATTCTTAGATCTTCAATTTCTCAGCTAATTCTCTCTTACTTTCATTACCAGTTCGTTTTTCAGCAGTTCTTTTGTACTCCTTAAATTTTTCAAGAAATTCTCCTTTTGACATGAGAAAATACACCTTGCACCATCCACTATTATCGTCTATAAATGTTCGAAGATATCTTGATCCACCTCTGGTTCTAACTCGCTTTGGTCCGCAGATGTCTGAATGAACAATATTCAGTAACTGCTTACTTCTTAATTATCTGGCAGTAAAGGGTGTCCTTGCATATTTACCTCATTGATATATGCCACACCACGTGGGTAATTTATCGTTATCCAATTTTATTTATACTTAATCAAATAATATAAAATATATAAAATATATAAAATAATTGTTTCAAAAGTGCTATACATCTTTGGAAATCTCGCATCCTTTGATACTCTTGAGGTCCGATGGGCTTATGCATAGGATTATGTCCGCATTTACCTTTTTATCTTATTTACATCCACGTTTTAAGCGCTGATTCACTTTTTTTGTCACCCTGACATCTAACTGACTTTGATACTTCATTAACGAAATTCCAGGTATCGATTTTGGTAAGTAACGCCTCTACCTGAATCCGCCTCGTGTCGAAATTTTCTTTGGATAGAAGTTCAATTCTTGTACCACAGATCGCCATCTCGAGTCCCATGTTTCGATAGTATGGACCTACCTTATAACTCATCCTACATCTGAGAATTAAGCTTGTTTATTCTAATTATAATTTTAGAATAGTGCCGAAGTAATTCTTCCTTAAAATTTAATCTGTACTGTAATCAGTAAATGTGTTTCCTAAAAAATTATGTCGCATATATCTTTTAAGTACTTCCTTCCACTAACTAATTGGTGGTTAAAATTAATTAAATTAACCACAAAACATAAACAAAGTAGTTTCATTTGGAAAGTTATATTATATTTAAATATTTGGGAACCACATTTATAGTCATTTAGTGTAAGTTGAAATATAAGGATGAAATTGATTCGGAACAGTTCTACCATTAAAGTTATTATAACTCATCTCGACATTTCTTTGCTCTGTCAATTTGTTGACACTGTGGATTCAAACGAATAGAATTATAACAAAAAATATAACTGAACCACAATTTGATGTAATATTAATACAATATAAGATCAAATCAAATTTACTTGAAAGAAGACAACGTGATTCCAAACCACATATTTCGAATTAGGTTTAATTGAATTAACCATAACTCTTGCCTATAATTGGACAGGCTGACATACATCATAAGGTGACATAATCTTAGCAACATAAATGTTATTTTCTCTTATTTGACTAACAATCTTCCTTCGTTGCTACTGAAACATGAAAGATTGCAAAATATCACTCAATACAACACTCACTCCAAAATGTTCGTTTAATTTTGTATGTACTAATTAATTAAAATTTTATTTGTGTATAAACATCAGGCAAGTTACTTGTTTTCAATTTCATCCCCCACGTCTCTTAGTAGCAAAATATATTTCTGCATTTAAGTATAAAGTTAATGAAAACAATTTCTATTCACATGTTAATTATCTGTCAGATTCACAGACAGTATTCCTTTGATGGAAAATAAATGTCGTCGAGACATCTACAACTGACTTGATTTCAGTGACTCGTAATCGGAACCTTCGGACAGTAGGTTCCTATTATTGTAACTGTTTAAATATGTCACCTTTTTAAATCAAAAAATAATTCACGTAGTTGATTCTTTAAGCAAGAATTAGTGGGCGGCAAATTTCAACTAGGTTCTGAATTTCTCTCTTTCACGTTTGGTTGGATTATCACCCTCAAACAACACTAAGATACCAATCTTTCTAATTTTGCTAATTTTATGTCAAAATTTATTTAGATACCTCATGTCTAGATGACAAGTTCAAATAATGACAACACAATTTATAAACAAAATCAAATCACAATTTTCTGTGTAAAAATTTGCAATCTTTGTTGTGTTGAAATTTATAATTAATAGCTCATTTGTAATTTTGATGAAATTTTTATCTACTTTAGTGCATATATATTTTAAGTGTCTCCACGTTTTCTTGAGAGCTCGTAACCACTACACACGTTTTGACATTTTGCTGACAAATTAGACAACTTGGGCATGTTGGGGTATTTTCATTCTGCTTAGTTGCTAATCTTATAATCGCGATTATAGGAACCTGGGATCATTTTAAGTAGTATTTTTCTAAAAAAACTACTTTACCGTGCAATAAGGTATAACATAATTGAAAAGAAAGATAAACATTCAAGAGGTGACACACAATTTACTTGGTTTATCTATATGCTATATGCAGAATCTTAACATCTACTACATGTCTGATCGGTATTCTAAATAAATGATTTTCCAAGTAAATTGCGTCTCAATTCTTGACTCTGTTATAGCGTAAGCTTTATTTTCAAGAATAAAATATTTTTTCGCATTGTAAATTAAATTATATCAGAAGAATGCTACACAGTTAACTGTGACAGGAAAATAGCTCCTCGATTATTATTATAGGATCCTGTGTTCAGAATATCTCGACAATTTAGAAGAACAACTTTGTGTACTTGGTAAGGCCATTATAAAATCGTCCAACAAGCAAAATCTCCAACATCAGTTGACAGTTAGTTGTCAAAACACACATACAGAACCAGAGTTCTCAAAAACTTATTCTCTCGTTTTAAGAAATTGTTAATAAATAATTTAATTATTTACTCCAAATAGTATTATTCAAGTCTTAACCGTTAATTTAAACCACACACATTTTCCATTTAAATTTGATCCACTGATGTTAATCATCAAATTTGACTTTCCTTAGAAATTATGTGTTATTCCTTATGAATTACATCTGAAATAAATTAATGGCGCGTATGTTATTGTTGATTTTTTGAATGGTGAGACACCTACTGTTCTAAAGTTTCACAGCATCTCTTGAATGTTGAAATTGTTAATATTTTAAATTAAGTTTTGGGAACAGTTGTAAATTACAGATGCTATGTTACAACAAGTGTTCTATTGTTTTTTTAAATTTGGATTCCCTTAGATACAGAATTTATTGCAGTTAATCAAGGCGGAATATTGTAACAATTACATTAATAACGAAATATATCTATTTCAGAGCTCCGATTTCAAATAGTGTTAATTAATCATGAAATTCTCGGAAATCCAATTATATTTAAAGTTCACTTAAATAAAGTTAGGAGATAAGATATATTAACAAAACACCAAAATGTCTTAGAAACTGTAAAAAAAAATCCCGATTTGTATATATATCAAAAGTTAACCAAAGTTATACAATATTACAGAGTACAGAGAGTATTTAGTGTAAAATATCTTGTTATAAATACCGCCCCTTTGGTTGACTGAATCAACGCACTACAACGCCGTATAATCAAATTGAGACATCCCTAATTAAAAATCGCTCCGTTATTTTCCTTCTTTCAAAAAAATCTTTGGTCACTGTGTTTTTCATTCTCTTCTACAATATGATTTATTCAATCAATTTTTGAAGATAATTTTTGCAATGCCCTCAAAAATTATTTCTTTATTTAGAATGGAGAGTTACTACCACGATTTTAACATATTTTTGAAGCAAGTATGGAGCATACAGGTAAAGCAAGTAAATTGTGTCTCACTTCTTGAATGTCTATAAGAGCATAAACTTTCATTTCAATTATGATATACCTTATTACAGATATTTTAGAAGAATACTGCTTAATAGGATACAAGGCTCCGCGATGTTTGATTGTATATAATTACTTCTTTCCATGATCGGTATCGCGATTATATGATAACCGATTAAGCAGAACGAAAATACTACAACTTTAGTTCTCGATGATGTTGTCAGTGTTTTGTCAAAACATGCCTACTCCCAAGAAAATATGGAAACACTAAAAATATATATGCACTAAAGTAGATGAAAGTTTTAACAAAAGATTTCTAATCTTTATTTCCCCAGAAAATTGTGAAATAGAAATCACTATTTTATGATTTGGTTTATAAATTGTGTTAACATTATTTGAACTTGTCATCCAGACATGAAGAATCTAAATAATTTACGACATAAAATTATCAAATATGGAAAGATTGGTATATTAGTGTTGTTTGACGGTGATAATTAAAGGTGAAGGAGAAAAATTCAGTGCATAGTTGAAATCTGTCGCTCACTTATTCAAGCTGAAAGAATCAACTACGTGAATTTACTGTTGATTTAAAAAGGTGAAATATTTAAACAGTTACAAAAATAGCAACTTACCGTCTGAAGGTTTAGATTACGAGCCCTGCAAGTCACTGAAATCAAATCAGTTGCAGATCTCTCGTCGACATTTATTTTCGACAGGTAATTAATATGTGAAACGAAATTGTTTTTGTTAACTTTGTTAATTTTATATTTCCATTAGAATAGATTGCTGCTAAGAGAAGTTTCAACTACTATAAGGTGAGGAATAGAATTGAAAACAAATAAAATTTTAATTAATTTGTAATTAAAAAATAAAACGAGTGAGTGTGTGATTGAGTGACATTTTGCAAACAAGTATCAATAGCAACGAATTGTTTGTCAAAAAATAAAATAACATGTCAAATTACGTTTCTTTATGGCATATGTCAGAACTATGTAATTTATAAAAAAGTTGTCTTCTCTCAAGCATATTTGATTTGATTCTTACATTGTATTAATATAACACCCAATTGTGGTTCAGTTATATCTTTTCTTATAATTCGTTTTAATCCACTGTCTCAGCAAATTGACAGAGCAAAGGAATATCGTGATGATTTTTCAATTTGTTATAATATTTTTGATGGTAGAACTGTTTCGAATCAATCTCATCCTTGTATTTCAACCTACAGTGGATGACCATAAATGAGATTCCCAAATATTTAAATATAACATAACTTTAGAAATAAAACTACTTTGTTTAACTTATGTCGATATTTTAATATTAGTTTGGTGTTATAAAATGGTTTCGACACATTGCCGATTTATTCAACATCCAATTATTCAGTGGAAAAATATACAGATATACACAATATAATTATTTATGAATCACATTTTCCGTCATAAATTACAGATTAAAATATAAGTAAAAACTACTACGGCACAATTCTAATATTATAATTACTATAAACATGCTTAATTCTCAGATGTTATTTGAGTTGAAACGTATGCCCATACTATGGAAAACTTTCCATAAATTGAAAGTACCTTCTTTATACACAGACAGATATGTGGAACTCCAATGGGAACATCCCTGTCCTCAGCCTCTTTGATAGAACTTTTGAAGACGGTTTCTTGGTATTGCTGTTTTCTCCTTTATTGTGACTTTTTCTTGACCTTTTTTCGGATTTCTTGCATATTTTTTCATATTTCATAGCCTCAGAGAAAAGAGCATGCCCTCAACCTCCGGAGATCTATCTTTCAACACTCTAATCCGGAGATTGCATGCTTGCATGATATCCAACCCTGTGAATCCGACAGATACAAGAGACCTTGTCTCTTGGCTGTCTAGACCTCTGCGTCTCTTTTGAACATCTTTTCTTTACTATGTAGCGATTGTTACGTACCTCTTTAGTTTTCCCTTCTATTTCCCTAAACCTTTATGGTTAACTACTCTTAGGTCATGATCTTCGGATCATTGCCCGGAGAGGGGTTTTTACTCGGTAAAGTCCGGCACTACGTCTTGTAGATTTCCCCCTCTTTGCTCCAATAAAAAAATAATCATAATTTATTCTGAAAACAAATCAATGTGTCATTTTATGGAGCCTTATTCTGTGTTTAGTTGGGAATTCCTGTAAATATAAATAATGAATTTAGCCAAAACTATTCCCTAAAAATAACAGTTTGGTAAGATCGGTTTCATTTCTAGCACTACTGTACATAAGTATTTCTGCTAATTACAATTCTCAATGAGGAAGAACCTCATTAATGAAGAGAGAATATTTAACTATTAATTTTGAATTGAAGCGTAGGAGCAACTTCAGAAAGATGTGTTACTTATGAAATAAAAGTCTGAACTGATTAGAGTTTTGTTGTAAACAAAAAAAGAAAACTTTTTGGGCTACTTGATTTTATGAAAAATATTGTAATATGTTTATATACAACGAAATTCAAATGTCTACAAGTGAATAATGCATAGAAATTCAAACAAAATGGTCCTGTGGCATAGACAACTAGAGTACCTACATTATAAAGGCGTACAGGATTTGTACAGAAAGCGACTGGTACACGGTAATAAATTGGATAATGATAAATTACCCATGTGGTGTGACAATGTCAACGAGGTAAGCAAGCAAGGAAACCCTTTACTGATAGAGAAGGAAGAAGTAAGCAGTTACTGAATATTGTTCATTCAGATATCTGCGGACCAATGCGAGTCAGATTCAGCGGTGGATCAAGATATCTTCTTACATTAATAGACGAATATAATAGGTGGTGCCAGGTTTTTTCCTTAAGTCAAAGAGAGAAGTTTTTGAAAAATTTAAGGAGTACAAAAGAACTGTCGAAAATCAAACTGGTAATGAAATTAAGAGAGAATTAGCTGAGAAATTGAAGATCAAAGATTGCTAGGTTTTTCTTTAGAATAGAAATTAACCAAAGTAAGAAAGGAGTAACACTTAAACAAAAAAAATATATTTCAGAGAAATTCAGAATGGTAGATTGCAATCCAATTAAAACACCCTATGACTGCCACTCAAAAGTTAACAGAGATTTAAAAATGTTTAAAGTCCCCACACGATACTGAGAATTAATTGGTAGTCTAATGTAGTCTAATGCAGCCGTTCAAAACTGGGGCTTTAAAATAATTAGCTGTGTCTTTCTGACAATCGAACCTGGATTTGAGGCGCTTTTTCAGTTTCTTATTTCACCGTTTTTGTCTCTTAATAGGAACTTATTCTGAAATGGAACTGGCGAAGTGCCGTATGGTCCCAATAGGACTCTGAAGCACTCGAACTTCTTGCAGGCACGCTTGCAGTTTTCGCATTTCATGACCGCTAATTCAGTTATTAAATTGTTTATAGTACGAAAACCAAAACTTAATTCAGTTGTTTCTTGAATTGGTAACCAAGGTTACCAACCAAGTAAACAATTTTTTTTATTTGTCTGAATTTGGTAACTAACTAAATTCAGACAAAAGATGGACAGATGTCAGTAGTTGCTACCCAAACTTGGATAAATGACGATCGTTACCGCTGCCATTGGTAACGACAGAAAAGTCTTTTATTGTTAGCAACTTTTGTCAATTGTTCAAAGTGTGGTTAGCAACCAGGGAATATTGTTGATAGTAACAATTTTGGTGTGAGTTGTTTGTCATTCTTCTGTTTGAATTTAGTTATAATAGTTACCAAATTCGAAAGAGAAGGGTTGTTAATTTGGCTGGTAACATCGGTTACTAAATCAATAAACTATGTGTAGTGTCCGGAAAAGAGACAAGCTAAGTGAAAAACTCAATAAAACCCAAAAGTCTGCCGACGTTTCCAGAGGTACCCAAAATCCTTAGTGTTCAAATTTATGTATATTGAATTGTATTAAAGCATTGCATATTCTTCAGACAACAAAAGTATGTTTTACTTTTGATTAATAAACATATCGCCTTCATTGCTGTTGGAACCTAAATATGTACAAAATGTAATTTGATTTCAAAACTGAACTTGAACAATTATTTGGTAACTTACAATTTCGTCGTTGAAAAGACGAAAACTACAAAAGAAATAAGTATTTACTCTTTACACGTGAGCTGTTTGTTTCATTTTTTAGCTTTCAATGCAAACACAATTTTAAACAATATCGTTTTGTCATGAAAATATTTTTGTTTATATTCAAAAAATAATAATAATTTTTTCCAGATTGATGTTTTTAATGAACTCAGAAGTTAGATTTATCTAGTAATAGAGGTCCTTATGATATTCCTTCTACAGTATTGAATGAATTTTGGATTATAATTAACAAAGCCTCTAACCATGAAATTTAACTGCTTTATTTCCTAATGCACAGAAAAATTCATTTATTATACCTACCTTAAAGAATGGAGATAGTTTACTTGTAACAAATTTTGGCCTGTATGAAAAATGTTTTGTATTCCATAATTGTCCAAAAAAATTCATTTCCAAAATAATTATGCCATAGTTCCAAAATATTATAAATGAGAGTCAACCTGCGACCAACCTTCTTATTTATAACAATTCGACAGTTATCATTTACAGGTTGATATTGTTTATACAGACTTTTTAAAGGCATTTGATAGAATCTGCCATGAATTATTGTTTGCTTAACAAACTGGGCTGGAGTTGTCAAGTAAGTTTTCCACTGTAGATAATCATAACGATTGTAATATAAAGTGATTAGTTTTTTAAAAAAAATAAATCAACACTATTTTCGAAAGTTACACTTTAGGTAAAAGGTTTTAATGTAATATGTTTGAAATTTAGAAATGTGTAATAGATTAGGCGGTAGTTTATCTAGAAAAGTTGGTTTGGCTTAAACTAAAATGAATTTGCGTAAATGTAAAAGAAAAGCTGGTGAATATTCTGGTGCTGAAAGAGTTCAAACACAGAGGTTCAAGAATACAGATATTATTAAAAAGCACTGATTGCAGAACAATTTTTAAATGGGATGGACAGTAATTTAGCATATAAATTCCAGCTTAAAGTATGCGTTATTGTTGAAGAAGAAATTATGAGTAGAAATATTTAATCTTTCCATTTCTCTGTTAACATCATCTATTACTGACTAGTAATTAATAAGTCAACTTAGTTGTCACGCCCTTCCAAATTCTGTCAATGTCAAAACTTTTCGGGTTATTCATCAAACTCTCTAATACCCTCAAAAATTATTTCTTTTTACAAATTGCAAATTTAAATAAAGCATCCTAAGAACTCCATTTACAATTCAACGCATATGGAGAGTTACTACCACGATTTTAACACATTTTTAAAGCAAGTATGGAACATATAAGTAAAACAAGTAATCGTGTCTCACTTCTTGAATGTCTATAATAGTGTAAGCGTTCCTTTTAATTATGTTGCCCTTGTTGCACTATAAAGTAGATATTTAGAAAAATACTGGTTAATAGGATCCCAGGCGCTGCGATGCTTTGTCGTATAAAATAACCTCTTTTTATAATCGGTATCGCGATTATAAGATCAGCAATTAACCAGAACGAAAATATTCCAACATTAGTTGACTAAGTTATCAGAGAGTTGTCAAAACGTGCGTACTCGTTAGGAACACTCAAGAAAACGTGGAGATACTAAAAATATATATGTAACAAACCAACAAAAAATGCTATTACTTATAAATTTCTACTGTAAAAAGATTGCAAATCTTTACGCGGAAAATTGTAGAATAGAAATCAATATTTCATGATTTGGTTTAAAAATTGTGTTGACATTATTTGAACTTGTCATCCAAACATGAGGAATCTAAATAATTTTCTTCATAAAATTAGCAAATATGGAAACATTGGTATCTTAGTGTTGTGGGAGAGTGATAACCCAACCAAAAGTGAAAGAGAAAAATTGTCGCTCACTAATTCAAGCTGAAAGAATCAACCACGATAATTTACTGTTGATTTAAAAAAGTGAAATATTTAAACAATTACAATAATGGCAACTTTTTGTTTGAAGGTTTCGATTACGAGTCCTGAAAAATCACGGAAATCACGAACTTTCAAGTTTCAGTAGCAACGAAAGAATTTTGTTTATCAAATAAAAGAAAATAACATTTATGTTGCTAAGATTACGTTTCCTTGTGACATATGCCAGACGTTACAATATAAACAAAACATCTAATGTCCAATTAAACCGTATTCGAAATATGTAATTTAAAAAAAGTTGCCTTCTTTCAAGTAAATTTGATTTCAGTAAGAAGAAATGCTAGTTGTGCCTATGTTGATGATGGCCCGTTATTCTCAATTGATGAATCAGAACTAAATTAATTTAAAAAAAAAAACTGAAAAACACATATTGGAATTAAAATAATGGAAACCCCAAGTAATTTTTTGGGAATGCAAATAGAAAGTTTTAGTATTTATGTGGAACAAATTTTAAACAGATTTGAAAAGACTAATGCTAGTCCTAATACTATTCCAGTCGACCCTCACATAACACTGCCTGTTCCGTCAAGTTTTACTTGGCGACCACCGCAAATAATCTGACTTAGAGACAATAAATCTGTTGCCAGTTTAGGAACACATAATACTTTTGGAAAAAGCACCTTTTTGTTTTGACCTTCATCGTCATAATGGTCCAACCTCACTTATACTGAGCATTGCACAGATTATACTTTGTTGTCTGCGACTCTGATTTTATGTATGACAGAGTCATATTTTCAAGCATGTTCTTACGTCTTGTCATGTGTGACGATGCACCGGAAGCCACTTGCCATGGGTCATTTTGGCTGGATGTTGCCTCAAACACAACAGCATATGATGAATTACTTGCTTTTTGTTGAACATTCTTGGTCCTGGATTTGCATTTGAGGACTTTTATGACCTTACTTGTTACAAGTGTAGCACCTTGAATCCTTACTTGGTTGTTGGTTGTTTTCTTGATGACTGACAATACTGTTGAGTCACTTTCAGGTTGTTTAACATCTTGTGATAGTTTTGATTTCACAGAAACTGAAGTTATCTTCATGCCGGAGCTTTCAATAGCAATAATCATTGGTTGATAGGATTCTAGTAGACTGGAGAGTAGCACTGTAAATAGCCATTCATCGTCAACTTCGAAACCAATGTTTCTGAGCTTGTGAGCAGTACACATTATTATGCTCACATATTTCTCTACGTTTTAACATGCAGTAGGTGAAGTATTACAGAGATCATGCAGCAGCCCATCACAGCGTGTCAATCAAGAGTTATCCCATACTTATTTTGCAGTACTACTCTCTTGTATGTGCACGTAATTTATTGAGTCAACTAGTAAATTTATCTTAGTTTTTGCCCTTGAGTCTCGTTTTGTGTCCACAATGACACATGTGGGGGGTTTTATGCAGTCCACAACTTCTCTTACTGTAGATGTGTATTTACAGCAAATCGCTAGGTTACGTAATTATCTCGGCCGGTTAACTTTTCAATTAATGCCAATTGATTGTTTGCTGACAATTTAAGAACCCTTATTCCAGATGTTACGAGAAATCACCTTTCAAATGTCGTATTGACGTTTTAGGTTAACTTTATTACTTTTCTCAGTAAATAAGCCTTTCTGGGCTTAAAAAATTTATTATTTCTCAAGAAAAATTTATATTTAAGAATTTAGTGTTAAAATTACAACTTAACTGTCCACAGGCGCACAATTCAAATTACAATTTTAACAGTTTATGTGTAGTTTTAGTGCACTCCTACCAGCTCATCGCATCAGTTACAATTGGCTTCCCAAGAGGAGATGAAACATTATTTGTTTTAAGTAGTGTCAAAATTTTTCATTCTTTATAATAGTGTAAGCTACATTGCGCTGTAAATTAGATTTTTTTTAGAAGAATGCTTCAAGTAAACTAATTAGGGTTAACAAGACAGCATTAAGTTAACTAAGGAAAGCATATTATTATATTTAGTTCGCTGGGTCAGCATCAGTAATATTTATACGATTCACATTCCGCACATTTTGGCAGATTGAAATAACCTCTTTCCGTAATTCGCCAAAGAGCATTATGGGATCGGATACCGAACAAAACAAAATTACACAAAGATCAGTTGTCAAGATTTTCAATGAGTTGTCAAAGAATACGAACCGTATTCCATATCAGTCTTCAGAATTTTGCCAAACTAATTTAAGTGTTTCTTTTCTATGAAACCTTTTTTCTAAATGTTAGTGTATTGATCTTTTTGCTTTAATTCAATTCAATATACATAAATTTGAACACTGAACAATTTCTAACATTATCTCAATCATCTAAATCTTATCAATATTAAAATTTGCCCTGTATGTATATTATTTATTTCCTTGAAAAATATTACTTTTTACCAGTGTGCGTTTATATTCGGATTCAAACTCAGAAAAATTTTTATTTATTTATAGATTTTATTATGATTAACCATGAGTGACAATAAAGTATGTATCTAAGGACATTTATATAAAATTTAAAAAACAAAAGAAAACTTACTGCATTGTCCCGGATGTGAATCGGGACGGTCTCAGTCGGAGATCGTCGTATCGGTACGGATATTCGAACCGGCACGACTTGGGCGCCGTGTCTGAAGGACAAAACTGGTCTGCCGGCGCTTCAAGAGGCCTTAAGAGGGTGAACTACAACGAATGAAAGTAAGTAATGCAGTAAGCTGTCTGCTAAACTACAGACACCTTCGGTAAATCCTGGAAATACTCCTACTTCTAACACCAATCCTTTCTCCCAACTAGCCACCCCACACCTCCGAAACGCAAAAGTTTTCCACGAAGTGGGTCACGCCTATAAAAGTGATGTCGAAATCGCACCCCTGTGCTCACCGAAAAGACATGAAAGTACTGGAAGTCTTTATATCCATTATGGTCAAAAGCCAAAAGTGAATAATTGGAACAGTTTACCAGCATCTGGTTCTGATTTTTATTCCAATCATTGTGCATCAGTGGATATATTTTTAGTAACTGGAGATTGAAACCTGCCCCGAGTGAATTGGACTAATGATGAGTTTAGTGTTTTCATGAGTTCTGAGGTTTACTCATTAAACTATCACTTGTCATTAGTTGATTGGGATTTACTTTTAAGCAATATGGATGTTAATGATTGAGAGCACAAATCTTATGAAATTTTATACAATATGTTCCAACTTGATCTACCTGTAAAAATAATTAAGAACTATGTTTCTTAAGTTGTTCTATAAAGAGCTTATGACATTAACAATTCATTATTCATTTGCAGATATTTGAATTTCGTTGTCATAAGCGAAATTAAATATTTTTCATAAAATCAAGTAGCCCAAAAAGATTTCTTTATTTGGTTACCACAAAACTTTAATCAGTTCATATCGAAACCTACCTCTCTTATACAGAATTTGTTTTCAGAATAAATTCAATAAATTAAGATTGAAATCTGAAAGTACCATGTAAAAGGCAAATGCTGGAAAGATTCTAGTGGCCCAAGAATTGGATTTAAATGTACGTATAATTTTCATCTGTATTCAAGATTTTTATAATTAATGATATATTTTATGCTAAAACACACACAATTAAATTATTTAATATAAATAAAAAACAAATAAGCTATTTCGACGATTCGTTGGACATCAGGAATTGACACATTGACAGACTGATTACTATCATATAAATGAAGATGAAATATGCTATGACAAAGCCACATATCTGGAAATATGAAAAAAAAATCCAAGAAATCAAAAAAAGTACAAGCAAAAATCCCAATAAAGAAGAAAACAGCATTACCAAAAGTTCTACCAAAAAGGCTGAGGACTGGAATGTTCCCGTTGGAGTTCCACATATCTGTCTGTGTATAAAGCAGGTACTTTCATTTTGAGAATTAAGCATGTTTATAATAATTATAATTTTATAATTGTGGCGAAGAAATTTTTCCTATTGTAATCTGTACTCTATGACGGTAAATGTGTTTCCTAAATAATTATGTTGTATATATTATAAATAATTATGTTATATATAGCTGTAAATCTTTCTACTGAAAAATTGGTGGTTGAAAAAATCGACAATGTGTCGAAACCATTTTATAACACCAAACTAAATTTTCGACTTAAGTTAAACTAAGTAATTTTATTTGTAAAGTTAAGTTATATTTAATTATTTGTGAATCTCATTTATAGTCTTCCAGTGTAGGTTGAAATATAAGGATGAGATTGATTCGAAACAGTTCTACCATCAACAATATTATAACAAATCGAAAAATCATCACGATATTCCTTTGCTCTGTCAATTTGCTGTCACTGTGGATTAAAACGAATAGAATTATAAGAAAAGATATAACTGAACCACAATTTGGTGAAATATTAATACAATATAAGAATCAAATCAAGTTTTGCTTGGGAGAAGACAACTTTTTTGCTAAATTACATACTTCTGACATATGTCATAAGGAAACTTAATCTTAGCAACATAAATGTTATTTTATTTTTTGACAAACAATTGGTTGCTATTGAAACTTGAAATAAATGTCGACGAGAGATGTGGAACTGATTTGATTTCAGTGACTTTCAGGGCACATAATCTAAACCTTGAGACAGTAAGTTGCTATTTTTGTAACTGTTTA
The DNA here is from genome assembly GCF_024364675.1 of Aethina tumida. Classification (NCBI taxonomy): domain Eukaryota; kingdom Metazoa; phylum Arthropoda; class Insecta; order Coleoptera; family Nitidulidae; genus Aethina; species Aethina tumida. The sequence goes on from NC_065435.1 coordinate 29,179,143, forward strand.
AATATTTCACCTTTTTAAATCAACAGTAAATTCATGTAGGTGATTCTCTCAGCTTGAATAACTGAGCGACAGATTTCAACACTGAAATTTTCTTTTTCAACATTGGTTATCACCCTCAAATGATATACTAATCTTTCCATATTTGATAATTTTATATCGCAAATTATTTAGATTCCTCATGTCTGGATGACAAATTCAAATAATATCAACACAACTTATAAACCAAATCATAAAATAGTAATTTCTATTTTACAATTTTCTGCGTAAATATTGATTTGCAATCTTTGTTCGGTTGAAACTTATAATTAATGGCTTTATCATTTGCAGTTCTGCTAAAATTTTCATCTACTTTGGTGCATATATATTTTTGGTGTCTCCATATTTTCTTGACAGTATGCGTGTTTTGGCAACACACTGACAACATCGAGAACTAAAGATGGAGTATTTTCGTTCTACTTATTATAGAATGAAGGTATTTTATACTACCAAACATCGCGGACCCTTGTATCCTATTAAGCAGTATTCTTCTAAAATATCTATAATAATAATAATAATAATATCATAATTGAAATGAAAGTTTATGCCCTTATAGACATTCAAGAAGTGAGACACAATTTACTTGCTTTACCTATATGCTCCATACTTGCTTTAAAAATATGTTAAAATCGTGGTAGTAACTCTCCATATGCGTTGGGATGTACATGGAGTTCTTAGGATGCTTTATTTAAATTTGCCATCTGTAAAAAGAAATAATTTTTGAGGGTATTGCAAAAATTATCTTCAAAAATTGATTGAATATATCATATTGTAGAAGAGATTGAAAAACACAGTGACCAAAGGTTTTTTTGAAAGAAGGAAAATAACGGAGCGATTTTTAATTAGGGATGACTCAATTTGATTATACGTCGATGTAGTGCACTGATTCAGTTAACCAAAGGGGCGGTACATATAACACGATATTGTACACTAAATACTCTCTGTACTATGTAATATAGTATAACTTTGATTAACTTTTGATATATATACAAATCGGAATTCTTTTTTACAGTTTTTAAGACATCTTGGTGTTTTGATAATATATCATATGCCTAACTTTACTTAAATGAATTTTAATATGATTGGTAATATTTTGATTCAGCAAAATTAAAGCCCACGGTAATTTTTCATGTGACTTGATTTTCGAGAATTTCATGACAAATTAACACTATTTGAAATCAGAGCTCTAAAATAGATATATTTTGTTATTAGCGTAACTGTTCCAATATGATTGAATAAATGCAACAAATTATGTAGCTAAGGGAAATCAAATTTAAAAAACAATACAACACTTATTGTAAATTAGCAACTGTTATTTACAATTGTTCCTACAACTTAATTTGAAATATTAACAATTTCAACATTCAAGAGATGCTGTGAAACTTGAGAACACTAGGTATCTCATCATTCAAAAACTCAACAACTACATACATGCCATCAATTTATTTCAGAAGTAATTCATAACACATAATTTCTTAAAAGAGTCAAATTTGATGATTAACATCAATGGATTGAATTTAAATGGAAAATGTGTAGGGTTTAACATAATGGTTAAGGCTTGAGTAATACCATATGGAATAAATAATGAAATTATTTACTAACAATTTCTTAAAACAGGAGAATAAGTTTTTGAGAACTCTGGTCCTGTACGTTTGTTTTGAAAACTAACTGACAACTGATATTTCAGTTATTTTATTTTGCTTGTTGGTCGATTTTATATTGGCGATACCAAATATAGAAAGATGATATTCTACATTGTCGAGATATTCTGAACACAGGATTCTATAATAATAATGGAGGAGCTATCCTTCTGTGACAATTAACAGTGAAACATTCTTCTGATACAATTTAATTTACAATGCGAAAAAACATCTTATTATTGAAAATAAAGCTTACGCTATAACAGAGTCAAGAATTGAGACACAATTTTCTTAGAAAAGATTTTATTTGGAATACCGATCAGACATGTGTCAGATGATGATATTCTTCCAGGTAAATAGAAAGGAAGAAGAACTGCCTTCGTTGCTATTGAACCCAGATTATGTACAAAACTATTTTTTGGTAAATTTACCTTCTAAACTTGTTCATTTAGTTATTGCGAAGAGCACAAAAAACTTTTATTTATCTTCTAAAGGGTTCTTATCCCATCAAATAACATTCGCAAAGTTCAATTTATATTGTGCATCACAATCTTCAAGTTTTGATTCACCACCACGATTTGAACTTTATTTTAAAGCAAGTATGGAGCATGTAGGTAAAGTAAATTGTGTTTCACCTCTTGAATGTTTATAAAGATTTTTTAGAAAAATACTAATTAATAGGATCCTAGGTTCCTAGAATCGCGATTATAAATCAGCAACTAAGGCCAAGTTGTCCAATTTGTCAGCTCTCAAGAAAACGTGGAGACACTTAAAATATATATGCACAAACGTAGATGAAAATTTCAACAAAATTACAAATGATAGAGCTATTAATTATAAATTTCATCTGAACAAAGATTGCAAATCAGCAAATTGTAAAGTAGAAATCACTTTTTCATGATTTTGTTAATAAAATGTGCTGACATTATTTGAAGTTGTCATCTAGAGATGAGGAATCTAATTAAATTTTGACATAAAATTAGCAAATTTGGAAAGATTGGTATCTTAGTGTTATTTGAGGGTAATAATCCAACCAAACGTGATAGAAAAATTTCAGTACCTAGTTGAAATTTGCCGCCCACAAATTCTTGCTTAAAGAATCAACTAGGTGAATTATCTTTTGATTTAAAAAGGTGAAATATTTAAACATTTACAATAATAGCAACCTACTGTCTGAAGGTTTCGATTACGAGTCACTGAAATCAAATCAGTTGCAGATCTCTCGTCAACATTTATTTTGAATCAAAGAAATACTGTCTGTGATTCTGCAGATAATTAACATGTGAATAGAAATTGTTTTTGTTAACATTGTTAACTTTATACTTAAATGCCGATATATATTTTGTTGCTAAGAGAGGTGAGGGATGTCGTCTTTCAAGTAAATTTGATTTGATCTTACATTGTATTAATATTACATCAAGTTGTGGTTCAGTTATATTTTTTGGTATAATTCTATTCGTTTGAATCCACAGTGTCAACAAATTGACAGAGCTAAGAAATATCGAGATGAGATGAGTTATACTAAATGGTAGAACTGTTCCGAATCAAATTCATCCTTATATTTCAACCCACACTAAATGACTATAAATGTGATTCCCAAATATTTATATATAATATAACTTTCCAAATAAAACTACTTTGTGTACCTTTAAATTATGTGGTTAATTTAATATAAGTTTGGTTGTTAACAAATGGTTTCGACCCATTGTCGATTTTTTTAACCTTCAGCTATTCAGTGGAGCTACTGAGTTATATGGAACATATTTTTTTAGGAAACACATTTAGTGATTACAGTACAGATTAAAATTTAAGGAAAAATTACTTCGGCACTAATCTAAAATTATAATTGCTATAAACAAGCTTCATTCTCAGATGATAGATGAGTTGAAACCTAGATCCACACTATGGAAACATTTCCATAAAATGAAAGTACTTGCTATTTACAGAGATAGATATGTGGAACTCCAACGGATACATTCCAGTCCTCAGTCTTTTTGGTAGAACTTTTGAATACGGTTTCTCGGTAATGATGTTTTCTTCTTTATTGTGATTTTTTTTGTACTTTTTTCGGATTTCTTGGATTTTTATTCATATTTCATAGCCTCAGAGAAAATATTTGCCGATGTCGTCAGGTTTTGTCGTGGCTCATTTCATCTTCATTTATATGATGGTATTCAGCCTTTCCATGTGAACGTAACTCGTCGTGCCCAACGAATCGTCGAAATCCTTTAAAAAAGATATATAAAATTAATATTAAAGATAAATTTTATTATATATACCAATTTTATTTGTTTTTCATTTAAATTATATAATTTAATTGTGTGTTTTAACATAAAATATGTCATTAATTATAAAAATCTTGAATACAGATGAAAATTATACTTACATTTAAATCCAATTCTTGGGCCACTAGAATCTTTACACCATTTGCTTTTTGCATCGTACTTTAAGATTTCAATCTTAATTTATTCTGAAAACAAATTAATTAGGTATTAATGTGTTGTTTTAAGGAGCGTCATATACATGAAAGTTCTTATTGTTTGTTTAGTTGGGATTCCTGTAAGTAAATTAATGAATTTAGACAAACATATTACCTAAAAATAACAGTTTGATACGATCTGTTTCATTTCTAGCATTACTATACACAAGTATTTCTTCCGATTATCATTTCCAATGAGGCAGGGACTCATTAATAAAAGCGAGAATATTTAACTAATAATTTTGAATTGAAGCGTAGGAACAACTTCAGAGAAATGTGATTCGTATGAAATGTTTGAACTGATTAAAGTTTGGAGGTAAACAAGTAAAGAAAACTTTTTGGTCTACCTGATTTTATGAACAAAATTGAAATTTGTTTATGGGAACGGAATTCAAATGTCTACCTATGAATAACGAATAGTTAATTTTATAAGCTCTTTAGGAAACTTAGTTCTTAATTTTTTTACATGTAGATAAAATAGGAACATATTGTATAAAATTTCATAAGACACAATCAACCAATGATAATTGATTGTTTAAAGTGTAAACCTCAGTACTCATGCAAACACTATACTTACTCATCATTGGTCCAATTCACTCGAGGCAAGTTATGTTAGAATATCTAGACATCGTGTATAACGGTTGTGATGACAACGGAGAATAAAAACAATAGAAGAGCGTAGTTATAGAAACAGAGTTAAGTTGTAAGAGCAGAGTTAGTTGTATACAGCCCACCAATGTTGTAAGATAGTCAATAAGCGTTTTACTGAGTAACTTGCATTATCATTCCACGTCGCCTTGTAAGCAGGCATGTTCTAACTATTAACTTTTGTGTTTTGACCTTAATGGAAACAAATACTTCCAGTGCTTCCATGTCCTATCGGTGAGCACAGGGGTGCGTCGTCAGGATTTCGAGAACACCTCCATAGGCAGACAGCTTACTGCATTACTTACTTTCATTTGTTGTAATTCACCCTCTAGTTCCGAGATTTTAATCTTAACGTCTAGTTTTCGGGTACCTCTTGGCTTATCTTTTTCGTGGACTCTACACATGGTTTATTGGTTTAGTAACCGAGGTTACCAGCCAAATTAACAACTCTTCTCTTTTGTCTGAATATGGCAACTCTTATAACTAAATTCAAACAGAAGTACGAACGTTATGTCTAACTCCATTTGGGGGTCTGATGTCGGTGAGGCGCTTTGCCGAATTTTGCTGTTGTTACTTACTTTAGATAGTTAATTCTTTCGGAACTTGGAACGGAGTCGTGCTCAAGGTTTACCGGGCGGTTGACCTTTCTTTCTGCCAATAGAACCTGGATTTGAACCGCCTTTTCCTTTCCATCTTTCAAGGTTTTTGTCTCTTAGTAGGAACTTCTTGTAGAACGGAACTGGCGATGTGCCGTCCGGTTTCAATAGGATTCGGAACCACTCGACTTTTGCAGGCACACTTGCTGTTTCCCCATTTCATTATCGCTAATTCGGTTATTAAACTGTTTATAGTACGAAAACAAAAATTTAATTCAGTTGTTTCTTGAATTGGTAACCAAGGTTACCAGGCAAGTAAACAAATTATTCATTTGTCTGAATTTGGTAACTAACTAAAATTAAAAGTCGATGTTACAAGAACACTAAACGTTTATTATATTATTACAAAGTGTGCACTCGGCTAGAAACGTCAAAGACTAAAAACTAAGAACTAAAAACCCTGCGTAGCATGACGCTTGCGTTAGGGCATCTATACAGAGGGGTTCCAATTATCAATGTGCAATTTCATTCCTTAACAAACTCTTTTCCGTAGTTGCCACTCAAATTTGGATAAATGACGATTGTTACCGCTGCCATTGGTAACGACAGAAAGGTCTCTTATTGTTAGCGACTAGCGACTTTTGGCAATTGTTCAAAGTGCAACCAGGGAATATTGTTGATAGTAACAATTTTTGTTTGAGTTGTTCGTCCTTCCTCTGTCTGAATTTAGTTATAATAGATACCATAATCGAAAGAGAAGAGTTCTTAACGCTAATCCCAAATCTTTATCCCAACCAGCCACCCCCACTCCTGCAAAGTCTTCCAGGTCCAAAACTCAGGAACTCGGTCACCCCCAAGGAGGTGATGTCGAAATTGTCTAACTACAATGCACCAGTTATGGTTCAGTGTTCAAATTTATGTATATGGAATTGTATTAAAGTATTTTAGACCAAGTACACTAAGAATTGGAAGAGACTTCTCATAGAGAAGAAACTTTTGAATTGGTTTGGGAGAAAACAGCGCTAATGATTAGCCGTCTCAGATCTCAGTTTCGGTTAATATTTTTTGACAGCTCATTGACAATCTTGGCAACTGATCTTTGTGTAATTTCGTTTCGTTTGGTGTCCAATAATTTAATGCTCTTTGGCGAATTACTGAGAGAGGTTATTTCAATTTGCCAAAATATGCGGAAAGTAGGAAGGTCCTAATTATGTGATGTGAATTTATAAGTTTAACAATATTGAAAAAAAGCAGCTAAAAAAGATGTTTAAGTTTTATTATTATCTTATCAAAGAAAATGTATAAAATTTCGCCTTCATTGCTGTTGAAACCTGAATATGTACAAAATATCATTTGATTTCAAAACTGATCTTGAACACTTATTTGGTAACTTCTTACAATTTCGTCATTGAAAAGACAAAAACAACAAAAGAAATAAGTATTTACACTTCGTTAGCTGTTTGTTTCACTTTTTAGCCTTCAATGCAGACACAAATCTAATATTTTTGTTTATATTCAAAACGTAATTACAATTTTGTCCAGATTGATGTTTTCAATGAACTCAGAAGTCTTGATTTATCTAGTAATAGAGGTCCTTATGATATTCCTTCTACAGTATTGAACGAATTGTGGATTCTCATTAACAAAGTCTCTAACAATGAAATTTTATATAATTTTAAAATCTACTTTATTTCCTAACGTACGTAAAAAATCATTTGTTATACCTACCTTAAAGGATGGAGATAGTTTACTTGTTGTTTACCAAGATTGTCCAAAAAAATCATTTCCAAAATAATTATGCCATAGTTCCAAAATATTATAAATGAGAGTCAACATGAATTTTGCAAATGTAAATCTTCTACGACCAACCTTCTTATTTATAACCTCTCGACAGTTGGTGCTCTTGATAATCATTTACAGGTTGATGCTGTTTATACAGGCATTTAAAAGGCATTTCATAGAATCTGCCATGATTTATTGTTTGCTAAACTAAATGGGCTGGATTTGACAAGTAATTTTTCCACTGTAAATAATCATAACGATTGTAATGTAAAGTGATTAGTTTTTATAAAAAAATTAATCAACACCATATTCGCAAGTTATACTTTAGATAAAAGATTTTAATATAATGTGTTTGAAATATAAAAATGAGTAATAGACTGGGCGGTAGTTTTTCTAGAAAAGTTGGTTCGGCTCAAGCTAAAATGACTTTGGGTAAATGTAAAAGAAAAGCTGGAGCATATCTTGATGCGTTTGCCCACACATTAAAGTAGCTTTTTACACAAATACTGCTGTAGTATCCCAGGTTCTGCGATGTTTTGTCGTATAAAATAACCTCTTTCCATAATCGGTATCGCGATTATAAGTACAGCAATTAAGCAGAACGAAATACTCTCACATTAGCTGTCAAAATTCCCAGAGTTGTCAAAACGTGCGGACTCATTAGGAACTCGTTAGGAATATTTAAACAATTACAATAATGGCAACTTGATGCCATTATTGTGGAGATGTCGATTACTGTTCCTGAAAGTCACGGAAATCAAATTAGTTGCAGATCTATCGTCGACTTACAAAAACTGTCTATGATTCTGATAGATAATTAACATGTGAAAAGAAATTGTTTTTGTTAACTTTGTTAACTTTATATTTCCATTAGAATAGATTGCTGCTAAGAGAAGTTCCAACTATTATAATTTAGTTTGAATATGTGATACGGACGACGTGAGGGATGAAATTGAAAACAGGATAACTAGATGTATATACACATAAATAAAATTTTAATTAATTAGTAATTACAAAACTAAACGAACATTTGGGAGTGGGTGTTGGACTGAGTGACATTTTACGAACTTTCAAGTTTCAATAGCAACGAAGGAATTTTGTTTATCAAATAAAAGAAAATAACATTTATGTTGCTAAGATTACGATTCCTTGTGACATATGCCAGACCTTAAAATATAAACAAAACATCCAATGTCCAATTGAACCTTATTCGAAATATGTAATTTAGAAAAAAGTTGTCTTCTTTCAAGTAAATTTGATTTGTTTCTTCCATTTCTTCTTTTATTGATGATCCTTGGTCCTGGATTTGCATTTGAGGACTTTTATGACCTTACTTATTACAAGTGTAGCACCCTTACTTACTTTGTTTCTTGTGGTTGGTATTGTTGACTGAGAATACTGTTGAGTCACTTTCAGGTTGTTTAACATCTTGTGATAGATTTGATTTCACAGAAATTGAAGTTATCTTCATGCCGGAGCTTTCAATAGCAATAATCATAGGTTGATAGGAGGACTCTGGTAGACCGGAGAGTAGCAATGTAACTAGCCATTCATCGTCAACTGCGAAACCGATGTTTCTGAGCTTGTGAGCAGTACACATAATTTTGCTCACATATTTCTCTACGTTTTGACATACAGTAAGTGAAGTATTATAGAGATCACGCAGCAGCCCATCACAGCGTGTCAACAAAGAGTCATCAAATACTTATGAAAACGTATCCCATACTTCTTTTGCAGTACTACTCTCTTGCATGTGCACGCAATTTATTTAGACAACTAGTAAATTTATCTTAGTTTTTGCTTTTGTGTCTCGTTTTGTGTCCACAATGACACATGTGGTGGGGTCTATGCAGTTCCACAACTCCTCTCGCTGTAGGTATGTTTTTAGAGCAAATCGCCACGTTACGTAATTATCTCGGCCGGTTAACTTTTCAATTAATGCCAATTGATTGTTTGCTGACAATTTAAGAACCCTTATTCCAGATGTTACGAGAAAACACTTTTCAATTGTCGTATTGACGTTTTAGGTTAACTTCATTACTTTTCTCAGTAAGTAAGCCATTCTGGGCTTCCCTGGGCTTTTCTGGCTCCATAACCTGTTAATTTTTTTTAAAAGAATTTATTATTTCAGGAGAAAAACTTATATTTAAGAATTTAGTGTTAAAATTACAACTTAACTGTCTACAGGCGCACAATTCAAATTACAATTTTAACAGTTTATGTGTAGTTTCAGTACACTCCTACAGGTCATCGCATCAGTCACAATTGGATTCCCAAGAGAAAATGAAACATTATTTGTTTTAAGTTGTGTTATAATTTTTCATTCTTTATAATAGCCTAAGCTACATTGCGCTGTAAATTGAGAAGAATGTTTCAGGTAAACTACTTTGGGTTAACAAGACAGCATTAAATTAACTGAGAAATGTATATTATCGGAATTTGTAAGCTGGGTCATCTCCTTGATTAATATTTATATGATCCCATTTTTCGCACATTTTGGCAGACTGAAATATCCTCTTTCTGTAATTCGCCAAAGAGCATTATAGGATCGGACACCAAACAAAACAAAATTACACAAAGATCAGTTGTCAAGATTGTCAGTGAGTTGTCAAAAAATACGAGCCGAAACTGAGACTGAGACGACTAGCCATTAGTGCTACCAAATAATTCCATTCAATTAGAAACGTTAAATAATTACTTTAATAACAAGAAGTTTATTTTCTATGAGAAGGCTCTTCTAATTCTTAGGGTACTTGGTCTAAAATACTTTAATACAATTCAATATACATAAATTTCAACACTGAACCATAAATGGTGGGGTGCGTCATAGTTACACAATTTCGACATCACCTCCTTGGGGGTGACCGAGTTCCAAGAAGTTTTCTGAGTTTTGGAGCTGGGAGACTTTGCAGGAGTAGGGGTGGCTAGTTGGGACAAAGATTTGGGATTAGCGTTAGGAGTAGGGGTACTATCAGAGTTTACCGATAGTATCCCTAGTTTAGACGACAAAGCTGTGTAAGCACTCTTTCACTCTCTGTATCTCACCTTCTAGTTCCAAAATTTTATTCCTAAGGAAATCGGGTACCTCTGGAAACGTCAGCAGACTTTTGGGGTTTATTGAGTTTTTCACTTAACTTTTCTTTTTTCCGGACCCTACACATAGTTTATTGGTTTAGTAACCGAGGTTACAAGCCAAATTAACAACTCTTCTCTTTCGATTATGGTAACTTTTATAACTAAATTCAGACAGAAGAAGGACGAACAATTCAAACAAAAATTGTTACTATCAACAATATTCCCTGGTTGCTACCCACACTTTGAACAATTGACAAAAGTCGCTAACAATAAGAGACTTTTCTGTAGTTATCAATGGCAGAGGTAACGATCGTCATTTAACCAAGTTTCGGTAGCAACTGCGGAAAAGTGTTGGTAGTGACATTTTCGTTTTTATTTAGTGACCCTATTAAAGTTCCTATTAAACGACAAGAACAGTGAAATAAGAAAAGGAAAAGGAGGCTCAAATCCAGGTTCTATTGGCAGAAAGGAAGGCGGTACCACATCCAACGACACAGCTAATTATTGTAAAGCCGGTTACATTAGAGTACATTAGAGTACCAATTAATTCTCTGTATCGTGTGAGGTCTTTGAATGGTTTTAAATCTCTGTTAAATTTTGCAGTCATACAGTGTTTTAATTGGATTGCAATCCACCATTCTGAATTTCTCTAAAACATATTTTTTTTGTTTAAGTGTTACTCCTTTCTTACTTTGGTTAATTTCTATTCTAAAGAAAAACCTAGTAATCTTTGATCTTCAATTTCTCAGCTAATTCTCTTTTAATTTCATTACCAGTTAGTTTTTTGAGAGCTCTTTTGTACTCCTTAAATTTTTAGAAAAAACTTCTCTCTTTGACTTAAGGAAAAAACCTAGCACCACCTATTATATTCGTCTATTAATGTAAGAAGATATCTTGATCCACCGCTGAATCTGACTCGCATTGGTCCGCAGATATCTGAATGAACAATATTCAGTAACTACTTACTTCTTCCTTCTCTGTCAGTAAAGGGTTTCCTTGCTTGCTTACCTCGTTGACATTGTCACACCACATGGGTAATTTATCATTATCCAATTTATTACCGTGTACCAGTCGCTTTCTGTACAAATCCTGTACGCCTTTGCAATGTAAGTACTGTAGTTGTCTATGCCACAGGAAATTAATAGTTAAATTATTATTGAGGTTCTGTTAGAGCATTTGTCAACATTGGCAACGTCTAATGCGCAACCCCCTCCCCTTAGTTAGTTAGGGTGAATTAGCTTTAAGTTACTTACTTTCAAGTCAGCTCGAGAGCAACACACAACGTTCAGATGCTCTGAGCAATATAAACAGGAAAATCACAAACTTGGCAGTTTTACTAGTCCAGCACATACAAAACATTAGTCCTTCGAGCAGAAACTATTACACATACAAAACATTGGTCCTTCGAGCCGTATTTACGTGTACAAGATTAGCAAGAAGCAAGGGCGAACGGAAAACACCTGTTCAACACACAGAAGAATACGTGGCGATAAGTTCCGTCGTACCGAAAACAGCAATTAGTGTTCAATTGGCAACGGTTCCAGTTGAAATAACCAGTGCAGGCAAGTCAAGTTTGGATTTGGCATCGATTCCAGAAGAATTCCAGCAAAAGGAAGTCTAATCAACAACCATAGCAACATCAAGGTCATTTCAAAAACATACCAGGGTTTCAAGTCAAAAGGGCCTGCATTGCACGTGTCCACAACCATTGGTTTCAAGTTGAAAGGCCTGCGTAACACGTGTCTACAACCACTTGAGTCTTTGTTTCCCATCTACTACCTGCATGCACATTTGCCAATTTAAAAAATTCTTTACATTTGAAAAACAAAACGATCACAATGTCTACTGAAAGCATTAAGAAATTACAATGTAAACGTCGTACAATCAAAGGCAAGCTGACCAGGTTGCAAAATTACGTAAACTCTATAGACACCGTAATCATTAATGACGAATTAATAGCACAATTAAGAATTCGTTTGGAAAAACATTCGTGTATATTAGATGAATTTTCTTCCATTTGTACAGAAATATACTACCTCGAAGATAATGAGGATAGTTCTGAATTGGCGGAGTTTGAAGATTGATTCTATGACGTTACAACAAAAATTACTAGATTAATCAACGATTATACCATAAATAATCAAACACAATCGAATACGTCATCATCAGATACAGTCGCGAGCAATCCAATTACAGGTATAAAATTGCCTACAATAAATCTACCTTGTTTTAAGGGCCACTATGACGGTTGGCTAGAATTTCGCGATGCATTTAAGTCATTGATACATGCAAATCAATCTTTGTCCGACGTTCAAAAACTTTATTATTTGCGCTCGTGTCTTCAAGGGGATGCTGCTCGAGTCCATTGAAATTACTGCATATAATTATGATATTACTTGGCAATTGTTAGAAGATAGGTTCGAGAACAAGTCCCTAATAATTCACAATCATATTAAAGCCATTTTCGATCATCCAAATGTTACAAAGGAATCACATGTTCAATTGCGAGATCTCTGCGACTCTGTGACAAAAAACTTGCGTGCTCTAAAATCTTTGGGCGAGCCGACAGATACGTGGGATACTCTTATAATTTACATAATCGCAACCAAAATGGACGATATTACCCGACGCGAATGGGAGATCGTCAACAACAACTCACAAATTCCAAACATGGCGGATATGTATAAATTTCTAAAAGGGCGTTGTGAGCTTTTAGAGAAACTGGAACATGAAAGGTCTAAAAAGCCAAAGAACAAACCATTCAAATCAAGCGCATATGCCACTGTGTCTGTCAAGGTCAGTGGTTATTATTGTAAAAAGGATCATGCAATTTACAACTGTAATAAATTTAAAGGGCTCTCAATAAATGACCGTATCTCAGAAACTAAAAGGCTTAAGCTGTGTCTAAACTGTTTAAGACAGGGACACAACACAAAAACATGCCATTCATTTAGTTGTCGAAAATGTGGCAAAAGGCATAATACCTTACTACATATTGAGACACATGTTGGCAGTGAAATTGTCACTGACACTGAAGTGCCAGTTACCATTGTCAATCACTCGGTGGTAAATGAACAAAGGCAAGTCTACTTGTCAACAGTCTTAATTCATGTAACAGATGCACAAGGCAACAATCAAGTTCTACGTGCACTACTTGACAACGGGTCCCAAAGTTCATTTGTGACTGAAAGGGCTGTTAAAATGTTAAATTTAAATAAACACAAAACCCAATTTAAAATTTCTGGTGTTGGTCAAACTATATCGGAGATTCAATATCAAACAATACTCGACATTTCTTCTGTTCAAGGTTCATTCAAAACATGCGTTTCATGTTTAATTATGAATAAGATCACAGAACCCATACCTTCTACTACAATGCCAAAATATAACTTTACACTTCCAAGTCGTATTACTTTGGCAGATCCTACTTTCAATATATGCAATGATATCGACATCCTATTGGGTGCCGACATATTTTGGAAGGTTCTACTGCCTGAGCGTGTTTCACTGGGAAAACATAATCCTATGCTGCAAAATACGTACTTTGGGTGGATCGTTATAGGAGGTTGGAGTAAAGGGAATCAGAGGCATTCAGTCAATTGTTTAGTCGTAAACAAAACTGATGAAATCGTGAAGCGTTTTTGGGAAATAGTGGAAATAGGTGATTCGTATCAAATATTTAATGAAAGGGAACAGTTTTGCGTGAATCATTTTAAAGATCATTATGAGCGCGACTCGTCTGGCAGATTCATTGTACGATTTCCGTTTAACGACAAAAAAGGTCAGCTAGGCGAATCGAGGCAAGGAGCATTAAATAGATTTCAGTCGCTAGAAAGAAAATTAGCGAAAAATAGCCATTTAAAACAAAGTTACGATGAATTCATGCAAGAATATATCGACCTAGGACACATGAAACAAGTCGAGGATGTAGGTGATGAGAAGATTGGTACTCAATATTATTTACCCCATCATGCGGTTTTAAAAGAATCAAGTTTGACAACAAAAATACGTGTTGTATTTGATGCGTCGGCCAAGACAAGTAGCGGTCTTTCGCTAAATGATGTTCAATGCAGCGGCCCGACCATACAAAATGAGTTGTTTTCCATACTATTGAGATTCCGAATTAATCAATATGTTCTCACAGGAGATATATCAAAAATGTATCGTCAAGTTCTGGTTCATTTTGATGAACGATGCATGCAAAGAATATTTTGGAGATTCAACAAAAATGAAGCAATACAAACCTATGAGCTGGCAACCGTAACTTACGGCACAGCATCAGCACCATTCTTAAGTGTTAGATGTTTGAAACAATTAGCTATGAATCACTCAACAGAGTTTCCCGAAGTTAGCAGGGTCATTGAGAATGATTTCTATGTAGACGATGTGATTACGGGTGCTAATTCAAAGGCAGAGTTACTGCGCATTCAGCGAGAACTGTCAAACATCTTACAACGGGGCAAGTTCGAACTGCGCAAATGGTTGTGTAATGATTCAGAATTGTTATCTAAATTTCAAGTAAATAACAATTTAAATGTTGGATTAATTCATTTGGGACCAAATGACAATAATAAGACGCTTGGTATACTATGGAATGCTTGTAACGACATTATTCAATTTGAAACAAGTCAGCTTAAATATTCTCAACAATTTCCAACCAAACGTTTCATTTTGTCAACAATAGGTCAAATATTTGATCCTTTGGGATTGATTGCACCTGTCACAATTTTGGGAAAAATCCTTATTCAAAAATTGTGGTTACAAAAACTAGATTGGTATGATCCCATATCTGTTCATTTATCCAGTCTATGGTCAGAATTTGTAAATAATATTCAAAATTTGAATAACTTGAAGATTGATCGGTTTGTGTTGAAGCCAGAGTACGAGGAATGTGAGCTCCACGGTTTTGCAGACGCGTCTGAAGCGGCTTACGGTGCCTGTATTTACCTACGATGTAAGGTTAAAAATCAGTACTTTGTTCAAATGCTTTGTTCCAAATCAAAGGTTGCGCCAATTAAACAGGTATCATTGTCAAGGCTTGAATTATGCACTGCAACATTACTCGCAAAATTAACAGACAAGGTACGACGATCAATCAGACTCAACATTCAAGCACAATTATTTTGGTCAGATTCCACGATTGTTCTTTGTTGGATACGAGGTTGTCCATCGCGTTGGAAAACCTTTGTTGCAAATCGCGTGGGTGTGATTCAGTCACTTACAAAACAAGAACAATGGAATCATGTAAGGTCTCAGTTAAATCCTGCAGATTTATTATCACGAGGTACGAATGCAGATGTTTTAAAAACCTCCACGTTTTGGTCAAATGGCCCACAGTGGCTTATTAAAGATAAGTCAGAATGGCCAGAATTTACGGAATCTGAACCGAATATAATTCCGGAGCAAAAAACTGTTTGTTTGCAAACAACCATTACAGACGAATCCATCTTCATACGATATTCGTCGATAACAAAATTAAATCGCGTTGTTGCATACATGTTAAGATTTATTTCAAATTGTAAAGAAAAAAAACTATCTGGCCCTCTGAGCTGTACCGAATTAAAAAATTCTATGGTAGTTTTGCTACGTGTAATGCAACAAACTACATTTGTTACTGAGTATAATGATTTGGTAAATAAAAGGCCAATTAATAAAAAAAGCAGACTATTGTCTTTAAATCCGTTTATTGATAACGACAATTTAATACGTGTGGGTGGTCGATTAGTTAACGGTGATTATAATTTTAACAAAAAACATCCTGTCATCTTACCAAAGAGTCATGTTTTAACAGAATTGGTCCTCAGAAATGAGCATGTCAGACTGTTACATTGCGGACCTCAACAATTATTATATTCCGTACGGGATAATTATTGGCCAATCTCAGGTCGCACCGTATGTCGAGGAATAATTCGGAAATGTATTCGATGTTTTAAGGCTAAGCCAACGAATACGGAATATTTGATGGGTAATCTGCCTGAATGCCGCGTTCAGTTCAATCCTTTCACAAACGTTGGTTTGGATTACGCAGGACCATTTTTGTTGAAAGATAGAATAACAAGAGGTGCAAAAATCATAAAGGCTTATGTTTGTGTCTTCGTTTGCATGGCTTCAAAGGCTATCCATTTAGAATTATTAACTAATTTGAGCACAGAGGCATTTTTACAAATGTTAAAAAGGTTCATCGCTAGACGAGGTTTGCCCTCCAACATATATTCCGACAATGCCACCACCTTTGTTGGTGCAGACTCCGCATTGAAAGAAGAATTTCTGTTTGTTGACACTAACGTAGATAATATTAATCAATTCTTGAATAAAGAAGGTATTACGTGGCATTTCATTCCTGTGCGATCACCTAATTTTGGAGGTATATGGGAAGCTGGTGTTAAAAGCTTTAAACATCACTTGAGGCGAATATTAGGCAATGATAAGTTTACGTTTGAAGAGTTTTATACGGTAATGTCACAGATTGAAGCAGTTTTCAACTCGCGTCCAATAAGTCCATTATCAACAAATCCAGATGATTTATCTCCGTTAAAGCCGGGTCATTTTCTAATTGGCAAATGTTTAACTTCAATTCCTGAACCTGTCCTTTCCCACATTCCTGTCAACTGACTCAATAATTACCAACGACTGGATCAACTGAAACACCACTTTTGGCAACGTTGGCAAAAAAAGTACGTGTCCGAACTCCAAGCCAGGTTGAAATGGAAACAAGCGGGTCAACACATCCTCAAACCAGGACATCTTGTCATCATTAAGGACGATCAACTGCCCCCTCTACAGTGGCGTATGGGACGCATTCTTGAGTTACATCCTGGTGAAGATGGAGAAGTGCGTGTAGTGAGTGTAAAAAGCACAACCGGTGTGCTAAAACGAGCAATTTCGAAAGTGTGTACGCTACCTTGTGATTGACTTTTCTATTATGACTCCTATTCTGATTTCCAATGTATTAATTATATTCTATTTGTCTATTGAAAATTGTATTTTCAAGGCGGGCGGCATGTTAGAGCATTTGTCAACATTGGCAACGTCTAATGCGCAACCCCCTCCCCTTAGTTAGTTAGGGTGAATTAGCTTTAAGTTACTTACTTTTAAGTCAGCTCTAAAGCAACACACAACGTTCAGATGCTCCGAGCAAAATAAACAGAAAAATCACATACTTGGCAGTTTTACTAGTCCAGCACATACAAAACATTGGTCCTTCGAGCAGAAACTATTACACATACAAAACAGGTTCTTTCTCATTGAAAATGGTAATTAGAAGAAATACTTATGTACAGTAGTGCTAGAAATGAAACCGATCGTACCAAACTGTTATTTTTAGGGAATAATTTTGGCTAAATTCATTACTTATACTTACAGGAATTCCCAACTAAACACAGAATAACGCTCCATAAAACAACACATTGATTTGTTTTCAGAATAAATTATGATTTTTGTTTATTGGAACAAGGAGGCCTCCCCGCGCACCGATGCGAAGATCATGGCCTAAGAGTAATTAACCACAAAGGTTTAGGAAAATAGAAGGGAAAACTAAAGAGGTACGTAACAATCGCTACATGGTAAAGAAAAGATGTCCCAAAGAGACGCAGAGGTCTAGACAGCCAAGAGACAAGGTCTCTTGTATCTGTCGGATTCACAGGGTTGGATATCATGCAAGCATGCAATCTCCGGATTAGAGTGTTGAAAGATAGATCTCCGGAGATTGAGGGCATGCTATTTTCTCTGAGGCTATGAAATATGAAAAAATATGCAAGAAATCCGAAAAAAGTACAAGAAAAAAATCACAATCTATCAAAAAGGCTGAGGACTAAAGCAGGTACTTTCATTTTATGGAAAGTTTTCCATAGTATGGGCATACGTTTCAACTCATCTAACATCTGAGAATTAAGCATGTTTATAGTAATTATAATATTAGAATGGTGCTGTAGTTGTTTTTGCTTATATTTAAATCTGTAATTTATGACCATTTTATAACACCAAACTAGTATTAAAATATCGACATAAGTTAAACAAAGTAGTCTTATTTGTAAAGTTATGTTATATTTAAATATTTGGGAATCTCATTTATGGTCATCCACTGTAGGTTGAAATACAAGGATGAGATTGATTCGAAACAGTTCTACCATCAAAAATATTATAAATTGAAAAATCATCACGATATTCCTTTGCTCTGTCAATTTGCTGAGACCGTGGATTAAAACGAATTATAAGAAAATATATAACTGAACCACAATTTGGTGTTATATTAATACAATGTAAGAATCAAATCAAATTTGCTTGAGAGAAGACAACTTTTTTCTAAATTACATACTTCTGACATATGCCATAAAGAAACATAATTTGACATGTTATTTTATTTTTTGACAAACAATTCGTTGCTATTGAAACTTGAAAGTTTGTAAAATGTCACTCAGTCACACACCCACTCGTTTTATTTTGTAATTACAAATTAATTAAAATTTTATTTATGTGTTTATACATCAGGCTAGTTATCTTGTTTTCAATTCTATTCCTCACCTTATAATAGTTGAAACTTCTCTTAGCAGCAATCTATTCAGCAGCAATAAATGTCAAAGAGGGATCTGCAACTGATTTGATTTCAGTGACTCTCAGGGCTAGTAATCTAAACCTTCAGACGGTAAGTTGCTATTTTTGTAACTGTTTAAATATTTCACCTTTTTAAATAAACAGTAAATTCACGTAGTTGATTCTTTCAGCTTGAATAAGTGAGCGACAGATTTCAACTATGCACTGAATTTTTCTCCTTCACCTTTAGTTATCACCCTCAAACAACACTAATATACCAATCTTTCCATATTTGATAACTTTATGTCGCAAATTATTTAGATTTTTCATGTCTGGATGACAAGTTCAAATAATGTTATCACAATTTATAAACCAAATCATGAAATAGTAATTCACACTATTTCACAATTTTCTGGGAGCCTTGTATCCTATTAAGCAGTATTCTTCTAAAATATCTGTAATAAGGTATATCATATTTGAAATGAAAGTTTATGCTCTTATAGACATTCAAGAAGTGAGACACAATTTACTTGCTTTACCTGTATGCTCCATACTTGCTTCAAAAATATGTTAATATCGTGGTGGTAACTCTACATATGCGTTGGGATGTAGATGGAGTTCTTAAGATACTTTATTTAAATTTGCAATCTGTAAAAAGAAATAATTTTTGAGGGTATTGCAAAAATTATCTTCAAAAATTGATTGAATAAATCATATTGTAGAAGAGAATGAAAAACACAGTGACCAAAGATTTTTTTGAAAGAAGGAAAATAACGGAGCGATTTTTAATTAGGGATGTCTCAATTTGATTATACGGCGTTGTAGTGCGTTGATTCAGTCAACCAAAGGGGCGGTATATATAACACGATATTTTACACTAAATACTCTCTGTACTCTGTAATATTGTATAACTTTGGTTAACTTTTGATATATATACAAATCGGGATTCTTTTTTACAGTTTCTAAGACATTTTGGTGTTTTGTTAATATATCTTATCTCCTAATTTTATTTAAGTGAACTTTAAATATAATTGGTAATATTTTGATACAGCAAAATTAAAGCCCACGGGAAATTTTCATGTGGCTTGATTTCCGAGAGTTTCATGATTAATTAACACTATTTGAAATCAGGGCACTAAAATAGATATATTTCGTTATTAATGTAATTGTTACAAAATTCCGCCTTGATTAACTGCAATAAATTATGTATCTATGGGAATCCAAATTTAAAAACAATAGAACACTTGTTGTAGCCTAGCAACTGTTATTTACAACTGTTCCCAAAACTTAATTTAAAATATTAACAATTTCAACATTCAAGAGATGCTGTGAAACTTTAGAACAGTAGGTGTCTCACCATTCAA
Organism: Aethina tumida; assembly: GCF_024364675.1. Lineage (NCBI taxonomy): Eukaryota > Metazoa > Arthropoda > Insecta > Coleoptera > Nitidulidae > Aethina > Aethina tumida. The sequence goes on from NC_065435.1 coordinate 29,199,292, forward strand.
AAAATCAACAACTACATACACGCCATTAATTTATTTCAGATGTAATTCATAAGGAATAACACATAATGTCTAAGGAAAGTCAAATTTGATCATTAACATCAGTGAATCAAATTTAAATGGAAAATGTGTGTGGTTTAAATTAATGGTTAAGACTTGAATAATACTATATGCAATAAATAATGAAATTATTTATTAACAATTTCTTAAAACGAGAGAATAAGGTTTTGAGAACTCTGGTTCTGTACGTGTGTTTTGACAACTAACTGTCAACTGATGTTGGAGTTATTTCATTTTGCTTGTTGGCCGATTTTATAAAGGCCTTACCAAGTATACAAAGTTGTTATTATAAATTGTCGAGATATTCTGAACACAGGATCCTATAATAATAATCGAGGAGCTATTTTCCTGTCACAGTTAACTGTGTAGCATTCTGCTGATATAATTTAATTTATAATGCGAAAAAATATCTTATTCTTGAAAATAAAGCTTACGCTATAACAGAGTCAAGAATTGAGACGCAATTTACTTGGAAAATCATTTATTTAGAATACCGATCAGATATGTAGTAGATGTTAAGATTCTGCATATAGCATGTAGGTAAACCAAGTAAATTGTGTGTCACCTCTTGAATGTTTATCTTTCTTTTCAGTTATGTTATACCTTATTGCACGGTAAAGTAGTTTTTTTAGAAAAATACTACTTAAAATGATCCCAGGTTCCTATAATCGCGATTATAAGATTAGCAACTAATTAGAATGAAAATACCCCAACATGCCCAAGTAGTCTAATTTGTCAGCAAGTTGTCAAAACCTGCGTAGCGGTTACGAGCTCTCAAGAAAACGTGGAGACACTTAAAATATATATGCGCTAAAGTAGATGAAAATTTCATCAAAATTACAAATGAGCTATTAATTATAAATTTCAACTCAACAAAGATTGCAAATTTTTACACAGAAAATTGTGATTTGATTTTGTTTATAAATTGTGTTGTCATTATTTGAACTTGTCATCTAGACATGAGGAATCTAAATAAATTTTGACATAAAATTAGCAAAATTAGAAAGATTGGTATCTTAGTGTTGTTTGAGGGTGATAATCCAACCAAACGTGAAAGAGAGAAATTCAGTACCTAGTTGAAATTTGCCGCTCACTAATTCTTGCTTAAAGAATCAACTACGTGAATTGTTTTTTGATTTAAAAAGGTGACATATTTAAACAGTTACAATAATAGGAACCTACTGTCCGAAGGTTCCGATTACGAGTCACTGAAATCAAATCAGTTGTAGATGTCTCGACGACATTTATTTTCCATCAAAGGAATACTGCCTGTGAATCTGACAGATAATTAACATGTGAATAGAAATTGTTTTCATTAACTTTATACTTAAATGCAGAAATATATTTTGCTACTAAGAGAGGTGGGGGATGAAATTGAAAACAAGTAACTTGCCTGATGTATATACACATAAATAAAATTTTAATTAATTAGTACAAAATTAAACGAACATTTTGGAGTGAGTGTTGTATTGAGTGACATTTTGCAATCTTTCCTGTTTCAGTTGCAACGAAGGGAGATATGTTAGTCAAATAAGAGAAAATAACATTTATGTTGCTAAGATTACGTCACCTTATGATGTATGTCATCCTGTCCAATTTTAGGCAAGAGTTATGGTTAATTCAATTAAACCTAATTCAAAATATGTGGTTTGGAAACACGTTGTCTTCTTTCAAGTAAATTTGATTTGATCTTATATTGTATTAATATTACATCAAATTGTGGTTCAGTTATATTTTTTGTTATAATTCTATTTGTTTGAATCCACAGTGTCAACAAACTGACAGAGCAAAGAAATGTCGAGATGAGTTATAATAACTTTAATGATAGAACTGTTCCAAATTAATTTCATCCTTATATTTCTACTTACACAAAATGACTATAAATGTGGTTCCCAAATATTTAAATATAATATAACTTTCCAAATAAAACTACTTTGTTTAAGTTTTGTGGTTAATTTAATTAATTTTAAACTCCAATTAGTTAGTGGAAAGAAGTACTTACAAGATATATACGACATAATTTTTTAGAAAACACATTTACTGATTACAGTACAGATTAAATTTTAAGGAAGAATTACTTCGGCACTATTCTAAAATTATAATTAGAATAAACAAGCTTAATTCTCAGATGTAGGATGAGTTATAAGGTAGGTCCATACTATCGAAACATGGGACTCGAGATGGCGATCTGTGGTACAAGAATTGAACTTCTGTCCAAAGAAAATTTCGACACGAGGTGGATTCAGGTAGAGGCGTTACTTACCAAAATCGATACCTGGAATTTCGTTAATGAAGTATCAAAGTCAGTTAGATGTCAGGGTGACAAAAAAAGTGAATCAGCGCTTAAAACGTGGATGTAAATAAGATAAAAAGGTAAATGCGGACATGATCCTATGCATAAGCCCATCGGACCTCAAGAGTATCAAAGGATGCGAGATTTCCAAAGATGTATGGCACTTTTGAAACAATTATTTTATATATTTTATATATTTTATATTATTTGATTAAGTATAAATAAAATTGGATAACGATAAATTACCCACGTGGTGTGGCATATATCAATGAGGTAAATATGCAAGGACACCCTTTACTGCCAGAGAATTAAGAAGTAAGCAGTTACTGAATATTGTTCATTCAGACATCTGCGGACCAAAGCGAGTTAGAACCAGAGGTGGATCAAGATATCTTCTAACATTTATAGACGATAATAGTGGATGGTGCAAGGTGTATTTTCTCATGTCAAAAGGAGAATTTCTTGAAAAATTTAAGGAGTACAAAAGAACTGCTGAAAAACGAACTGGTAATGAAAGTAAGAGAGAATTAGCTGAGAAATTGAAGATCAAAGAATGCTAGGTTTTTTTTGGAATAGAAATTAACCAAAGTAAGAAAAGAGTAACACTTAAACAAAAAAAATATATTTTAGAAAGTTAACAGAGAATTAAAAATGTTCAAAGACTCCACACGATACAGAGAATTAATTGGTACTCTAATGTACTCTAATCCAGCCGATCAAAACTGGGGCTTTACAATAAATAGCTGTGTCTTTCTGACAATCGAACCTGGATTTGAGCCGCCTTTTCATTTTCTTATTTCACGGTTTTTGTCTCTTAATAGGAACTTCTTCTGAAATGAAGCTGGCGATGTGCCCTGTGGCCCCAATAGGACTCTGAAGCACTCAAACTTCTTGCAGGCACGCTTGCTGTTTACTCTCTTACTCTTACTTGGAAACCAAGGTTACCAACCAGGTAAACAAATTTTTTTATTTGTCTGAATTTAGTAACTAACTAAATTCAGACCAATTCAGTTACCATATTCGAAAGAGGAGAGTTTTTAATTTGGCTGGTAACTTCGGTTACTAAATCAATAAACTATGTGTGTGAACTATGTGTAGTGTCCGGAAAAGAGACAAGCTAAGTGAAAATCTCAATAAAAACCAAATGTCTGCCGACGTTTCCAGAGGTACCCGATTTCCTTAGTGTTCAAATTTATGTATATTGAATTGTATTAAAGCATCGCAAATTCTTCAGACAACAGAAGTATGTTTTACTTTTGATTAATAAACATATCGTCTTCATTGCTGTTGGAACCTGAATATGTACAAAATGTAATTTGATTTCAAAACTGAACTTGAACAATTATTTGGTAACTTACAATTTCGTCGTTGAAAAGATGAAAACTACAAAAGAAATAAGTATTTAGTCTTTACACGTGAGCTGTTTGTTTCGTTTTTTAGCTTTCAATGCAAACACAAATTTAAGCAATATCGTTTTGTCATGAAAATATTTTGGTTTATATTCAAAAAATAATAATAATTTTTTCCAGATTGATGTTTTTAATGAACTCAGAAGTCAGATTTATCTAGTAATAGAGGTCCTTATGATATTCCTTCTACATCATTGAATGAATTGTGGATTATCATTAACAAAGCCTCTAAAAATGGAATTTAACTTGTTTTTAAAATGTGCTTTATTTCCTAATGTACAGAAAAAATCATTTATTACACCTACCTTAAAGAATGGAGATAGTTTACTTGTAACAAATTTAGGCCTGTATGAAAAATGTTTTGTATTCCATAATTGTCCAAAAAAATTCATTTTCAAAATAGTTCCAAAATATTATAAATGAGAGTCAACATGGATTTTGCAAATGTAAATCTTCTTCGACCAACCTTCTTATTTATAACAATTCGACAGTTGTTGCTCTTGAAAATCATTTACAGGTTGATGTTGTTTATACAGACTTTTAAAAGGCATCTGATAGAATCTGCCATGATTTACTGTTTGCTGAACTAACTGGGCTCGAGTTGTCAAGTAAGTTTTCCACTGTAGATAATCATAACGATTGTAATGTAAAGTGATTAGGTTTTTAAAAAAAATAAATCAACATTATTTTCGAAAGTTACACTTTACATAAAAGATTTTAATGTAATATGTTTGAAATTTAGAAATGTGTAACAGATTAGGCGGTAGTTTATCTAGAAAAGTTGGTTTGGCTCAAACTAAAATAAATTTGCGTAAATGTAAAAGAAAAACTGGTGAATATTCTGGTGCACTGATTGCAGAACAATTTTTACATGGGATGGACAGTAATTTAGCATATAAATTCCAGCTTAAAGTATGCGTTATTGTTGAAGAAGAAATAATGTGTAGAAATAGTTAATCTTTCCATTTCTCTGTTAACATCAACTATTATTGACTAGTAATTAATAAGTCAACTTAGTTGTCACGCCCTTCCATATTCTGTCATTGTCAAAACTTTTCGGGTTATTCACCAAACTCTATAATACCCTCAAAAATTATTTCTTATTACAAATTGCAAATTTAAATAAAGCATCCTAAGAACTTCATTTACAACTCAACGCATATGGAGAGTTACTACCACAATTTTAATATATTTTTAAAGCAAGTATGGAACATATAAGTAAAACAAGTAATCGTGTCTCACTTCTTGAATGTCTATAATTTCGTAAGCGTTCCTTTTAATTATGTTGCCCTTGTTGCACTATAAAGTGGATTTTTAGAAAAATAATGGTTAATAGGATTCCAGGTTCTGCGATGCTTTGTCGTATAAAATAACCTCTTTTTATAATCGGTATCGCGATTATAAGATCAGCAATTAACCAGAACGGAAATACTTCAACATTAGTTGACTAAGTTGTCAGAAAGTTGTCAAAACGTGCGTACTCGATAGCAACTCTCAAGAAAACGTGGAGACACTAAAAATATATATGTAATAAATCAACAAAAGAATGCTATTACTTATAAATTTCTACTGTAAAAAGATTGCAAATCTTTACGCAGAAAATTGTAGAATAGAAATCAATATTTCATGATTTGGTTTAAAAGTTGTGTTGACATTATTTGAACTTGTCATCCAGACATGAGGAATCTAAATAATTTTCGTCATAAAATTAGCAAATATGGAAACATTGGTATCTTAGTGTTGTGGGAGAGTGATAACCCAACCAAAAGTGAAAGAGAAAAATTCAGTGCATAGTTGAAAATTGTCGCTCACTAATTCAAGCTGAAAGAATCAACCACGTTAATTTACTGTTGATTTAAAAAAGTGAAATATTTAAACAATTATAATAATGGCAACTTTTTGTTTGAGGATTTCGATTACGAGTGCTGAAAAATCACGGAAATCACGAACTTTCAAGTTCCAGTAGCAACGAAGGAATTTAGTTTATCAAATAAAAGAAAATAACATTTATGTTGCTAAGATTACGTTTCCTTGTGACATGTGCCACACGTTACAATATAAACTAAACGTCCAATGACCAATTAAACCATATTCGAAATATGTAATTTAGAAAAAAGTTGTCATCTTTCAAGTAAATTTGATTTGTTTCTTTCATTGTATTAAAATTACATCAAATTGTGGTTATATTTTTATTATATTTCTATTTGTTTTAATTGACAGTGTCATCAAATTGACAGAGAAAAGAAATATCGAGATGATTTTTCGATTTGTTATAATAACTTTAATGACAGTGATTCATTTATTTAATGATCACGTTACAAATCACATCTGTGTGTGAAATGATATGGACAAATTGCACGTGTTGATTACCATGAAACTTTTGCACAAACAATCAGTTCAATACGATCGTTACTATCTTTGGCTGTACAAAATAATCACAAAATCAAGTAACTAGACGTAAAGACAGCATTTTTATATGGAGAACTTGAAGACACCTATTTATGACTTAACAAGAAGGGTTGGATCATGACGAAAACATGGTATGTAAATTGAACAAGTCACCATATGGGTAAAACAATTCCCTTGCTGCTGGCATGCCAAATTCGTCTCTACACCGAAAAGAGTTTTAGTATTTATATGGAACAAATTTTAAACAGAATTGAAATGACTAATGCTGATCCTAATACTGTTCCAGTTGACCCTAACATAAAGCTACAGTAGGAAGATACTACCTCACTTCTGCTCTTCATAATAACACAGCTCGTTCCGTCAAATTTTATTTGGCTACCATCGCAAATAATCTGACTTAGAGACAATAGATTTGTTGCCAATTTAGGAACACATAATACTTTTGTAAAAAGCACCTTTTTGTTTTGACCTTCATCGTCATAATGGTCCAACCTCACTTGTTCTGAGCATTGCACAGATTATACTTTGTTGTTTGCGACTTTGATTTTATGTATGACAGGAGCCGTCATATTTTCAAGCATGTTCTTACATCTTGTCATGTGTGACGATGCATCGGAAGCCACTTACCATGGGTCATTTTGGCTGGATGTTGCCTCAAACGCAGCAGCATATGATGAACTACTTGCTTTTTGTTGAACATTCTTGGTTCTGGATTTGCATTTGAGGACTTTTATGACCTTACTTGTTACAAGTGTAGCACCTTGGACCCTTACTTTGTTTCTGTGGTTGTTTTTAATTTTCTTGATGACTGACAATACTGTTGAGTCACTTTCAGGTTGTTTAACATCTTGTGATAGTTTTGATTTCACAGAAACAGAAGGTATCTTCATGCCGGAGCTTTCAATAGCAATGATCATTGGTTGATAGGATTCTGGTAGACCGGAGAGTAGCACTGTAAATAGCCATTCATCGTCAACTTCGAAACCAATGTTTCTGAGCTTGTGAGCGGTACACATTATTTTACTCATATATTTCTCTACGTTTTAACATGCAGTATGTGAAGTATTACAGAGATCATGCAGCAGCCCATCACAGCGAGTCAACCAAGATTTATCCCATGCTTATTTTGCAGTACTACTCTCTTGTATGTGCACGTAATTTTATTGAGTCAACTAGTAAATTTATCTTAGTTTTTGCCTTTGTGTCTCGTTTTGTGTCCACAATGACACATGTGGGGGGTTTTATGCAGTCCACAACTTCTCTTGCTGTAGATGTGTTTCTATAGCAAATAACCAGGTGACGTAATTATCTCGGCCGGTTAACTTTTCAATTAATGCCAATTGATTGTTTGCTGACAATTTAAGAACCCTTATTCCAAATGTTACGAGAAATCACCTTTCAATTGTCGTATTGACGTTTTAGGTTAACTTTATTACTTTTCTCAGTAAATAAGTCTTTCTGGGCTTAAAAGAATTTATTATTTCTCAAGAAAAATTTATATTTAAGAATTTAGTGTTAAAATTACAACTTAACTGTCCACAGGCGCACAATTCAAATTACAATTTTAACAATTTATGTGTAGTTTCAGTGCACTCCTACCTGGTCATCGCATCAGTTACAATTGGCATCCCAAGAGGAGATGAAACATTATTTGTTTTAAGTTGTGTCAAAATTGTTCATTCTTTATAATAGTGTAAGCTACATTGCGCTGTAAATTAGATTTTTTTTAGAAGAATCCTTCAAGTAAACTAATTAGGGTTAACAAGACAGCATTAAGTTAACTAAGGAAAGCATATTATCAAATTTAGTACGCTGGGTCAGCTCCTGGAGTAATATTTATACGATACATATTCTCCACATTTTGGCAGATTGAAATAACCTCTTTCCGTAATTCGCCAAAGAGCATTATAGTATCGGATACCGAACAAAATAAAATTACACAAAGATCAGTTGTCAAGATTGTCAAGGAGTTGTCAAAGAATACGAACCGTATTCCATATCAGTCTTCACGATATTGCCAAACTAATTTAAGTGTTTCTTTTCTATGAAAACTTTTTTCTAAATGTTATTGTATTGACCTTTTTGCTTTAATTCAATTCAAAATACATAAATTTGAACACTGAACAATTTCTAACATTATCTTAGTCATCTAAATCTTATCAATATTAAAATTTGCCCTTATATATATATTTTTCTCTTCCTTGAAAAATATTACATTTTACCAGTGTGCGTTTATATTCGGATTCAAACTCAGATAAATAAACTATATGTAGTTTGAGGAGAAAAGACAAGCCAAGTGAAAATCTCAATAAAACCCAAAAGTCTGCCGGCGCTTCAAGAGGCCTTAAGATTAAAATATCGGAACTAGAGGGTGAACTACAACGAATGAAAGTAAGTAATGCAGTAAGCTGTCTGCTAAACTACAGACACCTTCGGTAAATCCTGGAAATACTCCTACTTCTAACACCAATCCTTTCTCCCAACTAGCCACCCCACACCTCCGAAACGCAAAAGTTTTCCACGAAGTGGGTCACGCCTATAAAAGTGATGTCGAAATCGTCTGATGATGACGCACCCCTGTGCTCATCGAAGAGACATGAAAGTACTGGAAGTCTTTATATCCATTATGGTCAAAAGCCAAAAGTGAATAATTGGAACAGTTTACCAGCATCTGGTTCTGATTTTTATTCCAATCATTGTGCATCAGTGGATATATTTTTAGTAACTGGAGATTGAAACCTGCCCCGAGTGAATTGGACTAATGATGAGTTTGGTGTTTTCATGAGTTCTGAAGTTTACTCATTAAACTATCACTTGTCATTAGTTGATTGGGATTTACTTTTAAGCAATATGGATGTTAATGATTGAGAGCACAAATCTTATGAAATTTTATAAAATATGTTCCAACTTGATCTACCTGTAAAAATAATTAAGAACTATGTTTCTTAAGTTGTTCTATAAAGAGCTTATGACATTAACAATTCATTATTCATTTGCAGATATTTGAATTTCGTTGTCATAAGCAAAATTAAATATTTTTCATAAAATCAAGTAGCCCAAAAAGATTTCTTTATTTGGTTACCACAAAACTTCAGTTCATATCGAAACCTACCTCTCTTATACATAATTTGTTTTCAGAATAAATTCAATAAATTAAGATTGAAATCTGAAAGTACGATGTAAAAGGCAAATGCTGGAAAGATTCTAGTGGACAAGAATTGGATTTAAATGTACGTATAATTTTCATCTGTATTCAAGATTTTTATAATTAATGATATATTTTAAGCTAAAACACACACAATTAAATTATTTAATTTAAATAAAAAACAAATAAGCTATTTCGACGATTCGTTGGACATCAGGAATTGACACATTGACAGACTGATTACTATCATATAAATGAAGATGGAATGTGCTATGACAAAGCCACATATCGGGAAATATGAAAAAAAAAATCCAAGAAATCAAAAAAAGTACAAGCAAAAATCCCAATAAAGAAGAAAACAGCATTACCAAATGTTCTACCAAAAAGGCTGAGGACTGGAATGTTCCCGTTGGAGTTCTGTGTATAAAGCAGGTACTTTCATTTTGAGAATTAAGCATGTTTATAATAATTATAATTTTATAATTGTGGCGAAGAAATTTTTCCTATTGTAATCTGTACTCTATGACGGTAAATGCGTTTCCTAAATAATTATGTTGTATATATTATAAATAATTATGTTATATATAGCTGTAAATCTTTCTACTGAAAAATTGGTGGTAGAAAAAACTAACTAACTAAACTAAATTTTCGACTTAAGTTAAACTAACTAATTTTATTTGTAAAGTTAAGTTATATTTAATTATTTGTGAATCTCATTTATAGTCTTCCAGTGTAAGTTGAAATATAAGGATGAGATTGATTCGAAACAGTTCTACCATCAACAATATTATAACAAATCGAAAAATCATCACGATATTCCTTTGCTCTGTCAATTTGCTGACACTGTGGATTAAAACGAATAGAATTATGAGAAAAGACATAACTGAACCACAATTTGTTGAAATATTAATACAATATAAGAATCAAATCAAGTTTTGCTTGGGAGAAGACAACTTTTTTGCTAAATTACATACTTCTGACGTATGTCATAAGGAAACGTAATCTTAGCAACATAAATGTTATTTTATTTTTTGACAAACAATTGGTTGCTATTGAAACTTGAAATAAATGTCGACGAGAGATCTGCAACTGATTTGATTTCAGTGACTTTCAGGGCACGTAATCTAAACCTTCAGACAGTAAGTTGCTATTTTTGTAACTGTTTAAATATTTCACCTTTTTAAATCAACAGTAAATTCACGTAGGTGATTCTCTCAGCTTGAATAACTGAGCGACAGATTTCAACACTGAAATTTTCTTTTTCAACATTGGTTATCACCCTCAAATGATATACTAATCTTTCCATATTTGATAATTTTATATCGCAAATTATTTAGATTCCTCATGTCTGGATGACAAATTCAAATAATAATTTACTTGCTTTACCTATATGCTCCATACTTGCTTTAAAAATATGTTAAAATCGTGGTAGTAACTCTCCATATGCGTTGGGATGTACATGGAGTTCTTAGGATGCTTTATTTAAAATTGCCATCTGTAAAAAGAAATAATTTTTGAGGGTATTGCAAAAATTATCTTCAAAAATTGATTGAATATATCATATTGTAGAAGAGATTGAAAAACACAGTGACCAAAGGTTTTTTGAAAGAAGGAAAATAACGGAGCGATTTTTAATTAGGGATGACTCAATTTGATTATACGTATAAGTTTTTGAGAACTCTGGTCCTGTACGTTTGTTTTGAAAACTAACTGACAACTGATATTTCAGTTATTTCATTTTGCTTGTTGGTCGATTTTATATTGGCGATACCAAATATAGAAAGATGATATTCTAAATTGTCGAGATATTCTGAACACAGGATTCTATAATAATAATGGAGGAGCTATCCTTCTGTGACAGTTAACAGTGAAACATTCTTCTGATACAATTTAATTTACAATGCGAAAAAACATCTTATTATTGAAAATAAAGCTTACGCTATAACAGAGTCAAGAATTGAGACACAATTTTCTTAGAAAAGCATTTATTTGGAATACCGATCAGACATGTGTCAGATGATGATATTCTTCCAGGTAAATAGAAAGGAAGAAGAACTGCCTTCGTTGCTATTGAACCCAGATTATGTACAAAACTATTTTTTGGTAAATTTACCTTCTAAACTTGTTCATTTAGTTATTGCGAAGAGCACAAAAAACTTTTATTTATCTTCTAAAGGGTTCTTATCCCATCAAATAACATTCGCAAAGTTCGATTTATATTGTGCATCACAATCTTCAAGTTTTGATTCACCACCACGATTTGAAGTTTATTTTAAAGCAAGTATGGAGCATGTAGGTAAAGTAAATTGTGTTTCACCTCTTGAATGTTTATAAATATTTTTTAGAAAAATACTAATTAATAGGATCCCAGGTTCCTATAATCGCGATTATAAATCAGCAACTAAGGCCAAGTTGTCCAATTTGTCAGCTCTCAAGAAAACGTGGAGACACTTAAAATATATATGCACAAACGTAGATGAAAATTTCAGCAAAATTACATATGATAGAGCTATTAATTATAAATTTCATCTGAACAAAGATTGCAAATCAGAAAATTGTAAAGTAGAAATCACTTTTTCATGATTTTGTTAATAAAATGTGTTGACATTATTTGAAGTTGTCATCTAGAGATGAGGAATCTAATTAAATTTTGACATAAAATTAGCAAATTTGGAAAGATTGATATCTTAGTGTTGTTTGAGGGTAATAATCCAACCAAACGTGATAGAAAAAATTCAGTACCTAGTTGAAATTTGCCGCTCACTAATTCTTGCTTAAAGAATCAACTACGTGAATTATCTTTTGATTTAAATAGGTGAAATATTTAAACATTTACAATAATAGCAACCTACTGTCTGAAGGTTTCGATTACGAGTCACTAAAATCAAATCAGTTGCAGATCTCTCGTTGATATTTATTTTGAATCAAAGAAATACTGTCTGTGATTCTGCATATAATTAACATGTGAATAGAAATTGTTTTTGTTAACATTGTTAACTTTATACTTAAATGCCGATATATATTTTGTTGCTAAGAGAGGTGAGGGATGAAATTGAAAGGAAGATAACTAGCCTGATGTATACATAAATAAAATTTTAATTAATTAGTAATTACAAAAATAAACGGACATTTGGGAGTGAGTATTGGATTGAGTAACGTTTTGCAGACTTTCATGTTTCAATAGAAACGAAGGAAGTTTGTTTGTAAAATAAAAGAAAATAACAATTATGTTGCTAAGATTACGTCACCTTATAGCATGTCACCCTGTCCAATTATAGGCAAGAGTTATGGTTAATTCAATTAATCCTAATTCGAAATATGTAGTTTAGAAACACGTTGTCGTCTTTCAAGTAAATTTGAATTGATCTTGCATTGTATTAATATTACATCAAGTTGTGGTTCAGTTATATTTTTTGGTATAATTCTATTCGTTTGAATCCACAGTGTCAACAAATTGACAGAGCAAAGAAATATCGAGATGAGATGAGTTATACTAAATGGTAGAACTGTTTCGAATGAAATTCATCCTTATATTTCAACCTACACTAAATGACTATAAATGTGATTCCCAAATATTCATATATAATATAATTTTTCAAATAAAACTACTTTGTTTACCTTTAAGTTATGTGGTTAATTTAATATAAGTTTGGTTGTTAATAAATGGATTCGACCCATTGTCGATTTTTTTAACTTTCAACTATTCAGTGGAGGTACTTAAAAGTTATATGCAACATATTTTTTTAGGAAACACATTTAGTGATTACAGTACAGATTAAAATTTAAGGAAGAATTACTTCGGCTCTAATCTAAAATTATAATTGCTATAAACAAGCTTCATTCTCAGATTATAGATGAGTTGAAACCTAGATCCACACTATGGAAACATTTCCATAAAATGAAAATACCTGCTATATACAGAGATAGATATGTGGAACTCCAACGGGAACATTCTAGACCTCAACCTTTTTGGTAGAATTTTTGAAGACGGTTTCTTGGTAATGCTGTTTTCTTCTTTATTGTGATTTTTTCTTGTACTTTTTTCGGATTTTTTGGATTTTTTTTCATATTTCATAGCCTCAGAGAAAATATTTCCCGATGTCGTCAGGTTTTGTCATGGCTCATTTCATCTTCATTTATATGATGGTAATCAGCCTTTCCATGTGACCGTAACTCCTCGTTCCCAACGAATCGTCAAAATACCTTAAAAAAGATATATAAAATTATTAAAGATTAATCATATTATATATACCAATTTTATTTGTTTTCCATTTAAATTAAATAATTTAATTGTGTGTGTTTTAACATAAAATATGTCATTAGTTATAAAAATCTTGAATGCAGATGAAAATTATACTTACATTTAAATCCAATTCTTGGGCCACTAGAATCTTTACATCATTTGCCTTTTGCATCGTACTTTAAGATTTCAATCTTAATTTATTCTGAAAACAAATTAATTAGGTATTAGTATGTTGTTTTAAGGAGCGTCATATACATGAAAGTACTTATTCTTTGTTTAGTTGGGAATTCCTGTAAGTAAATTAATGAATTTAGACAAAAATATTCCCTAAAAATAACAGTTTGATACGATCTGTTTCATTTCTAGCATTACTATACACAAGTCTTTCTTCCGATTATCATTTCCAATGAGGCAGGGACTCATTAATAAAAGCGAGAATATTTAACTAATAATTTTGAATTGAAGCTAGAAGCAACTTCAGAGAGATGTGGTTCGTATGAAATAAAAGTTTGAACTGATTAAAGTTTGGTGGTAAACAAGTAAAGAAAACTTTTTAGTCCACCTGATTTTATGAACAAAATTGAAATTTGTTTATGGGAACGGAATTCAAATGTCTACAAATGAATAACGAATAGTTAATGTTATAAGCTCTTTAGAGAACAACTTAGGAAACTTAGTTTTTAATTTTTTTACATGTAGATAAAGTAGGAACAAAATGTATAAAATTTCAGAAGACACAATCAACCAATGATAATTGATAGTTTAAAGTGTAAACCTCAGTACTCATGCAAACACTATACTTACTCATCATTGGTGCAATTCACTCGAGGCAGGTTATGTTAGAATATCTAGACATCGTGTATAACGGTTGTGATGACAACGGAGAATAAAAACAACAGAAGAGCACAGGGGTGCGTTGTCAGGATTTCGAGACCACCTCCATAGGAGTATCCCACTTTGTGGAAGACTTCTGCGTTTTGGAGGTGTGGGGTGGCTGGTCGGGAGGACAGATTGGTGTTAGGGTTAGAAGTAGGAGTACTTCCAGGATTTACCGATGGTATCTGTAGTTTAGCAGACAGCTTACTGCATTACTTACTTTCATTCGTTTTAATTCACCCTCTAGTTCCGAGATTTTAATCTTAACATCTAGTTTTCGGGTACCTCTTGGCTTATCTTTTTCGCGGACACTACACATGGTTTATTGGTTTAGTTCTCTTTTGTCTGAATATGGCAACTCTTATAACTAAATTCAAACAGAAGGACGAACGTTATGTCTAACTCCATTTGGGGGTCTGATATCGGTGTAGCTCTTTGCCGAATTTTGCTGTTGTTACTTAATTTTCAGAGAATATGCAAGAAATTGCAGTAATTTATTCAATCAATTACTTGAAATACAAAGAATGAATCAACAAAAAAGACAACTACTACTGTGCTCTTGAGCTGTTTCTCTCAAACTGACTCTTACTGTTTCTTGATCACCAAGGTTACCTCGGTCGCCTTCATTTGTCAATTGTTATTGGTTTTTAACTTACTTTATTCTATTTTATTGTTTATATTAACACCGCCTCTCAATAGAATAGAATGAAGGCAATCCGAATCATAAAGGTATTTCAATTATTTGTGATTGCTTTTCTTCCTCTAGGTAAGTCGCAAATAGACCTAGTATTGTTCTTTGCTAACGACTGCATCTCACAATTGATTGCTTATTCCCACTCAGACCAGTCACTACGCCGTTTTGCTTCCGATATTGTGGACGGATCGTCACCAACAAATCGTTCTGCTGATAACACTTGTGATTCACCTTCGATAGATGATAGTGCCATATGCGCATCACATTCAGGTGCATAATTACCGTAACGTAGCGGTGCCTTTCTTACTCTCCCGCTCTTTCGTTGAGTTACCTCGCTGATACCCATGTTATCCAAATAAACGCCGTTACCAACACAATCCAAATTAGTACTGTGGATTTCTCCAGTTTTATCAGTACGCGACTGTTCATCATCATTTGGTTGAACTGCTTTACCGTCACACGTACTCCCACTATCTGTAACCGCCTCTGAACCGATTATCTCTACTAACTTTGATCGATTTAATACCGATGATTCATTGAATGTTACATTTCGACTAAAAATTAGCTTCTGTTGTTCAATATCCCAAAGTCAATACGTACCAAACGTCGCACCATAACCAAGCATAATACATTTTGTTGCTTTTGCTTGTAATTTCAACCGCATTTCATGTGGAATATGATTGTAACATTCAGAACCAAATATTCGAAGGTTTGACAGATCTGGTTTCTTTCCAAACCAAATTTCTGCTGGTGTCTTGTCTTTAAACTGCTTTCCACCCGCGTTTGTTGGCGATCGATTTTTGATATAATTTGCCGACATAATTGCTTCATTCCAAAACTTATTTTCCATCCCACTGGCCAAAAGCATTATCGTAGCCTTGTGTTGCAGCGTTTCATTTAAACGTTCAGATACTGAATTCATTTCCGGATTGTATGCAACGGTGACTAACATCTGAATACCCTTTTGTTTGCAATATTCTTTAAAATCGTTTGACGTATATTCACCACCGCCATCATGTCTCAATTTTGACACCTTTGAGCCATGAAGTGCCTCAGCCATTGCAACAAATTCCTTGAATTTACCAAACGTTTCACTTTTTCTCTTGATGCAATAGACCATGGATGCTCTCGAATAATCATCCATGAATGTCACAAAATAACGTGACCCATCGTATGCATTCGTTGGATACGGTCCACAAACATCACTGTGAATCAATTCCAAAACTCGCAATGAACGTGTATTTGAATTTCTTGGAAACGGTGAACGAACATGTTTTCCAAGTACGCACGATTCGCACAACTGTGTATCCTTTTTTTTTACGTTACTCATACCAATAGCCATACAATTGACTAACTTTTTCATGTCATTTCGATTGAGATGACCAAGTCTAAAATGCCATAAATTCTGTGATATTGTATTCAATTTATTCACTCCTGTAAATCCCGCAAACACATTGTTGTCAACGTACAAAGTCACTTCATACATTCTTCCATTTACGCGTCCGACAAACTTTTCAATACCATTCAGCGATACATAGGCATAATCACCCTCAAACACAATTCGATATCCCTTTTGTGTTAGTCTTCGAATTGACATCAAGTTGCATTTCAAATCATTCACGAATAGAACGTCCTCCATTGTTTTTACCGATGTGTCACCATGGTGAAATGTTTTAACGAGAATGTCACCACGTTGCTTTGCAACAATGCTTTGATTTTTCTTGGCAACCGAAATGCTTATTTCGTCAATTGGTTCCAAATTTATCGAAGAACATCTTCTGATTCACCATATGCTGAGTCGCTCCAGAATCTAAAACAAAATTTATTTCCGCGTAATTACCGCTATTCTGCTGCAATTGAGCGTTAAATGCCTTCGATTCTGCCAAATTCTCTTTGGTACCATCTTCAGCAATTGCATACATCGATGAACCGCTTGCTCTGTTTGCGCTTTCTCTATTTGACCTATCTTTTTTGTTTTTATTGCGAAAACATTGAGCCTATTTGTGTCCAGGTTTTTTACACAAATGACATATAATTGTCTTATTCCCAGCAAACATTGCTCCAGGCTCAATTGATTTACTTGAACCATTTCCACCAGTCCGCTTATTGTACTCATCCATTAACCGAGTTTAAACAAATTCTACAGTTAACTTTGATTGATCCATCGTTTCCGATGGTGTCACTAGGTTATCATAACCTCGTGGCATAGTAATCAACAAATGTACAGCCACATCAAGCTCTTCCATTTTAGCTCCCGTTGAATTTAACTCTCGAATTCTCTTACCAAATTGCAAAAGGTACCTTATCATATCATCCGATTCATTGTATTTCATTGTCAGCAATTGTTTTCGTAATAAAACTTGCGACGCCACACTTTTCCTTTCGAAAATCGTGCATAATGTGTCGAACATGTCCTTTGCCCGAGCTTTTTCGCGAACATACTCAAGTTGGCTATCATGAACTGACTGTCCTAATATCGAAACACATTTCCTTTCATTCAACTTAATCGTAGGATGTTTTGTCACATCTTTTTCCGCTGTAAGAATGACCTCCAACGATTCCTCGATGAATCTTCTCAACTCCATTTCATCAAGAAAAATTCCCACACAATATTTCCAATTGCTAAAATTCGTGCCATCGAATTGTTGAATTTTTAGAATGTTATTTACAGTAACGTTCGCCATCTTTGTCTGTTGCCTTCACCACAATTGACTTTCAACCTCAATTGTATAACTTTATCCTGCACGCACTGGGCCCATAACCTCAGAGAATATGCAAGAAATTGCAGTAATTTATTCAATCAAATAATTGAAATACAAAGGATGAATCAACAAAAAAGACGGCTACTACTGAGCTCTTGAGCTGTTTCTCTCAAACTGACTCTCACTGTTTCTTGATCACCAAGGTTACCTCGGTCGCCTTCATTTGTCAATTGTTATTGTTTTTTAACATGCTTTATTCTATTTTATTGTTTATATTAACGTTATGTCTAGTAACTCCATTTGGGGGTCTGATGTCGGTGAGGCGCTTTGCCGAATTTTGCTGTTGTTACTTACTTTAGATAGTTAACTCTTTCGGAACTTGGAACGGAGTCGTGCTCAGGGTTTACCGGGCGGTTGACCTTTCTTTCTGCCAATAGAACCTGGATTTGAACCGCCTTTTACTTTCCTTCTTTCACGGTTTTTGTCTCTTAGTAGGAACTTCTTGTGGAACGGAACTGGCGATGTGCCGTCCGGTTCCAATAGGATTCGGAACCACTCGACCTTTTGCAGGCACACTTGCTGTTTTCCCATTTCATTATCGCTAATTCGGTTATTAAACTCTTTATAGTAAGAAAGGTCTCTTATTGTTAGCGACTTTTGTCAATTGTTCAAAGTGCAACCAGGGAATATTGTTGATAGTAACAATTTTTGTTTGAGTTGTTCGTCCTTCTTCTGTCTGAATTTAGTTATAATAGTTACCATAATCGAAAGAGAAGAGTTGTTAACGCTAATCCCAAATCTTTATCCCAACGAGCCACCCACACTCCTGCAAAGTCTTCCAGATCCAAAACTCAGGAACTCGGTCACCCCCAAGGAGGTGATGTCGAAATTGTCTAACTACGATTCACCCCACCAGTTATGATTCATTGTTCAAATTTATGTATATCGAATTGTGTTAAAGTATTTTAAACCAAGTACACTAAGAATTAGAAGAGACTTCTCATAGAGAAGAAACTTTTAAATTGGTTTGGGAAAAACCAGCGCTAATGATTAGCCGTCTCAGATCTTAGTTTCGGTTAATATATTTTGACAGCTCATTGACAATCTTGGCAACTGATCTTTGTGTAATTTCGTTTTGTTTGGTGTTCAATCCTATAATGCTCTTTGGCGAATTACTGAGAGAGGTTATTTCAATTTGCCAAAATATGTGGAAAGTGGGAAGGTCCTAATTATGTGATGTGAATTTATAAGTTTAACAGAATTGAAAAAAAGCAGCTAAAAAAGATGTTTAAGTTTTATTATTATCTTATCAAAGAAAATATATAAAATTTTGATATTTGTTAGGAATAGCAATGTCTAATTAACAATTCACACACTTTTGTCGATGCATATTCTTCAGACAACAAAAGTTTGTTTTACTTTTGATTAATAAACATATCGCCTACATTGCTGTTGAAACCTGAATATGTACAAAATATCATTTGATTTCAAAACTGATCTTGAACAATTATTTGATAACTTCTTACAATTTCGTCATTGGAAAGACAAAAACAACAAAAGAAATAAGTATTTACACTTCGTTAGCTGTTCACTTTTTAGCCTTCAATGCAGACACAAATCTAATATTTTTGTTTATATTCAAAAAGTTAATTATAATTTTGTCCAGATTGATGTTTTCAATGAACTCAGAAGTCTTGATTTATCTAGTAATAGAGGTCCTTATGATATTCCTTCTACAGTATTGAATGAATTGTGGATTCTCATTAACAAAGCCTCTAACAATGA
Source organism: Aethina tumida (assembly GCF_024364675.1). Classification (NCBI taxonomy): domain Eukaryota; kingdom Metazoa; phylum Arthropoda; class Insecta; order Coleoptera; family Nitidulidae; genus Aethina; species Aethina tumida. The sequence continues at coordinate 29,218,905 of NC_065435.1, forward strand.
AATTTAAAATGTTTTTAAAATCTACTTTATTTCCTAACGTACGTAAAAAATCGTTTGTTATACCTACCTTAAAGGATGGAGGTAGTTTACTTGTTGTTTTCCAAAATTGTCCAAAAAAATCATTTCCAAAATAATTATGCCATAGTTCCAAAATATTATAAATGAGAGTCAACATGAATTTTGCAAATGTAAATCTTCTGCGACCAACCTTCTTATTTATAACCTCTCGACAGTTGGTGCTCTTGAAAATCATTTACAGGTTGATGCTGTTTATACAGACATTTAAAAGGCATTTGATAGAATCTGCCATGATTTATTGTTTGCTAAACTAAATGGGCTGGATTTGACAAGTAATTTTTCCACTGTAAATAATCATAACGATTGTAATGTAAAGTGATTAGTTTTTATAAAAAAATTAATCAACACCATATTCGCAAGTTATACTTTAGATAAAAGATATTAATGAAATGTGTTTGAAATTTAAAAATGAGTAATAGATTGGGCGGTAGTTTTTCTAGAAAAGTTGGTTCGGTTCAAACTACAATGGATTTGGGTAAATGTAAAAGAAAAGCTGGAGCATATCTTGGTGCTTTTGCCCACACATTAAAGTAGCTTTTTACACAAATACTGCTGTAGGATCCCAGGTTCTGCGATGTTTTGTCGTATAAAATAACCTCTTTCCATAATCGGTATCGCGATTATAAGTACAGCAATTAAGAAGAACGAAATACTCTCACATTAGCTGTCAAAATTCCCAGAGTTGTCAAAACGTGCGGACTTCATAGGAACTCGTTAGGAATATTTAAACAATTACAATAATGGCAACTTGATGCCATTATTGTGGAGATGTCGATTACTTGTCCTGAAAGTCACGGAAATCAAATTAGTTGCAGATCTATCGTCGACATACAAAAACTGTCTGTGATTCTGACAGATAATTAACATGTGAAAAGAAATTGTTTTTGTTAACTTTGTTAACTTTATATTTCCATTAGAATAGATTGCTGCTAAGAGAAGTTCCAACTATTATAATTTAGTTTGAATATGTGATACCGACGACGTGAGGGATGAAATTGAAAACAGGATAACTAGATGTATATACACATAAATAAAATTTTAATTAATTAGTAATTACAAAACTAAACGAACATTTGGGAGTGGGTGTGGGATTGAGTGACATTTTGCGAACTTTCAAGTTTCAATAGCAACGAAGGAATTTTGTTTATCAAATAAAAGAAAATAACATTTATGTTGTTAAGATTACGTTTCTTTGTGACATATGCCAGACGTTAAAATATAAACGAAACATCCAATGTCCAATTGAACCTTATTCGAAATATGTAATTTAGAAAAAAGTTGTCTTCTTTCAAGTAAATTTGATTTGTTTCTTTCATAGTATTAATATTACATCAAATTGTGGTTCAGTTATATTTTTAATATATTTCTATTTGTTTTAATCGAAAGTGTCAACAAATTGACAGAGAAAAGAAATATCGAGATGATTTTTCGATTTGTTATAATAACTTTAATGACAGTGATTCATTTATTTAATGACCACGTTACAAATCACATCTGTGTGTGAAATGATATGGTCAAATGTCACGTGTTGATTACCAGGAAACTTTTGCACAGTCAGGTGAGATTCAATACGATTGTTACTATCTGTGGCTGTACAAAATAATCACAAAATCAAGTAACTAGACGTAAAGACAGCATTTTTATATGGAGAACTTGAACACACCTATTTATGACTTAACAAGAAGGGTTGGATCATGACGAAAACATGGTATGTAAATTGAACAAGTCACTATATGGGTTAAAACAATTCCCTCGCTGCTGGAATGCAAAATTCGACTCTACACCGAATAGAGTTTTAGTAGTAGTTTTAGTATTTATACGGAACAAATTTTAAACAGATTTGAAATGACTAATGCTAATCCTAATACTGTTCCAGTCGACCCTCACATAAAGCCACAGTGGGAAGATACTACCTCACTTCTGCTGTTCATAATAACACAGCTTGTTCCGTCAAATTTTATTTGGCTACCATCGCAAATAATCTGACTTAGACACAATAGATTTGTTGCCAGTTTAGGAACACATAATACTTTTGTAAAAAGCACCTTTTTGTTTTGACCTTCATCGTCATAATGGTCCAACCTCACTTGTACTGAACATTGCACAGATTATACTTTGTTGTCTGCGACTCTGATTTTATGTATGACAGGAGCCGTCATATTTTCAAGCATGTTCTTACGTCTTGTCATGTGTGACGATGCACCGGAAGCCACTTGCCAAGGGTCATTTTGGCTGGATGTTGCCTCAAACACAACAGCATATGATGAACTACTTGCTTTTTGTTGAACATTCTTGGTCCTGGATTTGCATTTGAGGACTTTTATGACCTTACTTGTTACAAGTGTAGCACCTTGAATCCTTACTTGGTTGTTGGTTGTTTTCTTGATGACTGACAATACTGTTGAGTCACTTTCAGATTGTTTAATATCTTGTGATAGTTTTGATTTCACAGAAACTGAAGTTATCTTCATGCCGGAGCTTTCAATAGCAATAATCATTGGTTGATAGGATTCTAGTAGACTGGAGAGCAGCACTGTAAATAGCCATTCATCGTCAACTTCGAAACCAATGTTTCTGAGCTTGTGAGCAGTACACATTATTATGCTCACATATTTCTCTACGTTTTAATATGCAGTAAGTGAAGTATTACAGAGGTCATGCAGCAGCCCATCACAGCGTGTCAACCAAGAGTTATCCCATACTTATTTTGCACTACTACTCTCTTGTATGTGCACGTAATTTATTGAGTCAACTAGTAAATTTTGTTAGTTTTTGCCTTTGAGTCTCGTTTTGTGTCCACAATGACACATGTGGGGGGTTTTATGCAGTCCACAACTTCTCTTACTGTAGATGTGTATTTACAGCAAATCGCTAGGTTACGTAATTATCTCGGCCGGTTAACTTTTCAATTAATGCCAATTGATTTTTTGCTGACAATTTAAGAACCCTTATTCCAGATGTTACGAGAAATCACCTTTCAAATGTCGTATTGACGTTTTAGGTTAACTTTATTACTTTTCTCAGTAAATAAGCCTTTCTGGGCTTAAAAGAATTTATTATTTCTCAAGAAAAATTTATATTTAAAAATTTAGTGTTAAAATTACAACTTAACTGTCCACAGGCGCACAATTCAAATTACAATTTTAACAGTTTATGTGTAGTTTTAGTGCACTCCTACCAGCTCATCGCATCAGTTACAATTGGCTTCCCAAGAGGAGATGAAACATTATTTGTTTTAGGTAGTGTCAAAATTTTTCATTCTTTATAATAGTGTAAGCTACATTGCGCTGTAAATTAGATTTTTTTTAGAAGAATCCTTCAAGTAAACTAATTAGGGTTAACAAGACAGCATTAAGTTAACTAAGGAAAGCATATTATTATATTTAGTTCGCTGGGTCAGCATCAGTAATATTTATACGATCCACATTCCGCACATTTTGGCAGATTGAAATAACCTCTTTCCGTAATTCGCCAAAGAGCATTATGGGATCGGATACCGAACAAAACAAAATTACACAAAGATCAGTTGTCAAGATTGTCAATGGGTTGTCAAAGAATACGAACCGTATTCCATATCAGTCTTCAGAATTTTGCCAAACTAATTTAAGTGTTTCTTTTCTATGAAGCCTTTTTTCTAAATGTTAGTGTATTGATCTTTTTGCTTTAATTCAATTCAATATACATAAATTTGAACACTGAACAATTTCTAACATTATCTCAATCATCTAAATCTTATCAAAATTAAAATTTGCCCTAATGTATATTATTTATTTCCTTGAAAAATATTACTTTTTACCAGTGTGCGTTTATATTCGGATTCAAACTCAGATAAATTTTTATTTATTTATAGATTTTATTATGATTAACTATGAGTGACAATAAAGTATGTATTGTAAGGACATTTATATAAAATTTAAAAAACAAAAGAAAACTTACTGCATTGTCCCGGATGTGAATCGGGACGGTCTCAGTCGGGGATCGTCGTATCGGTACGGATATTCGAATCGGCACGACTTGGGCGCCGTGTCTGAAGGACAAAACTGGTGGGGTGCATCGTATATATATATATATATATATATATATATATATATATATATATATATATATCAGTCACTAAATCAATAAACTATGTGTAGTTTGAGGAGAAAAGACAAGCCAAGTGAAAATCTCAATAAAACCTAAAAGTCTGCCGGCGCTTCAAGAGGCCTTAAGATTAAAATATCGGAACTAGAGGGTGAACTACAACGAATGAAAGTATGTAATGCAGTAAGCTGTCTGCTAAACTGCAGACACCTTCGGTAAATCCTGGAAATACTCCTACTTCTAACACCAATCCTTTCTCCCAACTAGCCACCCCACACCTCCAAAACGCAAGTTTTCCACGAAGTGGGTCACGCCTATAAAGGTGATGTCGAAATCGTCTGATGATGACGCATCCCTGTGCTCACCGAAAGGACATGAAAGTACTGGAAGTCTTTATATCCATTAAGGTCAAAAGCCAAAAGTGAATAATTGGAACAGTTTACCAGCATCTGGTTCTGATTTTTATTCCAATCATTGTGCATCAGTTGATATATTTTTAGTAACTGGAGATTGAAACCTGCCCCGAGTGAATTGGACTAATGATGAGTATAGTGTTTTCATGAGTTCTGAGGTTTACTCATTAAACTATCACTTATCATTAGTTGATTGGGATTTACTTTTTAGCAATATGGATGTTAATGATTGTGAGCACAAATCTTATGAAATTTTATAAAATATGTTCCAACTTGATCTACCTGTAAAAATATTTAAGAACTATGTTTCTTAAGTTGTTCTATAAAGGGCTTATGACATTAACAATTCGTTATTCCTTTGCAGATATTTGAATTTCGTTGTCATAAACAAATTTAAATATTTTTCATAAAATCAAGTAGCACAAAAAGATTTCTTTATTTGGTTACCACCAAACTTTAATCAGTTCATATCGAAACATACCTTTCTTATACATAATTTGTTTTCAGAATAAATTCAATAAATCAAGATTGAAATCTGAAAGTACTATGTAAAAGGCAAATGGTGGAAAGATTCTAGTGGTCCAAGAATTGGATTTAATTGTACGTATAATTTTCATCTGTATTCAAGATTTTTATAATTAATGATATATTTTATGCTAAAACACACACAATTAAATTATTTAATTTAAATAGAAAACAAATAAACTATTTCGACGATTCGTTGGACATCAGGAATTAGTTACACATTGACAGACTGATTACTATCATATAAATGAAGATGAAATGAGCTATGACAAAGCCACACGATATCGGGAAATATGAAAAAAAAAATCCAAGAAATCAAAAAAAGTACAAGAAAAAATCCCAATAAAGAAGAAAACAGCATTACCAAAAGTTCTACCAAAAAGGCTGAGGACTGGAATGTTCCCTTTGGAGTTCCACATATCTGTCTGTGTATAAAGCAGGTACTTTCAATTTGAGAATTAAGCATGTTTATAATAATTATAATTTTATAATTGTGGCGAAGAAATTTTTCCTATTGTAATCTGTACTTTATGACGGTAAATGCGTTTCCTAAATAATTATGTTTATATCATAAATAATTATGTTGTATATAGCTGTAAATCTTTCTACTGAATAATTGGAGGTTGAAAAAATCGACAATGTGTCGAAACCATTTTATAACACCAAACTAAATTGTCGACTTAAGTTAAACTAAGTAATTTTATTTGTAAAGATAAGTTATATTTAATTATTTGTGAATCTCATTTATAGTCTTCCAGTGTAGGTTGAAATATAAGGATGAGATTGATTCGAAACTGTTCTACCATCAACAATATTATAACAAATCGAAATATCATCACGATATTCCTTTGCTCTGTCAATTTGCTGACACTGTGGATTAAAACGAATAGAATTATAAGAAAAGATGGTGAAATGCAATATAAGAATCAAATCAAGTTTTGCTTGGGAGAAGACAACTTTTTTTCTAAATTAAATACTTCTGACATATGTCATAAGGAAACGTAATCTTAGCAACATAAATGTTTTTTTTTGACAAACAATTGGTTGCTATTGAAATAAATGTAGACGAGAGATCTGCAACTGATTTGATTTCAGTGACTTTCAGAACACGTAATCTAAACCTTCAGACAGTAAGTTGCTATTTTTGTAACTGTTTAAATATTTCACCTTTTTAAATCAATAGTAAATTCACGTAGGTGATTCTCTCAGCTTGAATAACTGAGCGACATATTTCAACACTGAAATTTTCTTTTTCAACATTGGTTATCACCCTCAAATGATATACTAATCTTTCCATATTTGATAATTTTATATCGCAAATTATTTAGATTCCTCATGTCTGGATGACAAATTCAAATAATATCAACACAACTTATAAACCAAATCATAAAATAGTAATTTCTATTTTACAATTTTCTGCGTAAATATTGATTTGCAATCTTTGTTCGGTTGAAACTTATAATTAATGGCTTTATCATTTGCAGTTCTGCTAAAATTTTCATCTACTTTGGTGCATATATATTTTTGGTGTCTCCATATTTTCTTGACAGTATGCGTGTTTTGACAACACACTAACAACATCGAGAACTAAAGATGGAGTATTTTCGTTCTGCTTATTCGCGATACTGATCATAGAATGAAGGTATTTTATACTACCAAACATCGCGGACCCTTGTATCCTATTAAGCAGTATTCTTCTAAAATATCTGTAATAATAATAATTATAATATCATAATTGAAAAGAAAGTTTATGCTCCTATAGACATTCAAGAAGTGAGACACAATTTACTTGCTTTACCTATATGCTCCATACTTGCTTTAAAAATATGTTAAAATCGTGGTAGTAACTCTCCATATGCGTTGGGATGTAGATGGAGTTCTTAGGATGCTTTATTTAAATTTGCCATCTGTAAAAAGAAATAATTTTTGAGGGTATTGCAAAAATTATCTTCAAAAATTGATTGAATAAATCATATTGTGGAAGAGACTGAAAAACACAGTGACCAAAGGTTTTTTTGAAAGAAGGAAAATAACGGAGCGATTTTTAATTAAGGATGACTCAATTTGATTATACGGCGTTGTAGTGCATTGATTCAGTCAACCAAAGGGGCGGTATATATAACACGATATTGTACACTAAATACTCTCTGTACTATGTAATATTGTATAACTTTGATTAACCTTTGATATATATACAAATCGGAATTCTTTTTTACAGTTTCTAAGACATCTTGGTGTTTTGATAATATATCATATGCCTAACTTTACTTAAATGAATTTTAATATGATTGGTAATATTTTGATTCAGCAAAATTAAAGCCCACGGGAATTTTTCATGTGACTTGATTTTCGAGAATTTCATGACTAATTAACACTATTTGAAATCAGAGCTCTAAAATAGATATATTTTGTTATTAGTGTAACTGTTCCAATATGATTGATTAACTGCAATAAATTATGTACCTAAGGGAATTCAAATTTAAAAAACAATACAACACTTATTGTAAATTAGTAACTGTTATTTACAATTGTTCCTACAACTTAATTTGAAATATTAACAATTTCAACATTCAAGAGATGCAGTGAAACTTGAGAACACTAGGTATCTCATCATTCAAAAACTCAACAACTACATACACGCCATCAATTTATTTCAGATGTAATTCATAACACATAATTTCTTAAAAGAGTCAAATTTGATGATTAACATCAATGGATTGATTTTAAATGGAAAATGTGTAGGGTTTAACATAATGGTTAAGGCTTGACTAATACCATATGGAATAAATAATGAATTTATTTACTAACAATTTCTTAAAACAGGAGAATAAGTTTTTGAGAGACTCTGAAGCCGATGTCGTTTGTCTGCAGGAGACATTCCTAAAACCAGACATGGGATTCTTTATCCCAGGATACTCTATCCTCCAGGCTGATCGTTTTTCTGGAGCAGGTGGAGGGGTTGGCATTCTGATTCGGAACTCCATCAGGCACCAGAGGATCGATACGTCCCTCTTTCTGGGCGAGTCGATTGGAGTCGAACTCGCCCTAGAAAGTGGTCCGCTTAGGATTGTCTCGGCTTATGTTCGACCGACTGAGAGAGTTTCCTGACTCAATCTCCCGTCCATCCTGCATCCCAACTGTCGTACAGTCATTGCTGGGGACTTCAACAGTAAGCACACAGCGTGGGGTTGTGTAAAATCACTACACCACATCACAAACACCAACGGCGGTTTCCTGCTGCGGGCGTCACTGGACTACCGGTTCTCGGTGGAAACCACCGAGACGCCAAACCACTTCCCTGATAGTCCCTCATGCCGACCTGATATCCTTTCCATTTTCCTCTGCAAAAACATCACAGAGGTGCCGGAGGTCATTAACCACCAGGTGTTGTCTTCGGACCACAACCCGATCTCCCTGGCACTTAACGAGAATTGTTGCCAGTGGGAGCCTCGTAAGAGGAAAACCAACTGGTTGCAATTCCGTTATTTAATGGAAACCACCGATTTGCGGTGCAGGATTTTGAACTCTGAAAGGGATATAGACGGTGAAGTGGATAGGCTGTCAAATGACATCCTGACAGCCTTAGAACGGTCGACGCATGCTTGCCCTAACATCTGCAAGCAGCATAGTCTTCCTGGCGAGGTTGTCACCCTCATCAGGAAGAAAAACCGTAGCAGGAAACTTTGGCAGCGTACTCGGGACCCCTTCATCAAGGCCCGGTACAACGTCCTGAGCCGTGAGGTCCGGGCCTGCCTGCTTGAACTCCGGAGCTCCTCGTTCCAGGAGTTCATAGCAGAGGCCGAACTCCATCCTCGTCGGACCTGGAAAGTCATAAGGTCTATCCGAGGGAGGCGTATGCGCTATCCGCACCTTGTTCATGATGGCATCAAAGTCGTCCTGGACAAGGATAAAGCGGAGGTGTTTGCAACTCCCTTGAGCGGCAATGCTCTCCAAACGCCAGTCTTCCTGGGTTTGTTGTAGAGCACAACTCCATCAGCCGTCAGGTGGACTCTATGACTTTCCCAAAACCTGATAGTGACATTCTTCCTACTTCTCCCAGCGAAGTCAGAGGTATCCTTAAAGCCCTCAATAACCGGAAAAGTCCCGGCCCAGACACCATCCCCAACGTGGCCCTTAAGAAGCTTGCTACCATTCAGGTGGTAATGCTTACTAACATTATAAATGCGATGCTCCGTCTCCACTACTTCCCGTCGGCATGGAAGGTGGCGACGGTAGTGTCCATTTTAAAACCCAACAAACCTGCCCACCTTGCTAGCAGTTATCGTCCCATTAGCCTCCTTTCTTCGCTAAGCAAGGTGGCGGAGCAGGATATTCGGACTCGGCTTGAGGAATTTATGGCTGACCAGCACATCCTGCCGAACGCTCAGTTTGGATTTCGTCAAGGCCATGGTCGTCGAGGACATGGCTGGAAGGCGTAACAAGGGGCAGCATGGTACCATGTTGCTCCTTGATGTCAAGCAGGCATTTGACAGGGTTTGGCACGCTGGTCTAATACACAAACTGGCTTCGTTAAATTTTCCTTCTTATCTGATCGGCACTATCCGCTCTTTCCTTTCCAACCGCTCCTTTCGTTCCAGGGTTGGAAGCGAGTTCTCTTCTTCGAGAACTATTACCGCTGGTGTCCCGCAAGGCTCCAAACTATCTCCTACTCTCTTCAATCTCTATTGTAGCGACATACCATCTTGTCCTAGAGTTACTATAGCAATGTATGCCGATGACGTTGCCTTAATTAGCTCCCACAGATGTATAGTTTATGCGGAGATCCATATTAGGAACTTCCTGCCTAAACTGCTCTGTTGGTACTCTCGATGGAGATTGGAGATCAATCGTTCTAAATCCGAAGCTATCTTCTTCTCAAATCGACGAAGGTTGCCACCTAAATTCCTTATCAATGATCACCAAGTTGAGTGGAGTCCCAGCGCCAAGTACCTGGGTGTCATACTTGACAAGAAACTCAGTTTCTCTCGCCAGGTCACTTTGGTAAAGTAGAAAGCTCTAGCAGCCTTTGTTGCTTTGAAATCTTTCTTCCTTTCTAAACGTCTTTCCTCTTTAGTTAAGCTGCGTGTTTTTAACGCGACAGTCCACTCTCTTTTCACTTATGCTTTTCCTATATGGGGCACCGCCGCCCCTTGGCTCATTAGGTCCCTGCAAGGGACCTACATGTGGCTAGTGAGGTCGGCCCTTGGTGTCCCATACTATATTCGTAACAGACAAGTCTGTTTCGAATACAACATTTCCTCTCTTTTGGAGCTGCGGCGCAAACATGCCCTCAATCTCCGGAGATCTATCTTTCAACACTCTAATCCGGAGATTGCATGCTTGCATGACATCCAACTCTGTGAATCTGACAGATGCAAGAGACCTTGTCTCTTGGCTGTCTAGACCTCTGCATCTCTTTGGGACACCTTTTCTTTAGTATGTGGCGGTTAGCTGCAAACCTCTTTAATTTTTTCCTTCTCTCTATTTTCCTAAACCTATATGGTTATACTCTTAGGGCATGATCTTCGGATCGATGCCCGGAGAGAGGTTTTTAGTCGGTTAGTCCGACACTGCCTTCGACATCCAACAGAATGCGTCTTGTATATTTTCCCCTCTTTGACCCAATAAAAAAAAGAGAACTCTGGACCTGTACGTTTGTTTTGACAACTGACTGACAACTGATATTTCAGTTATTTCATTTTGCTTGTTGGTCGATTTTATATTGGCGATACCAAATATAGAAAGATGATATTCTAAATTGTCGAGATATTCTGAACACGGGATTCTATAATAATAATGGAGGAGCTATCCTCCTGTGACAGTTAACAGAGAAACATTCTTCTGATACAATTTAATTTACAATGCGAAAAAACATCTTATAATTGAAAATAAAGCTTACGCTATAACAGAGTCAAGAATTGAGACACAATTTTCTTAGAAAAGCCATTATTTGGAATACCGATCAGACATGTGTTAGATGATGATATTCTTCCAGGTAAATAGAAAGGAAGAATGTATGAATATTGAATGTGTTTCTTTTGTTTGATAAACAAACTGCCTTCGTTGCTAACGAACCCAGATTATGAACAGAACTATTCTTTGGTAAATTTACCTTCTAAACTTGTTCATTTAGTTATTGCGAAGAGCACAAAAAACTTGAGCAACTTTTATTTATCTTCTAAAGGGTTCTTATCCCATCAAATAACATTCGCAAAGTTCAATTTATATTGTGCATCACAATCTTCAAGTTTTGATTCACCACCACGATTTGAACTTTATTTTAAAGCAAGTATGGAGCATGTAGGTAAAGTAAATTGTGTTTCACCTCTTGAATGTTAATAAAGATTTTTTAGAAAAATACTACTTAATAGGATCCCAGGTTCCTATAATCGCGATTATAAATCAGCAACTAAGGCCAAGTTGTCCAATTTGTCAGCTCTCAAGAAAACGTGGAGACACTTAAAATATATATGCACAAACGTAGATGAAAATTTCAACAAAATTACAAATGATACAGCTATTAATTATAAATTTCATCTGAACAAAGATTGCAAATCAGAAAATTGTAAAGTGGAAATCACTTTTTCATGATTTTGTAAATAAAATGTGTTGACATTATTTGAAGTTGTCATCTAGAGATGAGGAATCTAATTAAATTTTGACATAAAATTAGCAAATTTGGAAAGATTGGTATCTTAGTGTTATTTGAGGGTAATAATCCAACCAAACGTGATAGAAAAAATTCAGTACCTAGCTGAAATTTGCCGCTCACTAATTCTTGCTTAAAGAATCAACTACGTGAATTAACTTTTGATTTAAAAAGGTGAAATAATTAAACATTTACAATAATAGCAACCTACTCTCTGAAGGTTTCGATTACGAGTCACTGAAATCAAATCAGTTGCAGATCTCTCGTCGACATTTATTTTGAATCAAAGAAATACTGTCTGTGATTCTGCAGATAATTAACATGTGAATAGAAATTGCTTTTGTTAACATTGTTAACTTTATACTTAAATGCCGATATATACTTTGTTGCTAAGAGAGGTGAGGGATGTCGTCTTTCAAGTAAATTTGATTTGATCTTGCATTGTATTAATATTACATCAAGTTGTGGTTCAGTTATATTTTTTGGTATAATTCTATTCGTTTGAATCCACAGTGTCAACAAATTGACAGAGCAAAGAAATATCGAGATGAGATGAGTTATACTAAATGGTAGAACTGTTTCGAATGAAATTCATCCTTATATTTCAACCTACACTAAATGACTATAAATGTGATTCCCAAATATTCATATATAATATAACTTTTCAAATAAAACTACTTTGTTTACCTTTAAGTTATGTGGTTAATTTAATATAAGTTTGGTTGTTAATAAATGGATTCGACCCATTGTCGATTTTTTTAACTTTAAACTATTCAGTGGAGGTACTTAAAAGTTATATGCAACATATTTTTTTAGGAAACACATTTAGTGATTACAGTACAGATTAAAATTTAAGGAAAAATTACTTCGGCACTAATCTAAAATTATAATTGCTATAAACAAGCTTCATTCTCAGATGATAGATGAGTTGAAACCTAGATCCACACTATGGAAACATTTCCATAAAATGAAAGTACTTGCTATATACAGAGATAGAAATGTGGAACTCAAACGGGAACATTCCAGTCCTCAGCCTTTTTGGTAGAACTTTTGAATACGGTTTCTTGGTAATGATGTTTTCTTCTTTATTGTGATTTTATCTTGTACTTTTTTCGGATTTCTTGGATTTTTTTTCATATTTCATAGCCTCAGAGAAAATATTTGCCGATGTCGTCAGGTTGTGTCGTGGCTCATTTCATCTTCATTTATATGATGGTAATCAGCCTTTCCATGTGAACGTAACTCCTCGTGCCCAACGAATCGTCGAAATACTTTAAAAAAGATATATAAAATTAATATTAAATATTAATTTTATTATATATACCAATTTTATTTGTTTTTCATTTAATTTAAATAATTTAATTGTGTGTTTTAACATAAAATATGTCATTAATTATAAAAATCTTGAATACAGATGAAAATTATACTTACATTTAAATCCAATTATTGGGCCACTAGAATCTCTACACCATTTGCCTTTTGCATCGTACTTTAAGATTTCAATCTTAATTTATTCTGAAAACAAATTAATTAGGTATTAATGTGTTGTTTTAAGGAGCGTCATATACATGAAAGTACTTATTCTTTGTTTAGTTGGGAATTCCTGTAAGTAAATTAATGAATTTAGACAAAAATATTCCCTAAAAATAACAGTTTGATACGATCTGTTTCATTTCTAGCATTACTATACACAAGTATTTCTTCCGATTATCATTTCCAATGAGGCAGGGACTCATTAATAAAAGCGAGAATATTTATCTAATAATTTTGAATTGAAGCGTAGGAGCAACTTCAGAGAGATGTGGTTCGTATGAAACAAAAGTTTGAACTGATTAAAGTTTGGTGGTAAACAAGTAAAGAAAACTTTTTGGTCTACCTGATTATATGAACAAAATTGAAATTAGTTTATGACAACGAAATTCAAATGTCTACAAATGAATAACGAATAGTTAATGTTATAAGCTCTTTAGAGAACAACTTAGGAAACATAGTTTTTAATTTTTTTACATATAGATAAAGTATAGAATTTCATAAGACACAATCAACCAATGATAATTGATAGTTTAAACTGTAAACCTCAGTACTCATGCAAACACTATACTTACTCATCATTGGTCCAATTCACTCGAGGCAAGTTATGTTAGAATATCTAGACATCGTGTATAACGGTTGTGATGACAACGGAGAATAAAAACAACAGAAGAGCGTGGTTATAGAAACAGAGTTAAGTTGTAAGAGCAGAGTTAGTTGTATACAGCCCACCAATGTTGTAAAATAGTCAATAAGCGTTTTACTGAGTACCTTGCATTATCATTCCACGTCGCCTTGTAAGCAGGCATATTCTAACTATTAACTTTTGTATTTTGACCTTAATTGAAACAAATACTTCCAGTGCTTCCGTGTCCTTTCGGTGAGCACAGGGGTGCGTCGTCAGGATTTCGAGAACACCTCCATAGGCGTATCCCACTTTGTGGAAGACTTCTGCGTGTTGGAGGTGTGGGGTGGCTGGTCGGGAGGAAGGATTGGTGTTAGGGTTAGAAGTAGGAGTACTTCCAGGATTTACCGATGGTATCTGTAGCTTAGCAGACAGCTTAATGCATTACTTACTTTCATTCGTTGTAATTCACCCTCTAGTTCCGAGATTTTAATCTTAACGTCTAGTTTTCAGGTACCTCTTGCCTTAACTTTTTCGCGGACTCTACACATGGTTTATTGGTTTAGTAACCGAGGTTACCAGCCAAATTAACAACTCTTCTCTTTTGTCTGAATATGGCAACTCTTATAACTAAATTCAAACAGAAGGACGAACGTTATCTCTAACTCCATTTGGGGGTCTGATGTCGGTGTGGCGCTTTGCCGAATTTTGCTGTTGTTACTTACTTTAGATAGTTAACTCTTTCGGAACTTCGAACGGAGTCGTGCTCAGGGTTTACCGCGCGGTTGACCTTTCTTTCTGCTAATAGAACCTGGATTTGAACCGCCTTTTCCTTTTCTTCATTCACGGTTTTTGTCTCTTAGTATGAACTTCTTGTGGAACGGAACTGGCGATGTGCCGTCCGGTTCCAATAGGATTCGGAACCACTCGACCTTTTGCAGGCACACTTGCTGTTTTCGCATTTCATTATCGCTAATTCGGTTATTAAACTGTTTATAGTACGAAAACAAAAATTTAATTCAGTTGTTTCTTGGATTGGTAACCAAGGTTACCAGACAGGTAAACAAATTTTTTCATTTGTTTGAATTTGGTAACTAACTAAATTCAGACAAAAGATGGACACTAAATAAACACAAAAATATCACTACAAACACTTTTGAAAACTGAGGTGTGAGTGTGATGAGAATAATAGTCGATGTTACAAGAAAACTAATCGTTTATTATATTATTACAAAGTGTGCACTCGGCTAGAAACGTCAAAGACTAAAAACTAAGAACTAAAAACCCTTCGTAGCATGACGCTTGCGTTAGGGCATCTATACAGAGGGGTTCCAAGTATCAATGTGCAATTTCATTCCTTAACAAACACTTTTCCGTAGTTGCTACTCAAATTTGGATAAATGGCGATTGTTACCGCTGCCATTGGTAACGACAGAAAGGTCTCTTATTGTTAGCGACTTTTGTCAATTGTTCAAAGTGCACCAGGAAATATTGTTGATAGTAACAATTTTTGTTTGAGTTGTTCGTCCTTCCTCTGCCTGCATTTAGTTATAATAGTTACCATAATCGAAAGAGAAAAGTTGTTAACGCTAATCCCAAATCTTTATCCCAACCAGCCACCCTCACTCCTGCAAAGTCTTCCAGCTCCAAAACGCAGGAACTCGGTCACCCCCAAGGAGGTGATGTCGAAATTGTCTAACTACGATGCACCAGTTATGGTTCAGTATTCAAATTTATGTATATTGAACTGTATTAAAGTATTTTAGACCAAGTACACTAAGAATTAGAAGAGACTTCTCATAGAGAAGAAAATTTTAAATTGGTTTGGGAAAAAACAGCGCTAATGATTAGCCGTCTCAGATCTCAGTTTCGGTTAATATTTTTTGACAGCTCATTGACAATCTTGGCAACTGATCTTTGTGTAATTTCGTTTCGTTTGGTGTCCAATAATATAATGCTCTAAAGGCGAATTACTGAGAGAGGTTATTTCAATTTGCCAAAATATGCGGAAAGTAGGAAGGTCCTAATTATGTGATGTGAATTTATAAGTTTAACAAAATTGAAAAAAAGCAGCTAAAAAGATGTTTAAGTGTTATTATTATCTTATCAAAGAAAATATATAAAATTTTGATATTTGTTAGGAATAGCAATGTCTAATTAACAATTCACACACTTTTGTCGATGCATATTCTTCAGACAACAAAAGTTTGTTTTACTTTTGATTAATAAACATATCGCCTTCATTGCTGTTGAAACCTGAATATGTACAAAATATCATTTGATTTCAAAACTGATCTTGAACAATTATTTGGTAACTTCTTAAAATTTCGTCATTGAAAAGACAAAAACAACAAAAGAAATAAGTATTTACACTTCGTTAGCTGTTTGTTTCACTTTTTTGCCTTCAATGCAGACACAAATCTAATATTTTTGTTTATATTCAAAACGTAATTATAATTTTGTCCAGATTGATGTTTTCAATGAACTCAGAAGTCTTTATTTATCTAGTAATAGAGGTCCTTATGATATTCTTTCTACAGTATTGAATGAATTGTGGATTTTCATTAACAAAGCCTCTAACAATGAAACTTAATATGTTTTTAAAATCTACTTTATTTCCTAACGTACGTAAAAAATCATTTGTTATACCTATCTTAAAGGATGGAGATAGTTTACTTGTTGTTTTCCAAGATTGTCCAAAAAAATCATTTCCAAAATAATTATGCCATAGTTCCAAAATATTATAAATGAGAGTCTACATGAATTTTGCAAATATAAATCTTCTGCGACCAACCTTCTTATTTATAAACTCTCGACAGTTGGTGCTCTTGAAAATCATTTACAGGTTGATGCTGTTTATACAGACATTTAAAAGGCATTTGATCGAATCTGCCATGATTTATTGTTTGCTAAACTAAATGGGCTGGATTTGACAAGTAATTTTTCCTCTGTAAATAATTATAACGATTGTAATGTAAAGTGATTAGATTTTATAAAAAAATTAATCAACACCATATTCGCAAGTTATACTTTAGATAAAAGATATTAATGTAATGTGTTTGAAATTTAAAAATGAGTAATAGATTGGGCGGTAGTTTTTCTAGAAAAGTTGGTTCGGCTCAAGGAAACTGAATTTGGGTAAATGTAAAAGAAAAGCTGGAGAATATCTTGATGCGTTTGCCCACACATTAAAGTAGCTTTTTACACAAATACTGCTGTAGGATCCCAGGTTTTGCGATGTTTTGTCATATAAAATAACCTCTTTCCATAATCGGTATCGCGATTATAAGTACAGCAATTAAGCAGAACGAAATACTCTCACATTAGCTGTCAAAATTGCCAGAGTTGTCAAAACGTGCGGACTCCTTAGGAACTCGTTAGGAATATTTAAACAATTACAATAATGGCAACTTGATGCCATTATTGTGGAGATGTCGATTACTAGTCCTGAAAGTCACGGAAATCAAATTAGTTGCAGATCTATCGTCGACATACAAAAACTGTCTGTGATTCTGATAGATAATTAACATGTGAAAAGAAATTGTTTTTGTTAACTTTGTTAACTTTATATTTCCATTAGAATAGATTGCTGCTAAGAGAAGTTCCAACTATTATAATTTAGTTTGAATATGTGATACGGACGACGTGAGGGATGAAATTGAAAACAGGATAACTAGATGTATATACACATAAATAAAATTTTAATTAATTAGTAATTACAAAACTAAACGAACATTTGGGAGTGGGTGTTGGACTGAGTGACATTTTACGAACTTTCAAGTTTCAATAGCAACGAAGGAATTTTGTGTATCAAATAAAAGAAAATAATATTTATGTTGCTAAGATTACGATTCCTTGTGACATATGCCAGACGTTAAAATATAAACAAAACATCCAATGTCCAATTGAACCTTATTCGAAATATGTAATTTAGAAAAAAGTTGTCTTCTTTCAAGTAAATTTGATTTGTTTCTTCCATTTCTTCTTTTATTGATGATCCTTGGTCCTGGATTTGCATTTGAGGACTTTTATGACCTTACTTATTACAAGTGTATCACCCTTACTTACTTTGTTTCTTTTGGTTGGTATTGTTGACTGAGAATACTGTTGAGTCACTTTCAGGTTGTTTAACATCTTGTGATAGTTTTGATTTCACAGAAATTGAAGTTATCTTCATGCCGGAGCTTTCAATAGCAATAATCATTGGTTGATAGGACTCTGGTAGACCGGAGGGTAGCAATGTAACTAGCCATTCATCGTCAACTGCGAAACCAATGTTTCTGAGCTTGTGAGCAGTACACATAATTTTGCTCACATATTTCTCTACGTTTTGACATACAGTAAGTGAAGTATTATAGAGATCACGCAGCAGCCCATCACAGCGTGTCAACAAAGAGTCATCAAATACTTATGAAAACGTATCCCATACTTCTTTTGCAGTACTAATCTCTTGCATGTGCACGTAATTTATTTAGTCAACTAGTAAATTTATCTTAGTTTTTGCCTTTGTGTCTCGTTTCGTGTCCACAATGACACATGTGGTGGGGTCTATGCAGTTCCACAACTCCTCTTGCTGTAGTATGTTTTTAGAGCAAATCGCCATGTTACGTAATTATCTCGGCCGGTTAACTTTTCAATTAATGCCAATTGATTGTTTGCTGACAATTTAAGAACCCTTATTCCAGATGTTACGAGAAAACACTTTTCAATTGTCGTATTGACGTTTTAGGTTAACTTCATTACTTTTCTCAGTAAGTAAGCCATTCTGGGCTTCCCTGGGCTTTTCTGGCTCCATAACCTGTTAATTTTTCTTAAAAGAATTTATTATTTCAGAAGAAAAACTTATATTTAAGAATTTAGTGTTAAAATTACAACTTAACTGTCTACAGGCGCACAATTCAAATTACAATTTTAACAGTTTATGTGTAGTTTCAGTACACTCTTACAGGTCATCACAACAGTTACAATTGGATTCCCAAGAGGAAATGAAACATTATTTGTTTCAAGATGTGTTATAATTTTTCATTCTTTATAATAGCCTAAGCTACATTGCGCTGTAAATTGAGAAGAATGCTTCAGGTAAACTACTTTTGGTTAACAAGACAGCATTAAATTAACTGAGGAATGCATATTATCGGATTTTGTAAGCTGAGTCAGCTCGTTGATTAATATTTATGTGATCCCATTTTCCGCACATTTTGGCAGACTGAAATATCCTCTTTCTGTAATTCGCCAAAGAGCATTATAGGATCGGACACCAATCAAAACAAAATTACACAAAGATCAGTTGTCAAGATTGTCAGTGAGTTGTCAAAATATAAGAGCCGAAACTGAGACTGAGACGTCTAGCCATTAGCGCTACCAAATAATTCCATTCAATTAGAAACGTTAAATAATTACTTTAATAACAAGGAGTTTATTTTCTATGAGAAGGCTCTTCTAATTCTTTGGGCACTTGGTCTAAAATACTTTAATACAATTCAATATACATAAATTTCAACACTGAACCATAAATGGTGGGGTGCGTCGTAGTTACACAATTTCGACATCACCTCCTTGGGGGTGACCGAGTTCCAAGAAGTTTTCTGAGTTTTGGAGCTGGGAGACTTTGCAGGAGTAGGGGTGGCTAGTTGGGACAAAGATTTGGGATTAGCGCTAGGAGTAGGGGTACCATCAGAGTTTACCGATAGTATCCCTAGTTTAGACGACAAAGCTGTGTAAGCATTCTTTCACCCTCTGTATCTCACCTTCTAGTTCCAAAATTTTATTCCTAAGGAAATCGGGTACCTCTGGAAACGTCAGCAGACTTTTGGGGTTTATTGAGTTTTTCACTTAGCTTTTCTTTTTTCCGGACCCTACACATAGTTTATTGGTTTAGTAACCGAGGTTACAAGCCAAATTAACAACTCTTCTCTTTCGATTATGGTAATTATTATATCAAAATTCAGACAAAAGAAGGACGAACAACTCAAAAAAAAATTGTAATTTTCAACAATATTCCCGGGTTGCTACCCACACTTTGAACAATTGACAAAAGTCGCTAACAATAAGAAACTTTTCTGTTGTTATCAATGGCAGAGGTAACGATCGTCATTTAACCAAGTTTCGGTAGCAACTACGGAAAAGTGTTGGTAGTGATATTTTCGTTTTTATTTAGTGACCCTATTAAAGTTCCTATTAAAAGACAAGAGCCGAGAAATAAGAAAAGGAAAAGGAGGCCCAAATCCAGGTTCTATTGGCAGAAAGGAAAGCGGTACCACATCCAACGACACAGCTAGTTATTGTAAAGCCTCAGTTTTGATCGGTTACCTTAGAGTACATTAGAGTACCAATTAATTCTCTGTATCGTGTGGGGTCTTTGAATGGTTTTAAATCTCTTTTAAATTTTGAGTGGCAGTCATAGTGTTTTAATTGGATTGCAATCTACCATTCTGAATTTCTCTGAAATATATTTTTTTTGTTTAAGTGTTACTCCTTTCTTACTTTGGTTAATTTCTATTCTAAAGAAAAACCTAGCAATCTTTGATCTTCAATTTCTCAGCTAATTCTCTCTTAATTTCATTACCAGTTTGATTTTCGACAGTTCTTTTGTACTCCTTATATTTTTCAAAAACTTCTCTCTTTGACTTAAGGAAAAAACCTAGCACCACCTATTATATTCGTCTATTAATGTAAGAAGATATCTTGATCCACCGCTGAATCTGACTCGCATTGGTCCGCAGATATCTGAATGAACAATATTCAGTAACTGCTTACTTCTTCCTTCTCTATCAGTAAAGGGTTTCCTTGCGTGCTTACCTCGTTGACATTGTCACACCACATGGGTAATTTATCATTATCCAATTTATTACCGTGTACCAGTCGCTTTCTGTACAAATCCTGTACGCCTTTATAATGTAGGTACTCTAGTTGTCTATGCCACAGGACCATTTTGTTTGAAATTCTATGCATTATTCACTTGTAGACATTTGAATTTCGTTGTATATAAACATATTACAATATTTTTCATAAAATCAAGTGGCCCAAAAAGTTTTCTTTATTTGTTTACAACAAAACTCTAATCAGTTCAGACTTTTATTTCATAAGAAACACATCTTTCTGAAGTTGCTCCTACGCTTCAATTCAAAATTAATAGTTAAATATTCTCTCTTTATTAATGAGGTTCTTCCTCATTGAGAATTGTAATTAGCAGAAATACTTATGTACAGTAGTGCTAGAAATGAAACCGATCTTACCAAACTGTTATTTTTAGGGAATAGTTTTGGCTAAATTCATTATTTATATTTACAGGAATTCCCAACTAAACACAGAATAAGGCTCCATAAAATAACACATTGATTTATTTTCAGAATAAATTATGATTATTTTTTTATTGGAGCAAAGAGGGGAAAATCTACAAGACGTAGTGCCGGACTTTACCGACTAAAAACCCCTCTCCGGGCAATGATCCGAAGATCATGACCTAAGAGTAGTTAACCATAAAGGTTTAGGAAAATAGAAGGGAAAACTAAAGAGGTACGTAACAATCGCTACATAGTAAAGAAAAGATGTTCAAAAGAGACGCAGAGGTCTAGACAGCCAAGAGACAAGGTCTCTTGTATCTGTCGGATTCACAGGGTTGGATATCATGCAAGCATGCAATCTCCGGATTAGAGTGTTGAAAGATAGATCTCCGGAGGTTGAGGGCATGCTATTTTCTCTGAGGCTATGAAATATGAAAAAATATGCAAGAAATCCGAAAAAAGGTCAAGAAAAAGTCACAATAAAGGAGAAAACAGCAATACCAAGAAACCGTCTTCAAAAGTTCTATCAAAAAGGCTGAGGACAGGAATGTTCCCATTGGAGTTCCACATATCTGTCTGTGTATAAAGAAGGTACTTTCAATTTATGGAAAGTTTTCCATAGTATGGGCATACGTTTCAACTCAAATAACATCTGAGAATTAAGCATGTTTATAGTAATTATAATATTTGAATTGTGCCGTAGTAGTTTTTACTTATATTTTAATCTGTAATTTATGACGGAAAATGTGATTCATAAATAATTATATTGTGTATATCTGTATATTTTTCCACTGAATAATTGGATGTTGAAAAAATCGGCAATGTGCCGTAACCATTTTATAACACCAAACTAATATTAAAATATCGACATAAGTTAAACAAAGTAGTTTTATTTGTAGTTAGTTATGTTGTATTTAAATATTTGGGAATCTCATTTATGGTCATCCACTAGGTTGAAATACAAGGATGAGATTGATTCGAAACAGTTCTCCATCAAAAATATTATAACAAATTGAAAAATCATCACGATATTCCTTTGCTCTGTCAATTTGCTGAGACAGTGGATTAAAACGAATTATAAGAAAAGATATAACTGAACCACAATTGGGTGTTATATTAATACAATGTAAGAATCAAATCAAATATGCTTGAGAGAAGACAACTTTTTTATAAATTACTACATAGTTCTGACATACGCCATAAAGAAACGTAATTTGACATGTTATTTTATTTTTTGACAAACAATTCGTTGCTATTGATACTTGTTTGCAAAATGTCACTCAATCACACACTCACTCGTTTTATTTTTTAATTACAAATTAATTAAAATTTTATTTGTTTTCAATTCTATTCCTCACCTTATAGTAGTTGAAACTTCTCTTAGCAGCAATCTAATCTAATGGAAATATAAAATTAACAAAGTTAACAAAAACAATTTCGTTTCACATATTAATTACCTGTCGAAAATAAATGTCGACGAGAGATCTGCAACTGATTTAATTTCAGTGACTTGCAGGGCTCGTAATCTAAACCTTCAGACGGTAAGTTGCTATTTTTGTAACTGTTTAAATATTTCACCTTTTTAAATCAACAGTAAATTCACGTAGTTAATTCTTTCAGCTTGAATAAGTGAGCGACAGATTTCAACTATGCACTGAATTTTTTCCTTCACCTTTAATTATCACCCTCAAACAACACTAATATACCAATCTTTCCATATTTGAAAATTTTATGTCGTAAATTATTTAGAATCTTCATGTCTGGATGACAAGTTCAAATAATGTTAACACAATTTATAAACCAAATCATGAAATAGTGATTTCTATTTCACAATTTTCTGGGGAAATAAAGATTTGAAATCTTTGTTGGGTTGAAATTTATAATTAATAGATTTATCTGTTGCAGTTTTGTTAAAACTTTCATCTACTTTAGTGCATATATATTTTCAGTGTTTCCATATTTTCTTGGGAGTAGGCATGTTTTGACAAAACACTGACAACATCATCGAGAACTAAAGTTGTAGTATTTTCGTTCTGCTTATTCGGTTATCATATAATCGCGATACCGATCATGGAAAGAAGTAATTATATACAATCAAACATCGCGGAGCCTTGTATCCTATTAAGCAGTATTCTTCTAATATATCTGTAATAAGGTATATCATAATTGAAATGTAAGTTTATGCTCTTATAGACATTCAAGAAGTGAGACACAATTTACTTGCTTTACCTGTATGCTCCATACTTGCTTCAAAAATATGTTAAAATCGTGGTAGTACCTCTCCATATGCGTTGGGATGTAGATGGAGTTCTTAGATACTTTATTTAAATTTGCATTCTGTAAAAAGGAATAATTTTTGAGGGTATTGCAAAAATTATCTTCAAAAATTGATTGAATAAATCATATTGTAGAAGAGAATGAAAAACACAGTGACCAAAGATTTTTTTGAAAGAAGGAAAATAACGGAGCGATTTTTAATTAGGGATGTCTCAATTTGATTATACGGCGTTGTAGTGCGTTGATTCAGTCAACCAAAGGGGCGGTATATATAACACGATATTTTACACTAAATACTCTCTGTACTCTGTAATATTGTATAACTTTGGTTAACTTTCGATATATATACAAATCGGGATTTTTTTTTACAGTTTCTAAGACATTTTGGTGTTTTGTTAATATATCTTATCTCCTAACTTTATTTAAGTGAACTTTAAATATAATTGGTAATATTTTGATACAACAAAATAAAAGCCCACGGGAAATTTTCATGTGGCTTGATTTCCGAGTATTTCATGATTAATTAACACTATTTGAAATCAGAGCTCTGAAATAGATATATTTCGTTATTAATGTAATTGTTACAATATTCCGCCTTGATTAACTGCAATAAATTCTGTATCTAAGGGAATCAAAATTTAAAAAAAACAATAGAACACTTGTTGTAACCTAGCATCTGTAATTTACAACTGTTCCCAAAACTTAATTTAAAATATTAACAATTTCAACATTCAAGAGATGCTGTGAAACTTTGGAACAGTAGGTGTCTCACCATTCAAAAAATCAACAACAACATACGCGCCATTAATTTATTTCAGATGTAATTCATAAGGAATAACACATAATTTCTAAGGAAAGTCAAATTTGATGATTAACATCAGTGGATCAAATTTAAATGGAAAATGTGTGTGGTTTAAATTAACGGTTAAGACTTGAATAATACTATTTGGAGTAAATAATTAAATTATTTATTAACAATTTCTTAAAACGAGAGAATAAGTTTTTGAGAACTCTGGTTCTGTACGTGTGTTTTGACAACTAACTGTCAACTGATGTTGGAGATTTTGCTTGTTGGACGATTTTATAATGGCCTTACCAAGTACACAAAGTTGTTCTTCTAAATTGTCGAGATATTCTGAACACAGGATCCTATAATAATAATCGAGGAGCTATTTTCCTGTCACAGTTAACTGTGTAGCATTCTGCTGATATAATTTAATTTACAATGCGAAAAAATATCTTATTCTTGAAAATAAAGCTTACGCTATAACAGAGTCAAGAATTGAGACGCAATTTACTTGGAAAATCATTTACTTAGAATACCGATCAGACATGTAGTAGATGTTAAGATTCTGCATATAGCATATAGATAAACCAAGTAAATTGTGTGTCACCTCTTAAATGTTTATCTTTCTTTTCAGTTATGTTATACCTTATTGTACGGTAAAGTAGTTTTTTTAGAAAAATACTACTTAAAATGATCCCAGGTTCCTATAATCGCGATTATAAGATTAGCAACTAATTAGAATGAAAATACCCCAACATGCCCAAGTAGTCTAATTTGTCAGCCAGTTATCAAAACGTGCGTAGCGGTTACGAGCTCTCAAGAAAACGTGGAGACACTTAAAATATATATGCACTAAAGTGGATGAAAATTTCATCAAAATTATAAATGAGCTATTAATTATAAATTTCAACTCAACAAAGATTGCAAATTTTTACACAGAAAATTGTGATTTGATTTTGTTTATAAATTGTGTTGTCATAATTTGAACTTGTCATCTAGACATGAGGAATCTAAATAGATTTTGACATAAAATTAGCAAAATTAGAAAGATTGGTATCTTAGTGTTGTTTGAGGGTGATAATCCAACCAAACGTGAAAGAGAGAAATTCAGTACCTAGTTGAAATTTACCGCTCACTAATTCTTGCTTAAAGAATCAACTACGTGAATTATTTTTTGATTTAAAAAGGTGACATATTTAAACAGTTACAATAATAGCAACCTACTGTCCGAAGGTTCCGATTACGAGTCACTGAAATCAAATCAGTTGTAGATGTCTCGACGACATTTATTTTCCATCAAAGGAATACTGTCTGTGAATCTGACAGATAATTAACATGTGAATAGAAATTGTTTTCATTAACTTTATACTTAAATGCAGAAATATATTTTGCTACTAAGAGAGGTGGGGCAAGTAACTTGCCTGATGTATATACACATAAATAAAATTTTAATTAATTAGTACAAAATTAAACGAACATTTTGGAGTGAGTGTTGTATTGAGTGACATTTTGCAATCTTTCCTGTTTCAGTTGCAACGAAGGGAGATATGTTAGTCAAATAAGAGAAAATAACATTTATGTTGCTAAGATTACGTCACCTTATGATGTATGTCAGCCTGTCCAATTATAGGCAAGAGTTATGGTCAATTCAATTAAACCTAATTCAAAATATGTGGTTTGGAAACACGTTGTCTTCTTTCAAGTAAATTTGATTTGATCTTATATTGTATTAATATTACATCAAATTGTGGTTCAGTTATATTTTTTGTTATAATTCTATTTGTTTGAATCCACAGTGTCAACAAACTGACAGAGCAAAGAAATGTCGAGATGAGTTATAATAACTTTAATGATAGAACTGTTCCAAATTAATTTCATCCTTATATTTCTACTTACACAAAATGACTATAAATGTGGTTCCCAAATATTTAAATATAATATAACTTTCCAAATAAAACTACTTTGTTTAAGTTTTGTGGTTAATTTAATTAATTTTAACCTCCAATTAGTTAGTGGAAAGAAGTACTTAAAAGATATATGCGACATAATTTTAGGAAACACATTTACTGATTACAGTACAGATTAAATTTTAAGGAAGAATTACTTCGGCGCTATTCTAAAATTATAATTAGAATAAACAAGCTTAATTCTCATATGTACGATGAGTTATAACGTAGGTCCGTACTATCGAAACATGGGACTCGAGATGGCAATGTGTGGGACAAGAATTGAACTTCTGTCCAAAGAAAATTTCGACACGAGGCGGATTCAGGTAGAGGCGTTACTTACCAAAATCGATACCTGGGATTTCGTTAATGGTGAAGTATCAAGTCAGGGTGACACAAAAAGTGAATCAGCGCTTAAAACGTGGATGTAAATAAGATAAAAAGGTAAATGCGGACATGATCCTATGCATAAGCCCATCGGACCTCAAGAGTATCAAAGGATGCGAGATTTCCAAAGATGTATGGATTAAATTGGACTAAATCCATGCTTCAAATGGACCGGCACTATTGAAACAATTATTTTATATATTTTATATATATTATTTATTTAAGTATAAATAAAATTGGATAACGATAAATTACCCACGTGGTGTGACATATATCAACGAGGTAAACAAGCAAGGACAAACTTTACTGCCAGAGAATTAAGAATTAAGCAGTTACTGAATATTGTTCATTCAGACATCTGCGGACCAATGCGAGTTAGAACCAATGGTGGATCAAGATATCTTCTAACATTTAGGTGTATTTTCTCATGTCAAAAGGAGAATTTCTTGAAATATTTAAGGAATACAAACGAACTGTCGAAAATCAAACTGGTAATGAAATTAAGAGAGAATTAGCTGAGAAATTGGAGATCAGAGAATGCTAAGTTTTTTTTGGAATAGAAATTAACCAAAGCAAGAAAGGAGTAACACTTTAAAAATGTTCAAAGTTCCCACATGATACAGAGAATTAATTGGTACTCTAATGCAGCCGATCAAAACTGGGGCTTTACAATAATTAGCTGTGTCTTTCTGACAATCGAACCTGGATTTGAGCCGCTTTTTCAGTTTCTTATTTCACGGTTTTTGTCTCTTAATAGGAACTTCTTCTGAAATGGAACTGGCGATGTGCCGTGTGGTCCCAATAGGACTCTGAAGCACTCGAACTTCTTGCAGGCACGCTTGCTGTTTTCGCATTTCATGACCGCTAATTCAGTTATTAAATTGTTTATAGTACGGAAACCAAAACTTAATTCGGTTGTTTCTTGAATTGGAAACCAAGGTTACCAACCAAGTAAACAATTTTTTTTATTTGTCTGAATTTAGTAACTAACTAAATTCAGACAAAAGATGGACAGATTTCGGTAGTTGCTACTCAAACTTGGATAAATGACGATTGTTACCGCTGCCATTGGTAACGACAGAAAAGTCTTTTATTGTTAGCAACTTTTGTCAATTGTTCAAAGTGTGGTTAGCAACCAGGGAATATTGTTGATAGTAACAATTTTGGTGTGAGTTGATTGTCATTCTTCTGTTTGAATTTAGTTATAATAGTTACCATATTCGAAAGAGAAGAGTTGTTAATTTGGCTGGTAACATCGGTAACTAAATCAATAAACTATGTGTAGTGTCCGGAAAAGAGACAAGCTAAGTGAAAAACTCAATAAAACCCAAAAGTCTGCCGACCTTTCCAGAGGTACCCGATTTTCTTAGTGTTCAAATTTATGTATATTGAATTGTATTAAAGCATTGCATATTCTTCAGACAACAAAAGTATGTTTTACTTTTGATTAATAAACATATCTCCTTCATTGCTGTTGGAACCTGAATATGTACAAAATGTAATTTGATTTCAAAACTGAACTTGAACAATTATTTGGTAACTTACAATTTCGTCGTTGAAAAGACGAAAACTACAAAAGAAATAAGTATTTACTTTTTACACGTGAGCCGTTTGTTTCATTTTTTAGCTTTCAATGCAAACACAAATTTAAGCAATATCGTTTTGTCATGAAAATATTTTTGTTTATATTCAAAAAATAATAATAATTTTTTCCAGATTGATGTTTTTAATGAACTCAGAAGTCAGATTTATCTAGTAATAGAGGTCCTCATGATATTCCTTCTACAGTTTTGAATGAATTGTGGATTATCATTAACAAAGCCTCTAACCATGAAATTTAACTTGTTTTTAAAATGTGCTTTATTTCCTAATGCACAGAAAAATTCATTTATTATACGTACCTTAAAGAATGGAGATAGTTTACTTGTAACAAATTTAGGCCTGTATGAAAAATGTTTTGTATTCCATAATTGTCCAAAAAAATTCATTTCCAAAATAATTATGCCATAGTTCCAAAATATTATAAATGAGAGTCAACACGGATTTTGCAAATGTAAATCTTCTGCGACCAACCTTCTTATTTATAACAATTCGACAGTTATTATTTACAGGTTGATGTTGTTTATACAGACTTTTAAAAGGCATTTGATAGAATCTGCCATGATTTATTGTTTGCTTAACTAACTGGGCTGGAGTTGTCAAGTAAGTTTTCCACTGTATCATATCATAACGATTGTAATGTAAAGTGATTAGTTTTTTAAAAAAAAATAAATCAACATTATTTTCGAAAGTTACACTTTACATAAAAGATTTTAATGTAATATGTTTGAAATTTAGAAATGTGTAATAGATTAGGCGGTAGTTTATCTAGAAAAGTTGGTTTGGCTCAAACTAAAATGAATTTGCGTAAATGTAAAAGAAAAGCTGGTGAATATTCTGGTGCTGAAAGAGTTCAAACACAGAGGTTCAAGAATACAGATATTATTAAAAAGCACTGATTGCAGAACAATTTTTAAATGGGATGGACAGTAATTTAGCATATAAATTCCAGCTTAAAGTATGCGTTATTGTTGAAGAAGAAATTATGAGTAGAAATATTTAATCTTTCCATTTCTCTGTTAACATCATCTATTACTGACTAGTAATTAATAAGTCAACTTAGTTGTCACGCCCTTCCAAATTCTGTCAATGTCAAAACTTTTCGGGTTATTCATCAAACTCTCTAATACCCTCAAAAATTATTTCTTTTTACAAATTGCAAATTTAAATAAAGCATCCTAAGAACTCCATTTACAATTCAACGCATATGGAGAGTTACTACCACGATTTTAACACATTTTTAAAGCAAGTATGGAACATATAAGTAAAACAAGTAATCGTGTCTCACTTCTTGAATGTCTATAATAGTGTAAGCGTTCCTTTTAATTATGTTGCCCTTGTTGCACTATAAAGTAGATATTTATAAAAATACTGGTTAATAGGATCCCAGGCTCTGCGATGCTTTGTCGTATAAAATAACCAGAACGAAAATATTCCAACATTAGTTGACTAAGTTGTCAGAGAGTTGTCAAAACGTGCGTACTCGTTAGGAACACTCAAGAAAACGTGGAGACACTAAAAATATATATGTAACAAACCAACAAAAAATGCTATTACTTATAAATTTCTATTGTAAAAAGATTGCAAATCTTTACGCAGAAAATTGTAGAATAGAAATCAATATTTCATGATTTGGTTTAAAAGTTGTGTTGACATTATTTGAACTTGTTATCCAAACATGAGGAATCTAAATAAATTTCGTCATAAAATTAGCAAATATGGAAACATTGGTATCTCAGTGTTGTGGGAGAGTGATAACCCAACCAAAAGTGAAAGAGAAAAATTCAGTGCACCGTTGAAAATTATCGCTCACTAATTAAAGAATCAACCACGTTAATGGCAAGTTTTTGTCTGAAAATTTCGATTACGAGTCCTGAAAAATCACGGAAATCACGAACTTTCAAGTTTCAGTAGCAACGAAGGAAATTTGTTTAACAAATAAAAGAAAATAACATTTATGTTGCTAAGATTACGTTTCCTTGTGACATGTGCCAGACGTTACAATATAAACAAAACGTTCAATGTCCAAATAAACCATATTCGAAATATGTAATTTAGAAAAAAGTTGTCTTCTTTCAAGTAAATTTGATTTCAGTAAGAAGAAATGCTAGTTGTGTCTATGTTGATGATAGCCTGTTATTCTCAATTGATGAATCAGAACTAAATTAATTTAAAAGAAAACTGAAAAACACATTTGAAATTAAAATAATGGAAACCCCAAGTAATTACTTGGGAATGCAAATAGAAAGTTTTAGTATTTATGTGGAACAAATTTTAAACAGATTTGAAAAGACTAATGCAAATCCTAATACTATTCCAGTCGACCCTCACATAACAGCCTGTTCCGTCAAATTTTACTTGGCTACCACCGCAAATAATCTGCCTTAGAGACAATAAATCTGTTGCCAGTTTAGGAACATATAATACTTTCGTAAAAAGCACCTTTTTGTTTTGACCTTCATCGTCATGGTCAAACCTCACTTGTACTGAGCATTGCACAGATTATACTTTGTTGTCTGCGACTCTGATTTTATGTATGACAGAAGCCGTCATATTTTCAAGCATGTTCTTACGTCTTGTCATGTGTGACGATGCACCAGAAGCCATCTCTCGGGCAGTCCCGCTCCACAAGCCAGTGGTGGCGGGAGGCCGACGGATCAACTGCAAGCCCAATCCTCACCCAGGGAGGTTCTAGGACCTTCCTCAGATTGGGCTTGTTCTTCCGGGAACCAGTTGACAGGGGGCTGGCATCTTTGTCAGTCCCGTCTTCTGGTTCACCCGTGTATGTATATACACGCCCTTTCCCCCATATGTTTTAGCACATATGGTTTCCAATTGGTTATGATCTCCGGATCGGTGCCCGGAGGGGGGTTTACACTTTCCCCTCTCTGTCCCCAAAAAAAAAAAAAATGCACCAGAAGCCACTTGCCATGGGTCATTTTGGCTGGATGTTGCCTCAAACACAACAGCATATGATGAACTACTTGCTTTTTGTTGAACATTCTTGGTCCTGGATTTGCATTTGAGGACTTTTATGACCTTACTTATTACAAGTGTAGCACCCTTACTTACTTTGTTTCTTGTGGTTGTTCTTGTTGACTGGGAAACCGAACAACACACACAAAAATTGAAGTTATCTTCATGAATTAGATCCTCCGGCATGAAGATAACTTCAATTTCTGTGAAATCAAAACTATCACAAGATGTTAAACAACCTGAAAGTGACTCAACAGTATTCTCAGTCAACAATACTAACCAAAAGAAACAAAGTAAGTAAGGGTGATACACTTGTAATAAGTAAGGTCATAAAAGTCCTCAAATGCAAATCCAGGACCAAGGATCATCAATAAAAGAAGAAATGGAAGAAACAAATCAAATTTACTTGAAAGAAGACAACTTTTTTCTAAATTACATATTTCGAATAAGGTTCAATTGGACATTGGATGTTTTGTTTATATTTTAACGTCTGGCATATGTCACAAGGAATCGTAATCTTAGCAACATAAATATTATTTTCTTTTATTTGATACACAAAATTCCTTCGTTGCTATTGAAACTTGAAAGTTCGTAAAATGTCACTCAGTCCAACACCCACTCCCAAATGTTCGTTTAGTTTTGTAATTACTAATTAATTAAAATTTTATTTATGTGTATATACATCTAGTTATCCTGTTTTCAATTTCATCCCTCACGTCGTCCGTATCACATATTCAAACTAAATTATAATAGTTGGAACTTCTCTTAGCAGCAATCTATTCTAATGGAAATATAAAGTTAACAAAGTTAACAAAATCAATTTCTTTTCACATGTTAATTATCTATCAGAATCACAGACAGTTTTTGTATGTCGACGATAGATCTGCAACTAATTTGATTTCCGTGACTTTCAGGACTAGTAATCGACATCTCCACAATAATGGCATCAAGTTGCCATTATTGTAATTGTTTAAATATTCCTAACGAGTTCCTAAGGAGTCCGCACGTTTTGACAACTCTGGCAATTTTGACAGCTAATGTGAGAGTATTTCGTTCTGCTTAATTGCTGTACTTATAATCGCGATACCGATTATGGAAAGAGGTTATTTTATACGACAAAACATCGCAAAACCTGGGATCCTACAGCAGTATTTGTGTAAAAAGCTACTTTAATGTGTGGGCAAACGCATCAAGATATTCTCCAGCTTTTCTTTTACATTTACCCAAATTCAGTTTCCTTGAGCCGAACCAACTTTTCTAGAAAAACTACCGCCCAATCAATTACTCATTTTTAAATTTCAAACACATTACATTAATATCTTTTATCTAAAGTATAACTTGCGAATATGGTGTTGATTAATTTTTTTATAAAATCTAATCACTTTACATTACAATCGTTATAATTATTTACAGAGGAAAAATTACTTGTCAAATCCAGCCCATTTAGTTTAGCAAACAATAAATCATGGCAGATTCGATCAAATGCCTTTTAAATGTCTGTATAAACAGCATCAACCTGTAAATGATTTTCAAGAGCACCAACTGTCGAGAGTTTATAAATAAGAAGGTTGGTCGCAGAAGATTTATATTTGCAAAATTCATGTAGACTCTCATTTATAATATTTTGGAACTATGGCATAATTATTTTGGAAATGATTTTTTTGGACAATCTTGGAAAACAACAAGTAAACTATCTCCATCCTTTAAGATAGGTATAACAAATGATTTTTTACGTACGTTAGGAAATAAAGTAGATTTTAAAAACATATTAAGTTTCATTGTTAGAGGCTTTGTTAATGAAAATCCACAATTCATTCAATACTGTAGAAAGAATATCATAAGGACCTCTATTACTAGATAAATAAAGACTTCTGAGTTCATTGAAAACATCAATCTGGACAAAATTATAATTACGTTTTGAATATAAGCAAAAATATTAGATTTGTGTCTGCATTGAAGGCAAAAAAGTGAAACAAACAGCTAACGAAGTGTAAATACTTATTTCTTTTGTTGTTTTTGTCTTTTCAATGACGAAATTTTAAGAAGTTACCAAATAATTGTTCAAGATCAGTTTTGAAATCAAATGATATTTTGTACATATTCAGGTTTCAACAGCAATGAAGGCGATATGTTTATTAATCAAAAGTAAAACAAACTTTTGTTGTCTGAAGAATATGCATCGACAAAAGTGTGTGAATTGTTAATTAGACATTGCTATTCCTAACAAATATCAAAATTTTATATATTTTCTTTGATAAGATAATAATAACACTTAAACATCTTTTTAGCTGCTTTTTTTCAATTTTGTTAAACTTATAAATTCACATCACATAATTAGGACCTTCCTACTTTCCGCATATTTTGGCAAATTGAAATAACCTCTCTCAGTAATTCGCCTTTAGAGCATTATATTATTGGACACCAAACGAAACGAAATTACACAAAGATCAGTTGCCAAGATTGTCAATGAGCTGTCAAAAAATATTAACCGAAACTGAGATCTGAGACGGCTAATCATTAGCGCTGTTTTTTCCCAAACCAATTTAAAATTTTCTTCTCTATGAGAAGTCTCTTCTAATTCTTAGTGTACTTGGTCTAAAATACTTTAATACAGTTCAATATACATAAATTTGAATACTGAACCATAACTGGTGCATCGTAGTTAGACAATTTCGACATCACCTCCTTGGGGGTGACCGAGTTCCTGCGTTTTGGAGCTGGAAGACTTTGCAGGAGTGAGGGTGGCTGGTTGGGATAAAGATTTGGGATTAGCGTTAACAACTTTTCTCTTTCGATTATGGTAACTATTATAACTAAATGCAGGCAGAGGAAGGACGAACAACTCAAACAAAAATTGTTACTATCAACAATATTTCCTGGTGCACTTTGAACAATTGACAAAAGTCGCTAACAATAAGAGACCTTTCTGTCGTTACCAATGGCAGCGGTAACAATCGCCATTTATCCAAATTTGAGTAGCAACTACGGAAAAGTGTTTGTTAAGGAATGAAATTGCACATTGATACTTGGAACCCCTCTGTATAGATGCCCTAACGCAAGCGTCATGCTACGAAGGGTTTTTAGTTCTTAGTTTTTAGTCTTTGACGTTTCTAGCCGAGTGCACACTTTGTAATAATATAATAAACGATTAGTTTTCTTGTAACATCGACTATTATTCTCATCACACTCACACCTCAGTTTTCAAAAGTGTTTGTAGTGATATTTTTGTGTTTATTTAGTGTCCATCTTTTGTCTGAATTTAGTTAGTTACCAAATTCAAACAAATGAAAAAATTTGTTTACCTGTCTGGTAACCTTGGTTACCAATCCAAGAAACAACTGAATTAAATTTTTGTTTTCGTACTATAAACAGTTTAATAACCGAATTAGCGATAATGAAATGCGAAAACAGCAAGTGTGCCTGCAAAAGGTCGAGTGGTTCCGAATCCTATTGGAACCGGACGGCACATCGCCAGTTCCGTTCCACAAGAAGTTCATACTAAGAGACAAAAACCGTGAATGA
Organism: Aethina tumida; assembly: GCF_024364675.1. Classification (NCBI taxonomy): domain Eukaryota; kingdom Metazoa; phylum Arthropoda; class Insecta; order Coleoptera; family Nitidulidae; genus Aethina; species Aethina tumida. The sequence continues at coordinate 29,253,585 of NC_065435.1, forward strand.
AGAAAAGGAAAAGGCGGTTCAAATCCAGGTTCTATTAGCAGAAAGAAAGGTCAACCGCGCGGTAAACCCTGAGCACGACTCCGTTCGAAGTTCCGAAAGAGTTAACTATCTAAAGTAAGTAACAACAGCAAAATTCGGCAAAGCGCCACACCGACATCAGACCCCCAAATGGAGTTAGAGATAACGTTCGTCCTTCTGTTTGAATTTAGTTATAAGAGTTGCCATATTCAGACAAAAGAGAAGAGTTGTTAATTTGGCTGGTAACCTCGGTTACTAAATCAATAAACCATGTGTAGAGTCCGCGAAAAAGTTAAGGCAAGAGGTACCTGAAAACTAGACGTTAAGATTAAAATCTCGGAACTAGAGGGTGAATTACAACGAATGAAAGTAAGTAATGCATTAAGCTGTCTGCTAAGCTACAGATACCATCGGTAAATCCTGGAAGTACTCCTACTTCTAACCCTAACACCAATCCTTCCTCCCGACCAGCCACCCCACACCTCCAACACGCAGAAGTCTTCCACAAAGTGGGATACGCCTATGGAGGTGTTCTCGAAATCCTGACGACGCACCCCTGTGCTCACCGAAAGGACACGGAAGCACTGGAAGTATTTGTTTCAATTAAGGTCAAAATACAAAAGTTAATAGTTAGAATATGCCTGCTTACAAGGCGACGTGGAATGATAATGCAAGGTACTCAGTAAAACGCTTATTGACTATTTTACAACATTGGTGGGCTGTATACAACTAACTCTGCTCTTACAACTTAACTCTGTTTCTATAACCACGCTCTTCTGTTGTTTTTATTCTCCGTTGTCATCACAACCGTTATACACGATGTCTAGATATTCTAACATAACTTGCCTCGAGTGAATTGGACCAATGATGAGTAAGTACTGAGGTTTACAGTTTAAACTATCAATTATCATTGGTTGATTGTGTCTTATGAAATTCTATACTTTATCTATATGTAAAAAAATTAAAAACTATGTTTCCTAAGTTGTTCTCTAAAGAGCTTATAACATTAACTATTCGTTATTCATTTGTAGACATTTGAATTTCGTTGTCATAAACTAATTTCAATTTTGTTCATATAATCAGGTAGACCAAAAAGTTTTCTTTACTTGTTTACCACCAAACTTTAATCAGTTCAAACTTTTGTTTCATACGAACCACATCTCTCTGAAGTTGCTCCTACGCTTCAATTCAAAATTATTAGATAAATATTCTCGCTTTTATTAATGAGTCCCTGCCTCATTGGAAATGATAATCGGAAGAAATACTTGTGTATAGTAATGCTAGAAATGAAACAGATCGTATCAAACTGTTATTTTTAGGGAATATTTTTGTCTAAATTCATTAATTTACTTACAGGAATTCCCAACTAAACAAAGAATAAGTACTTTCATGTATATGACGCTCCTTAAAACAACACATTAATACCTAATTAATTTGTTTTCAGAATAAATTAAGATTGAAATCTTAAAGTACGATGCAAAAGGCAAATGGTGTAGAGATTCTAGTGGCCCAATAATTGGATTTAAATGTAAGTATAATTTTCATCTGTATTCAAGATTTTTATAATTAATGACATATTTTATGTTAAAACACACAATTAAATTATTTAAATTAAATGAAAAACAAATAAAATTGGTATATATAATAAAATTAATATTTAATATTAATTTTATATATCTTTTTTAAAGTATTTCGACGATTCGTTGGGCACGAGGAGTTACGTTCACATGGAAAGGCTGATTACCATCATATAAATGAAGATGAAATGAGCCACGACACAACCTGACGACATCGGCAAATATTTTCTCTGAGGCTATGAAATATGAAAAAAAATCCAAGAAATCCGAAAAAAGTACAAGATAAAATCACAATAAAGAAGAAAACATCATTACCAAGAAACCGTATTCAAAAGTTCTACCAAAAAGGCTGAGGACTGGAATGTTCCCGTTTGAGTTCCACATTTCTATCTCTGTATATAGCAAGTACTTTCATTTTATGGAAATGTTTCCATAGTGTGGATCTAGGTTTCAACTCATCTATCATCTGAGAATGAAGCTTGTTTATAGCAATTATAATTTTAGATTAGTGCCGAAGTAATTTTTCCTTAAATTTTAATCTGTACTGTAATCACTAAATGTGTTTCCTAAAAAAATATGTTGCATATAACTTTTAAGTACCTCCACTGAATAGTTTAAAGTTAAAAAAATCGACAATGGGTCGAATCCATTTATTAACAACCAAACTTATATTAAATTAACCACATAACTTAAAGGTAAACAAAGTAGTTTTATTTGAAAAGTTATATTATATATGAATATTTGGGAATCACATTTATAGTCATTTAGTGTAGGTTGAAATATAAGGATGAATTTCATTCGAAACAGTTCTACCATTTAGTATAACTCATCTCATCTCGATATTTCTTTGCTCTGTCAATTTGTTGACACTGTGGATTCAAACGAATAGAATTATACCAAAAAATATAACTGAACCACAACTTGATGTAATATTAATACAATGCAAGATCAAATCAAATTTACTTGAAAGACGACATCCCTCACCTCTCTTAGCAACAAAGTATATATCGGCATTTAAGTATAAAGTTAACAATGTTAACAAAAGCAATTTCTATTCACATGTTAATTATCTGCAGAATCACAGACAGTATTTCTTTGATTCAAAATAAATGTCGACGAGAGATCTGCAACTGATTTGATTTCAGTGACTCGTAATCGAAACCTTCAGAGAGTAGGTTGCTATTATTGTAAATGTTTAATTATTTCACCTTTTTAAATCAAAAGTTAATTCACGTAGTTGATTCTTTAAGCAAGAATTAGTGAGCGGCAAATTTCAGCTAGGTACTGAATTTTTTCTATCACGTTTGGTTGGATTATTACCCTCAAATAACACTAAGATACCAATCTTTCCAAATTTGCTAATTTTATGTCAAAATTTAATTAGATTCCTCATCTCTAGATGACAACTTCAAATAATGTCAACACATTTTATTTACAAAATCATGAAAAAGTGATTTCCACTTTACAATTTTCTGATTTGCAATCTTTGTTCAGATGAAATTTATAATTAATAGCTGTATCATTTGTAATTTTGTTGAAATTTTCATCTACGTTTGTGCATATATATTTTAAGTGTCTCCACGTTTTCTTGAGAGCTGACAAATTGGACAACTTGGCCTTAGTTGCTGATTTATAATCGCGATTATAGGAACCTGGGATCCTATTAAGTAGTATTTTTCTAAAAAATCTTTATTAACATTCAAGAGGTGAAACACAATTTACTTTACCTACATGCTCCATACTTGCTTTAAAATAAAGTTCAAATCGTGGTGGTGAATCAAAACTTGAAGATTGTGATGCACAATATAAATTGAACTTTGCGAATGTTATTTGATGGGATAAGAACCCTTTAGAAGATAAATAAAAGTTGCTCAAGTTTTTTGTGCTCTTCGCAATAACTAAATGAACAAGTTTAGAAGGTAAATTTACCAAAGAATAGTTCTGTTCATAATCTGGGTTCGTTAGCAACGAAGGCAGTTTGTTTATCAAACAAAAGAAACACATTCAATATTCATACATTCTTCCTTTCTATTTACCTGGAAGAATATCATCATCTAACACATGTCTGATCGGTATTCCAAATAATGGCTTTTCTAAGAAAATTGTGTCTCAATTCTTGACTCTGTTATAGCGTAAGCTTTATTTTCAATTATAAGATGTTTTTTCGCATTGTAAATTAAATTGTATCAGAAGAATGTTTCTCTGTTAACTGTCACAGGAGGATAGCTCCTCCATTATTATTATAGAATCCCGTGTTCAGAATATCTCGACAATTTAGAATATCATCTTTCTATATTTGGTATCGCCAATATAAAATCGACCAACAAGCAAAATGAAATAACTGAAATATCAGTTGTCAGTCAGTTGTCAAAACAAACGTACAGGTCCAGAGTTCTCTTTTTTTTATTGGGTCAAAGAGGGGAAAATATACAAGACGCATTCTGTTGGATGTCGAAGGCAGTGTCGGACTAACCGACTAAAAACCTCTCTCCGGGCATCGATCCGAAGATCATGCCCTAAGAGTATAACCATATAGGTTTAGGAAAATAGAGAGAAGGAAAAAATTAAAGAGGTTTGCAGCTAACCGCCACATACTAAAGAAAAGGTGTCCCAAAGAGATGCAGAGGTCTAGACAGCCAAGAGACAAGGTCTCTTGCATCTGTCAGATTCACAGAGTTGGATGTCATGCAAGCAATCTCCGGATTAGAGTGTTGAAAGATAGATCTCCGGAGATTGAGGGCATGTTTGCGCCGCAGCTCCAAAAGAGAGGAAATGTTGTATTCGAAACAGACTTGTCTGTTACGAATATAGTATGGGACACCAAGGGCCGACCTCACTAGCCACATGTAGGTCCCTTGCAGGGACCTAATGAGCCAAGGGGCGGCGGTGCCCCATATAGGAAAAGCATAAGTGAAAAGAGAGTGGACTGTCGCGTTAAAAACACGCAGCTTAACTAAAGAGGAAAGACGTTTAGAAAGGAAGAAAGATTTCAAAGCAACAAAGGCTGCTAGAGCTTTCTACTTTACCAAAGTGACCTGGCGAGAGAAACTGAGTTTCTTGTCAAGTATGACACCCAGGTACTTGGCGCTGGGACTCCACTCAACTTGGTGATCATTGATAAGGAATTTAGGTGGCAACCTTCGTCGATTTGAGAAGAAGATAGCTTCGGATTTAGAACGATTGATCTCCAATCTCCATCGAGAGTACCAACAGAGCAGTTTAGGCAGGAAGTTCCTAATATGGATCTCCGCATAAACTATACATCTGTGGGAGCTAATTAAGGCAACGTCATCGGCATACATTGCTATAGTAACTCTAGGACAAGATGGTATGTCGCTACAATAGAGATTGAAGAGAGTAGGAGATAGTTTGGAGCCTTGCGGGACACCAACGGTAATAGTTCTCGAAGAAGAGAACTCGCTTCCAACCCTGGAACGAAAGGAGCGGTTGGAAAGGAAAGAGCGGATAGTGCCGATCAGATAAGAAGGAAAATTTAACGAAGCCAGTTTGTGTATTAGACCAGCGCGCCAAACCCTGTCAAATGCCTGCTTGACATCAAGGAGCAACATGGTACCATGCTGCCCCTTGTTACGCCTTCCAGCCATGTCCTCGACGACCATGGCCTTGACGAAATCCAAACTGAGCGTTCGGCAGGATGTGCTGGTCAGCCATAAATTCCTCAAGCCGAGTCCGAATATCCTGCTCCGCCACCTTGCTTAGCGAAGAAAGGAGGCTAATGGGACGATAACTGCTAGCAAGGTGGGCAGGTTTGTTGGGTTTTAAAATGGACACTACCGTCGCCACCTTCCATGCCGACGGGAAGTAGTGGAGACGGAGCATCGCATTTATAATGTTAGTAAGCATTACCACCTGAATGGTAGCAAGCTTCTTAAGGGCCACGTTGGGGATGGTGTCTGGGCCGGGACTTTTCCGGTTATTGAGGGCTTTAAGGATACCTCTGACTTCGCTGGGAGAAGTAGGAAGAATGTCACTATCAGGTTTTGGGAAAGTCATAGAGTCCACCTGACGGCTGATGGAGTTGTGCTCTACAACAAACCCAGGAAGACTGGCGTTTGGAGAGCATTGCCGCTCAAGGAAGTTGCAAACACCTCCGCTTTATCCTTGTCCAGGACGACTTTGATGCCATCATGAACAAGGTGCGGATAGCGCATACGCCTCCCTCGGATAGACCTTATGACTTTCCAGGTCCGACGAGGATGGAGTTCGGCCTCTGCTATGAACTCCTGGAACGAGGAGCTCCGGAGTTCAAGCAGGCAGGCCCGGACCTCACGGCTCAGGACGTTGTACCGGGCCTTGATGAAGGGGTCCCGAGTACGCTGCCAAAGTTTCCTGCTACGGTTTTTCTTCCTGATGAGGGTGACAACCTCGCCAGGAAGACTATGCTGCTTGCAGATGTTAGGGCAAGCATGCGTCGACCGTTCTAAGGCTGTCAGGATGTCATTTGACAGCCTATCCACTTCACCGTCTATATCCCTTTCAGAGTTCAAAATCCTGCACCGCAAATCGGTGGTTTCCATTAAATAACGGAATTGCAACCAGTTGGTTTTCCTCTTACGAGGCTCCCACTGGCAACAATTCTCGTTAAGTGCCAGGGAGATCGGGTTGTGGTCCGAAGACAACACCTGGTGGTTAATGACCTCCGGCACCTCTGTGATGTTTTTGCAGAGGAAAATGGAAAGGATATCAGGTCGGCATGAGGGACTATCAGGGAAGTGGTTTGGCGTCTCGGTGGTTTCCACCGAGAACCGGTAGTCCAGTGACGCCCGCAGCAGGAAACCGCCGTTGGTGTTTGTGATGTGGTGTGGTGATTTTACACAACCCCACGCTGTGTGCTTACTGTTGAAGTCCCCAGCAATGACTGTACGACAGTTGGGATGCAGGATGGACGGGAGATTGAGTCAGGAAACTCTCTCAGTCGGTCGAACATAAGCCGAGACAATCCTAAGCGGACCACTTTCTAGGGCGAGTTCGACTCCAATCGACTCGCCCAGAAAGAGGGACGTATCGATCCTCTGGTGCCTGATGGAGTTCCGAATCAGAATGCCAACCCCTCCACCTGCTCCAGAAAAACGATCAGCCTGGAGGATAGAGTATCCTGGGATAAAGAATCCCATGTCTGGTTTTAGGAATGTCTCCTGCAGACAAACGACATCGGCTTCAGAGTCTCTCAAAAACTTATTCTCCTGTTTTAAGAAATTGTTAGTAAATAAATTCATTATTTATTCCATATGGTATTAGTCAAGCCTTAACCATTATGTTAAACCCTACACATTTTCCATTTAAAATCAATCCATTGATGTTAATCATCAAATTTGACTCTTTTAAGAAATTATGTGTTATGAATTACATCTGAAATAAATTGATGGCGTGTATGTAGTTGTTGAGTTTTTGAATGATGAGATACCTAGTGTTCTCAAGTTTCACTGCATCTCTTGAATGTTGAAATTGTTAATATTTCAAATTAAGTTGTAGGAACAATTGTAAATAACAGTTACTAATTTACAATAAGTGTTGTATTGTTTTTTAAATTTGAATTCCCTTAGGTACATAATTTATTGCAGTTAATCAATCATATTGGAACAGTTACACTAATAACAAAATATATCTATTTTAGAGCTCTGATTTCAAATAGTGTTAATTAGTCATGAAATTCTCGAAAATCAAGTCACATGAAAAATTCCCGTGGGCTTTAATTTTGCTGAATCAAAATATTACCAATCATATTAAAATTCATTTAAGTAAAGTTAGGCATATGATATATTATCAAAACACCAAGATGTCTTAGAAACTGTAAAAAAGAATTCCGATTTGTATATATATCAAAGGTTAATCAAAGTTATACAATATTACATAGTACAGAGAGTATTTAGTGTACAATATCGTGTTATATATACCGCCCCTTTGGTTGACTGAATCAATGCACTACAACGCCGTATAATCAAATTGAGTCATCCTTAATTAAAAATCGCTCCGTTATTTTCCTTCTTTCAAAAAAACCTTTGGTCACTGTGTTTTTCAGTCTCTTCCACAATATGATTTATTCAATCAATTTTTGAAGATAATTTTTGCAATACCCTCAAAAATTATTTCTTTTTACAGATGGCAAATTTAAATAAAGCATCCTAAGAACTCCATCTACATCCCAACGCATATGGAGAGTTACTACCACGATTTTAACATATTTTTAAAGCAAGTATGGAGCATATAGGTAAAGCAAGTAAATTGTGTCTCACTTCTTGAATGTCTATAGGAGCATAAACTTTCTTTTCAATTATGATATTATAATTATTATTATTACAGATATTATAGAAGAATACTGCTTAATAGGATACAAGGGTCCGCGATGTTTGGTAGTATAAAATACCTTCATTCTATGATCAGTATCGCGAATAAGCAGAACGAAAATACTCCATCTTTAGTTCTCGATGTTGTTAGTGTGTTGTCAAAACACGCATACTGTCAAGAAAATATGGAGACACCAAAAATATATATGCACCAAAGTAGATGAAAATTTTAGCAGAACTGCAAATGATAAAGCCATTAATTATAAGTTTCAACCGAACAAAGATTGCAAATCAATATTTACGCAGAAAATTGTAAAATAGAAATTACTATTTTATGATTTGGTTTATAAGTTGTGTTGATATTATTTGAATTTGTCATCCAGACATGAGGAATCTAAATAATTTGCGATATAAAATTATCAAATATGGAAAGATTAGTATATCATTTGAGGGTGATAACCAATGTTGAAAAAGAAAATTTCAGTGTTGAAATATGTCGCTCAGTTATTCAAGCTGAGAGAATCACCTACGTGAATTTACTATTGATTTAAAAAGGTGAAATATTTAAACAGTTACAAAAATAGCAACTTACTGTCTGAAGGTTTAGATTACGTGTCCTGAAAGTCACTGAAATCAAATCAGTTGCAGATCTCTCGTCTACATTTATTTCAATAGCAACCAATTGTTTGTCAAAAAAAAACATTTATGTTGCTAAGATTACGTTTCCTTATGACATATGTCAGAAGTATTTAATTTAGAAAAAAAGTTGTCTTCTCCCAAGCAAAACTTGATTTGATTCTTATATTGCATTTCACCATCTTTTCTTATAATTCTATTCGTTTTAATCCACAGTGTCAGCAAATTGACAGAGCAAAGGAATATCGTGATGATATTTCGATTTGTTATAATATTGTTGATGGTAGAACAGTTTCGAATCAATCTCATCCTTATATTTCAACCTACACTGGAAGACTATAAATGAGATTCACAAATAATTAAATATAACTTATCTTTACAAATAAAATTACTTAGTTTAACTTAAGTCGACAATTTAGTTTGGTGTTATAAAATGGTTTCGACACATTGTCGATTTTTTCAACCTCCAATTATTCAGTAGAAAGATTTACAGCTATATACAACATAATTATTTATGATATAAACATAATTATTTAGGAAACGCATTTACCGTCATAAAGTACAGATTACAATAGGAAAAATTTCTTCGCCACAATTATAAAATTATAATTATTATAAACATGCTTAATTCTCAAATTGAAAGTACCTGCTTTATACACAGACAGATATGTGGAACTCCAAAGGGAACATTCCAGTCCTCAGCCTTTTTGGTAGAACTTTTGGTAATGCTGTTTTCTTCTTTATTGGGATTTTTTCTTGTACTTTTTTTGATTTCTTGGATTTTTTTTTTCATATTTCCCGATATCGTGTGGCTTTGTCATAGCTCATTTCATCTTCATTTATATGATAGTAATCAGTCTGTCAATGTGTAACTAATTCCTGATGTCCAACGAATCGTCGAAATAGTTTATTTGTTTTCTATTTAAATTAAATAATTTAATTGTGTGTGTTTTAGCATAAAATATATCATTAATTATAAAAATCTTGAATACAGATGAAAATTATACGTACAATTAAATCCAATTCTTGGACCACTAGAATCTTTCCACCATTTGCCTTTTACATAGTACTTTCAGATTTCAATCTTGATTTATTGAATTTATTCTGAAAACAAATTATGTATAAGAAAGGTATGTTTCGATATGAACTGATTAAAGTTTGGTGGTAACCAAATAAAGAAATCTTTTTGTGCTACTTGATTTTATGAAAAATATTTAAATTTGTTTATGACAACGAAATTCAAATATCTGCAAAGGAATAACGAATTGTTAATGTCATAAGCCCTTTATAGAACAACTTAAGAAACATAGTTCTTAAATATTTTTACAGGTAGATCAAGTTGGAACATATTTTATAAAATTTCATAAGATTTGTGCTCACAATCATTAACATCCATATTGCTAAAAAGTAAATCCCAATCAACTAATGATAAGTGATAGTTTAATGAGTAAACCTCAGAACTCATGAAAACACTATACTCATCATTAGTCCAATTCACTCGGGGCAGGTTTCAATCTCCAGTTACTAAAAATATATCAACTGATGCACAATGATTGGAATAAAAATCAGAACCAGATGCTGGTAAACTATTATTATTCACTTTTGGCTTTTGACCTTAATGGATATAAAGACTTCCAGTACTTTCATGTCCTTTCGGTGAGCACAGGGATGCGTCATCATCAGACGATTTCGACATCACCTTTATAGGCGTGACCCACTTCGTGGAAAACTTGCGTTTTGGAGGTGTGGGGTGGCTAGTTGGGAGAAAGGATTGGTGTTAGAAGTAGGAGTATTTCCAGGATTTACCGAAGGTGTCTGCAGTTTAGCAGACAGCTTACTGCATTACATACTTTCATTCGTTGTAGTTCACCCTCTAGTTCCGATATTTTAATCTTAAGGCCTCTTGAAGCGCCGGCAGACTTTTAGGTTTTATTGAGATTTTCACTTGGCTTGTCTTTTCTCCTCAAACTACACATAGTTTATTGATTTAGTGACTGATATATATATATATATATATATATATATATATATATATATATATATATATATATATACGATGCACCCCACCAGTTTTGTCCTTCAGACACGGCGCCCAAGTCGTGCCGATTCGAATATCCGTACCGATACGACGATCCCCGACTGAGACCGTCCCGATTCACATCCGGGACAATGCAGTAAGTTTTCTTTTGTTTTTTAAATTTTATATAAATGTCCTTACAATACATACTTTATTGTCACTCATAGTTAATCATAATAAAATCTATAAATAAATAAAAATTTATCTGAGTTTGAATCCGAATATAAACGCACACTGGTAAAAAGTAATATTTTTCAAGGAAATAAATAATATACATTAGGGCAAATTTTAATTTTGATAAGATTTAGATGATTGAGATAATGTTAGAAATTGTTCAGTGTTCAAATTTATGTATATTGAATTGAATTAAAGCAAAAAGATCAATACACTAACATTTAGAAAAAAGGCTTCATAGAAAAGAAACACTTAAATTAGTTTGGCAAAATTCTGAAGACTGATATGGAATACGGTTCGTATTCTTTGACAACCCATTGACAATCTTGACAACTGATCTTTGTGTAATTTTGTTTTGTTCGGTATCCGATCCCATAATGCTCTTTGGCGAATTACGGAAAGAGGTTATTTCAATCTGCCAAAATGTGCGGAATGTGGATCGTATAAATATTACTGATGCTGACCCAGCGAACTAAATATAATAATATGCTTTCCTTAGTTAACTTAATGCTGTCTTGTTAACCCTAATTAGTTTACTTGAAGGATTCTTCTAAAAAAAATCTAATTTACAGCGCAATGTAGCTTACACTATTATAAAGAATGAAAAATTTTGACACTACCTAAAACAAATAATGTTTCATCTCCTCTTGGGAAGCCAATTGTAACTGATGCGATGAGCTGGTAGGAGTGCACTAAAACTACACATAAACTGTTAAAATTGTAATTTGAATTGTGCGCCTGTGGACAGTTAAGTTGTAATTTTAACACTAAATTTTTAAATATAAATTTTTCTTGAGAAATAATAAATTCTTTTAAGCCCAGAAAGGCTTATTTACTGAGAAAAGTAATAAAGTTAACCTAAAACGTCAATACGACATTTGAAAGGTGATTTCTCGTAACATCTGGAATAAGGGTTCTTAAATTGTCAGCAAACAATCAATTGGCATTAATTGAAAAGTTAACCGGCCGAGATAATTACGTAACCTAGCGATTTGCTGTAAATACACATCTACAGTAAGAGAAGTTGTGGACTGCATAAAACCCCCCACATGTGTCATTGTGGACACAAAACGAGACTCAAAGGCAAAAACTAACAAAATTTACTAGTTGACTCAATAAATTACGTGCACATACAAGAGAGTAGTAGTGCAAAATAAGTATGGGATAACTCTTGGTTGACACGCTGTGATGGGCTGCTGCATGACCTCTGTAATACTTCACTTACTGCATGTTAAAACGTAGAGAAATATGTGAGCATAATAATGTGTACTGCTCACAAGCTCAGAAACATTGGTTTCGAAGTTGACGATGAATGGCTATTTACAGTGCTGCTCTCCAGTCTACTAGAATCCTATCAACCAATGATTATTGCTATTGAAAGCTCCGGCATGAAGATAACTTCAGTTTCTGTGAAATCAAAACTATCACAAGATATTAAACAACCTGAAAGTGACTCAACAGTATTGTCAGTCATCAAGAAAACAACCAACAACCAAGTAAGGATTCAAGGTGCTACACTTGTAACAAGTAAGGTCATAAAAGTCCTCAAATGCAAATCCAGGACCAAGAATGTTCAACAAAAAGCAAGTAGTTCATCATATGCTGTTGTGTTTGAGGCAACATCCAGCCAAAATGACCCATGGCAAGTGGCTTCCGGTGCATCGTCACACATGACAAGACGTAAGAACATGCTTGAAAATATGACGGCTCCTGTCATACATAAAATCAGAGTCGCAGACAACAAAGTATAATCTGTGCAATGTTCAGTACAAGTGAGGTTGGACCATTATGACGATGAAGGTCAAAACAAAAAGGTGCTTTTTACAAAAGTATTATGTGTTCCTAAACTGGCAACAAATCTATTGTGTCTAAGTCAGATTATTTGCGATGGTAGCCAAATAAAATTTGACGGAACAAGCTGTGTTATTATGAACAGCAGAAGTGAGGTAGTATCTTCCCACTGTGGCTTTATGTGAGGGTCGACTGGAACAGTATTAGGATTAGCATTAGTCATTTCAAATCTGTTTAAAATTTGTTCCGTATAAATACTAAAACTACTACTAAAACTCTATTCGGTGTAGAGTCGAATTTTGCATTCCAGCAGCGAGGGAATTGTTTTAACCCATATAGTGACTTGTTCAATTTACATACCATGTTTTCGTCATGATCCAACCCTTCTTGTTAAGTCATAAATAGGTGTGTTCAAGTTCTCCATATAAAAATGCTGTCTTTACGTCTAGTTACTTGATTTTGTGATTATTTTGTACAGCCACAGATAGTAACAATCGTATTGAATCTCACCTGACTGTGCAAAAGTTTCCTGGTAATCAACACGTGACATTTGACCATATCATTTCACACACAGATGTGATTTGTAACGTGGTCATTAAATAAATGAATCACTGTCATTAAAGTTATTATAACAAATCGAAAAATCATCTCGATATTTCTTTTCTCTGTCAATTTGTTGACACTTTCGATTAAAACAAATAGAAATATATTAAAAATATAACTGAACCACAATTTGATGTAATATTAATACTATGAAAGAAACAAATCAAATTTACTTGAAAGAAGACAACTTTTTTCTAAATTACATATTTCGAATAAGGTTCAATTGGACATTGGATGTTTCGTTTATATTTTAACGTCTGGCATATGTCACAAAGAAACGTAATCTTAACAACATAAATGTTATTTTCTTTTATTTGATAAACAAAATTCCTTCGTTGCTATTGAAACTTGAAAGTTCGCAAAATGTCACTCAATCCCACACCCACTCCCAAATGTTCGTTTAGTTTTGTAATTACTAATTAATTAAAATTTTATTTATGTGTATATACATCTAGTTATCCTGTTTTCAATTTCATCCCTCACGTCGTCGGTATCACATATTCAAACTAAATTATAATAGTTGGAACTTCTCTTAGCAGCAATCTATTCTAATGGAAATATAAAGTTAACAAAGTTAACAAAAACAATTTCTTTTCACATGTTAATTATCTGTCAGAATCACAGACAGTTTTTGTATGTCGACGATAGATCTGCAACTAATTTGATTTCCGTGACTTTCAGGACAAGTAATCGACATCTCCACAATAATGGCATCAAGTTGCCATTATTGTAATTGTTTAAATATTCCTAACGAGTTCCTATGAAGTCCGCACGTTTTGACAACTCTGGGAATTTTGACAGCTAATGTGAGAGTATTTCGTTCTTCTTAATTGCTGTACTTATAATCGCGATACCGATTATGGAAAGAGGTTATTTTATACGACAAAACATCGCAGAACCTGGGATCCTACAGCAGTATTTGTGTAAAAAGCTACTTTAATGTGTGGGCAAAAGCACCAAGATATGCTCCAGCTTTTCTTTTACATTTACCCAAATCCATTGTAGTTTGAACCGAACCAACTTTTCTAGAAAAACTACCGCCCAATCTATTACTCATTTTTAAATTTCAAACACATTTCATTAATATCTTTTATCTAAAGTATAACTTGCGAATATGGTGTTGATTAATTTTTTTATAAAAACTAATCACTTTACATTACAATCGTTATGATTATTTACAGTGGAAAAATTACTTGTCAAATCCAGCCCATTTAGTTTAGCAAACAATAAATCATGGCAGATTCTATCAAATGCCTTTTAAATGTCTGTATAAACAGCATCAACCTGTAAATGATTTTCAAGAGCACCAACTGTCGAGAGGTTATAAATAAGAAGGTTGGTCGCAGAAGATTTACATTTGCAAAATTCATGTTGACTCTCATTTATAATATTTTGGAACTATGGCATAATTATTTTGGAAATGATTTTTTTGGACAATTTTGGAAAACAACAAGTAAACTACCTCCATCCTTTAAGGTAGGTATAACAAACGATTTTTTACGTACGTTAGGAAATAAAGTAGATTTTAAAAGCATTTTAAATTTCATTGTTAGAGGCTTTGTTAATGAGAATCCACAATTCATTCAATACTGTAGAAGGAATATCATAAGGACCTCTATTACTAGATAAATCAAGACTTCTGAGTTCATTGAAAACATCAATCTGGACAAAATTATAATTAACTTTTTGAATATAAACAAAAATATTAGATTTGTGTCTGCATTGAAGGCTAAAAAGTGAACAGCTAACGAAGTGTAAATACTTATTTCTTTTGTTGTTTTTGTCTTTCCAATGACGAAATTGTAAGAAGTTATCAAATAATTGTTCAAGATCAGTTTTGAAATCAAATGATATTTTGTACATATTCAGGTTTCAACAGCAATGTAGGCGATATGTTTATTAATCAATAGTAAAACAAACTTTTGTTGTCTGAAGAATATGCATCGACAAAAGTGTGTGAATTGTTAATTAGACATTGCTATTCCTAACAAATATCAAAATTTTATATATTTTCTTTGATAAGATAATAATAAAACTTAAACATCTTTTTTAGCTGCTTTTTTTCAATTCTGTTAAACTTATAAATTCACATCACATAATTAGGACCTTCCCACTTTCCACATATTTTGGCAAATTGAAATAACCTCTCTCAGTAATTCGCCAAAGAGCATTATAGGATTGAACACCAAACAAAACGAAATTACACAAAGATCAGTTGCCAAGATTGTCAATGAGCTGTCAAAATATATTAACCGAAACTAAGATCTGAGACGGCTAATCATTAGCGCTGGTTTTTCCCAAACCAATTTAAAAGTTTCTTCTCTATGAGAAGTCTCTTCTAATTCTTAGTGTACTTGGTTTAAAATACTTTAACACAATTCGATATACATAAATTTGAACAATGAATCATAACTGGTGGGGTGAATCGTAGTTAGACAATTTCGACATCACCTCCTTGGGGGTGACCGAGTTCCTGAGTTTTGGATCTGGAAGACTTTGCAGGAGTGTGGGTGGCTCGTTGGGATAAAGATTTGGGATTAGCGTTAACAACTCTTCTCTTTCGATTATGGTAACTATTATAACTAAATTCAGACAGAAGAAGGACGAACAACTCAAACAAAAATTGTTACTATCAACAATATTCCCTGGTTGCACTTTGAACAATTGACAAAAGTCGCTAACAATAAGAGACCTTTCTTACTATAAAGAGTTTAATAACCGAATTAGCGATAATGAAATGGGAAAACAGCAAGTGTGCCTGCAAAAGGTCGAGTGGTTCCGAATCCTATTGGAACCGGACGGCACATCGCCAGTTCCGTTCCACAAGAAGTTCCTACTAAGAGACAAAAACCGTGAAAGAAGGAAAGTAAAAGGCGGTTCAAATCCAGGTTCTATTGGCAGAAAGAAAGGTCAACCGCCCGGTAAACCCTGAGCACGACTCCGTTCCAAGTTCCGAAAGAGTTAACTATCTAAAGTAAGTAACAACAGCAAAATTCGGCAAAGCGCCTCACCGACATCAGACCCCCAAATGGAGTTACTAGACATAACGTTAATATAAACAATAAAATAGAATAAAGCATGTTAAAAAACAATACCAATTGACAAATGAAGGCGACCGAGTTAACCTTGGTGATCAAGAAACAGTGAGAGTCAGTTTGAGAGAAACAGCTCAAGAGCTCAGTAGTAGCCGTCTTTTTTGTTGATTCATCCTTTGTATTTCAATTATTTGATTGAATAAATTACTGCAATTTCTTGCATATTCTCTGAGGTTATGGGCCCAGTGCGTGCAGGATAAAGTTATACAATTGAGGTTGAAAGTCAATTGTGGTGAAGGCAACAGACAAAGATGGCGGACGTTACTGTAAATAACATTCTAAAAATTCAACAATTCGATGGCACGAATTTTAGCAATTGGAAATATTGTGTGGGAATTTTTCTTGATGAAATGGAGTTGAGAAGATTCATCGAGGAATCGTTGGAGGTCATTCTTACAGCTGAAAAAGATGTGACAAAACATCCTACGATTAAGTTGAATGAAAGGAAATGTGTTTCGATATTAGGACAGTCAGTTCATGATAGCCAACTTGAGTATGTTCGCGAAAAAGCTCGGGCAAAGGACATGTTCGACACATTATGCACGATTTTCGAAAGGAAAAGTGTGGCGTCGCAAGTTTTATTACGAAAACAATTGCTGACAATGAAATACAATGAATCGGATGATATGATAAGGTACCTTTTGCAATTTGGTAAGAGAATTCGAGAGTTAAATTCAACGGGAGCTAAAATGGAAGAGCTTGATGTGGCTGTACATTTGTTGATTACTATGCCACGAGGTTATGATAACCTAGTGACACCATCGGAAACGATGGATCAATCAAAGTTAACTGTAGAATTTGTTTAAACTCGGTTAATGGATGAGTACAATAAGCGGACTGGTGGAAATGGTTCAAGTAAATCAATTGAGCCTGGAGCAATGTTTGCTGGGAATAAGACAATTATATGTCATTTGTGTAAAAAACCTGGACACAAATAGGCTCAATGTTTTCGCAATAAAAACAAAAAAGAGAGGTCAAATAGAGAAAGCGCAAACAGAGCAAGCGGTTCATCGATGTATGCAATTGCTGAAGATGGTACCAAAGAGAATTTGGCAGAATCGAAGGCATTTAACGCTCAATTGCAGCAGAATAGCGGTAATTACGCGGAAATAAAATTTGTTTTAGATTCTGGAGCGACTCAGCATATGGTGAATCAGAAGATGTTCTTCGATAAATTTGGAACCAATTGACGAAATAAGCATTTCGGTTGCCAAGAAAAATCAAAGCATTGTTGCAAAGCAACGTGGTGACATTCTCGTTAAAACATTTCACCATGGTGACACATCGGTAAAAACAATGGAGGACGTTCTATTCGTGAATGATTTGAAATGCAACTTGATGTCAATTCGAAGACTAACACAAAAGGGATATCGAATTGTGTTTGAGGGTGATTATGCCTATGTATCGCTGAATGGTATTGAAAAGTTTGTCGGACGCGTAAATGGAAGAATGTATGAAGTGACTTTGTACGTTGACAACAATGTGTTTGCGGGATTTACAGGAGTGAATAAATTGAATACAATATCACAGAATTTATGGCATTTTAGACTTGGTCATCTCAATCGAAATGACATGAAAAAGTTAGTCAATTGTATGGCTATTGGTATGAGTAACGTAAAAAAAAAGGATACACAGTTGTGCGAATCGTGCGTACTTGGAAAACATGTTCGTTCACCGTTTCCAAGAAATTCAAATACACGTTCATTGCGAGTTTTGGAATTGATTCACAGTGATGTTTGTGGACCGTATCCAACGAATGCATACGATGGGTCACGTTATTTTGTGACATTCATGGATGATTATTCGAGAGCATCCATGGTCTATTGCATCAAGAGAAAAAGAAAGAAAAGTGAAACGTTTGGTAAATTCAAGGAATTTGTTGCAATGGCTGAGGCACTTCATGGCTCAAAGGTGTCAAAATTGAGACATGATGGCGGTGGTGAATATACGTCAAACGAATTTAAAGAATACTGCAAACAAAAGGGTATTCAGATGTTAGTCACCGTTGGTTCAGTATCTGAACGTTTAAATGAAACGCTGCAAAACAAGGCTACGACAATGCTTTTGGCCAGTGGGATGGAAAATAAGTTTTGGAATGAAGCAATTATGTCGGCAAATTATATCAAAAATCGATCGCCAACGAACGCGGTTGGAAAGCAGTTTAATGACAAGACACCAGCAGAAATTTGGTTTGGAAAGAAACCGGAGCTGTCAAACCTTCGAATATTTGGTTCTGAATGTTACAATCATATTCCACATGAAAAGCGGTTGAAATTACAAGCAAAAGCAACAAAATGTATTATGCTTGGTTATGGTGCGACGTTTGGTACGTATCAACTTTGGGATATTGAACAACAGAAGCTGATTTTTAGTCGAAATGTAACATTCAATGAATCATCGGTATTAAATCGATCAAAGTTAGTAGAGATAATCGGTTCAGAGGCGGTTACAGATAGTGTGAGTACGTGTGACGGTAAAGCAGTTCAACCAAATGATGATGAACAGTCGCGTACTGATAAAACTGGAGAAATCCACAGTACTAATTTGGCTTGTGTTGGTAACGGCGTTTATTTGGATAAGAGCGGGAGAGTAGGAAAGGCACCGCAACGTTACGGTAATTATGCACCTGAATGTGATGCGCATATGGCAATATCATCTATCGAAGGTGAATCACTAGTGTTATCAGCAGAACGATTTGTTGGTGACGATCCGTCCACAATATCGGAAGCAAAATGGCGTAGTGCCAAGAGGTACCCGAAAACTAGACGTTAAGATTAAAATCTCGGAACTAGAGGGTGAATTACAACGAATGAAAGTAAGTAATGCAGTAAGCTGTCTGCTAAACTACAGATACCATCGGTAAATCCTGGAAGTACTCCTACTTCTAACCCTAACACCAATCCTTCCTCCCGACCAGCCACCCCACACCTCCAAAGCGCAGAAGTCTTCCACAAAGTGGGATACTCCTATGGAGGTGGTCTCGAAATCCTGACAACGCACCCCTGTGCTCTCCGAAAGGACACGGAAGCACTGGAAGTATTTGTTTCCATTAAGGTCAAAATACAAAAGTTAATAGTTAGAACATGCCTGCTTACAAGGCGACTTGGAATGATAATGCAAGGTACTCAGTAAAACGCTTATTGACTATCTTACAACATTGGTGGGCTGTATACAACTAACTCTGCTTTTACAACTTAACTCTGTTTCTATAACTACGCTCTTCTGTTGTTTTTATTCTCCGTTGTCATCACTACCGTTATACACGATGTCTAGATATTCTAACATAACCTGCCTCGAGTGAATTGGACCAATGATGAGTAAGTATAGTGTTTGCATGAGTACTGAGGTTTACACTTTAAACTATCAATTATCATTGGTTGATTGTGTCTTATGAAATTTTATACAATATGTTCCTACTTTATCTACATGTAAAAAAATTAAAAACTAAGTTTCCTAAGTTGTTCTCTAAAGAGCTTATAACATTAACTATTCGTTATTCATTTGTAGACATTTGAATTCCGTTCCCATAAACAAATTTTAATATTTTATTTATTAATTCGTTATTCATTTGTAGACATTTGAATTTCGTTGTCATAAACTAATTTCAATTTTGTTCATAAAATCAGGTAGACCAAAAAGTTTTCTTTACTTGTTTACCACCAAATTTTAATCATTTCAAACTTTTATTTCATACGAACCACATCTCTCTGAAGTTGCTCCTACGCTTCAATTCAAAATTATTAGTTAAAAATTCTCGCTTTTATTAATGAGTCCCTGCCTCATTGGAAATGATAATCAGAAGAAATACTTGTTTATAGTAATGCTAGAAATGAAACAGATCGTATCAAACTGTTATTTTTTGTGAATATTTTTGTCTAAATTCATTAATTTACTTACAGGAATTCCCAACTAAACAAAGAATAAGTACTTTCATGTATATGACGCTCCTTAAAACAACACATTAATACCTAATTAATTTGTTTTCAGAATAAATTAAGATTGAAATCTTAAAGTACGATGCAAAAGGCAAATGGTGTAAAGATTCTAGTGGCCCAAGAATTGGATTTAAATGTAAGTATAATTTTCATCTGTATTCAAGATTTTTATAATTAATGACATATTTCATGTTAAAACACACACAATTAAATTATTTAATTTAAACGAAAAACAAATAAAATTGGTATATGTAATAAAATTAATCTTTAATATTAATTTTATATATCTTTTTTAAAGTATTTCGACGATTCGTTGGGCACGAGGAGTTACATTCACATGGAAAGGCTGATTACCGTCATATAAATGAAGATGAAATGAGTCACGACAAAACCTGACGACATCGGGAAATATTTTCTCTGAGGCTATGAAATATGAACAGAAATCCAAGAAATCCGAAAAAAGTACAAGAAAAAATCACAATAAAGAAGAAAACAGCATTACCAAGAAACCGTCTTCAAAAGTTCTACCAAAAAGGCTGAGGACTGGAATGTTCCCGTTGAAGTTTCACATATCAATCTCTGTATATAGCAGGTACTTTCATTTTATGGAAATGTTTCCATAGTGTGGATCTAGGTTTCAACTCATCTATCATCTGAGAATGAAGCTTGTTTATAGCAATTATAATTTTAGATTAGTGCCGAAGTAATTCTTCCTTAAATTTTAATCTGTACTGTAATCACTAAATGTGTTTCCTAAAAAAATATGTTGCATATAACTTTTAAGTTCCTCCACTGAATAGTTGAAGGTTAAAAAAATCGACAATGGGTCGAAACCATTTATTAACAACCAAACTTATATTAAATTAACCACATAACTTAAAGGTCAACAAAGTAGTTGTTTTGTATGTGCTGGACTAATAAAACTGCCAAGTTTGTGATTTTTCTGTTTATTTTGCTCGGAGCATCTGAACGTTGTGTGTTGCTCTCGAGCTAACTTAAAAGTAAGTAAAAAGGAGGGGGTTGCGCATTAGACGTTGCCAATGTTGACAAATGCTCTAACATGCCGCCCGCCTTGAAAATACAATTTTCAATAGACAAATATATAATTAATACATTGGAGATCAGAATAGGAGTCATAATAGAAAAGTCAATCACAAGGTAGCGCACACACTTTCGAAATTGCTCGTTTTAGCACACCGGTTCTGCTTTTTACACTCACTACACGCACTTCTCCATCTTCACCAGGATGTAACTC
Organism: Aethina tumida; assembly: GCF_024364675.1. Classification (NCBI taxonomy): domain Eukaryota; kingdom Metazoa; phylum Arthropoda; class Insecta; order Coleoptera; family Nitidulidae; genus Aethina; species Aethina tumida. The sequence continues at coordinate 29,275,051 of NC_065435.1, forward strand.
AAGAATGCGTCCCATACGCCACTGTAGAGGGGGCAGTTGATCGTCCTTAATGATGACTAGATGTCATGGTTTGAGGATGTGTTGACCCGCTTGTTTCCATTTCAACCTGGCTTGGAGTTCGGACACGTACTCTTTTTGCCAACGTTGCCAAAAGTGGTGTTTCAGTTGATCCAGTCGCTGGTAATTATTGAGTCGGTTGACAGGAATGTGGGAAAGGACAGGTTCGGGAATTGAAGTTAAACATTTGCCAATTAGAAAATGACCCGGCGTTAGCGGAGATAAATCATCTGGATTTGTTGATAATGGACTTATTGGACGCGAGTTTAAAACTGCTTCAATCTGTGACATTATCGTATAAAACTCTTCAAACATAAACTTATCATTGCCTAATATTCGCCTCAAGTGATGTTTAAAGCTTTTAACACCAGCTTCCCATATACCTCCAAATTTAGGCGATCGCGCAGATTGGTTGATTGATTTTCGCAGAACTGTTTGATACGAATCTCCTACTTCATCTATTTCCCCGAAACGCTTCACGATTTCATCAGTTTTGTTTACGACTAAACAATTAACTGAATGCCTTTGGTTTTCATTACTATAACCTCCTATAACGATCCACCCAAAGGACGTGTTTTGCAGCATAGGATTATGTTTTCCCAGTGAAATATGCTCAGGCCGTAGAACTTTCCAAAATATGTCGGCACCCAATAGGATGTCGATATCATTGCATATATTGAATGTAGGATCTGCCAACGTAATATGATTTGGAATTGTGAAGTTATACCTTTCCATTGTAGTAGAAGGTATGGGTTCTGTGATTTGATTCATAATGAAACATGAAACGCGTTTTTTGAATGAACCGTGAGTAGAAGAAATGTTGACTATCGTTTGATATTGAATCTCCGGTACAGTTTGACCAATACCAGAAATTTTAATATTGGTTTTATGTTTATCTAAGTCTAACATTTTAACAGCCCTTTCAGTCACAAATGAACTTTGGGACCCGTTGTCAAGTAGTGCACGTAGAACTTGGTTGTTGCCTTGTGCATCAGTTACATGAATTAAAACCGTGGATAAGTAGACTTGTTTGTGTTCATTTGCCACCGAATGATTAGAAATGGTAACTGGCACTTCAGTATTAGTGACAGTTTCACTGGTAACATGTGTCTCAATATGTAACAAGGTATTGTGCCTTTTGCCACATTTTCGACAACTACGTGAATGGCATGTTTTTGTGTTGTGTCCCTGTCTTAAGCAGTTTAGACACAGCTTGAACCTTTTAGTTTCTGCAATACGGTCATTTATTGAAAGCCCCTTAAAATTGGTACAGTTGTAAATTGCATGATCCTTTTTACAATAATAACAACTGACCTTGGCAGACACAGTGGTTATATAAGCGTGTGATTTGAATGGTTCGTTCTTTGGCTTTGTAGACCTTTCGTGATCAAGTTTTTCTAAAAGCTCACAATGCCCTCTTAGAAATTTATACATATCCGCCATGTTTGGAACTTGTGCCTTGTTAACGATCTCCCATTCGCGTCGGGTAATATCGTCCATTTTGGTTGCGATTATATAGATTATAAGCGTATCCCACGTATCTGTAGATTCGCCCAAAGATTTTAAAGCACGCAAGTTTTTTGTCACAGAATCGTAAAGATCTCGCAATTGAATATGAGATTCTTTTGTAACATTTGGATGACCGAAAATGGCTTTAATATGATTGTGAATTATTAGGGATTTGTTTTCAAACCTATCTTCCAACAATTGCCAAGTAATATCATAATTATTTGCGGTAATCTCAATAGAGTCGATTATACGAGCAGCATCCCCTTGAAGACACGAACGCAAATAATAATGTTTTTGAATGTCGGACAATGATTGATTTGCATGTATTAGTGATTTAAATGCATCGCGAAATTCTAGCCAGCCGTCATATTGACCTTTAAAACAAGGTAGACTTATTGAAGGCAATTTTATACCTGTAATTGGATTGCTCGCGACTGTATCTGATGATGACGTATTCGATTGTGTTTGATTATTTATGGGATAATCGTTGATTAATCTAGTAATTTTTGTTGTAACGTCATAGAATGAATCTTCAAACTCCGCCAATTCAGAACTATCCTCATTATCTTCGAGGTAGTCTATTTCTGTGCAAATGGAAGAAAATTCATCTAATGTACATGAATGTTTTTCCAAACGAATTCTTAATTGTGCTATTAATTCGTCATTAATGTTTGCGGTGTCTATAGAGTTTACGTAATTTTGCAACCTGGTCAACTTGCCTTTGATTGTACGACGTTTACATTGTAATTTCTTAATGCTTCCAGTAGACATTGTGATCGTTTTGTTTTTCAAATGTAAAGGATTTTTTAAATTGGCAAATGTTCATGCAGGTAGTAGATGGGAAACAAACTTACCGACTCAAGTGGTTGTAGACACGTGTTACGCAGGCCTTTCGACTTGAAACCAATGGTTGTCGATACGTGCAATGCAGGCTCTTTTGACTTGAAACCCTGGTATGTTTTTGAAATGACCTTGATGTTGCTATGATTGTTGATTAGACTTCCCTTTGCTGGAATTCTCCTGGAATCGATGCCAAATCCAAACTTGACTTGCCTGCACTGGTTATTTCAACTGGAACCGTTGCCAATTGAACACTAATTGCTGTTTTCGGTACGACGGAACTTATCGCCACGTATTCTTCTGTGTGTTGAACAGGTGTTTCCCGTTCGCCCTTGCTTCCTGTTGATCTTGTACACGTAAATCCGGCTCGACCGGACCAATGTTTTGTATGCGCTGGACTAATAAAACTGCCAAGTTTGTGATTTTTCTGTTTATTTTGCTCGGAGCATCTGAACGTTGTGTGTTGCTCTCGAGCTAACTTAAAAGTAAGTAAAAAGGAGGGGGTTGCGCATTAGACGTTGCCAATGTTGACAAATGCTTTAACAGTAGTTTTATTTGAAAAGTTATATTATATATAAATATTTGGGAATCACATTTATAGTCATTTAGTATAGGTTGAAATATAAGGATGAATTTGATTCGGAACAGTTCTACCATTTAGTATAACTCATCTCATCTCGATATTTCTTTGCTCTGTCAATTTGTTGACACTGTGGATTCAAACGAATAGAATTATACCAAAAAATATAACTGAACCACAACTTGATGTAATATTGATACAATGCAAGATCTATTCAAATTTACTTGAGAGACGACAACGTGTTTCTAAACTACATATTTCGAATTAGGATTAATTGAATTAACCATAACTCTTGCCTATAATTGGACAGGGTGACATGCTATAAGGTGACGTAATCTTAGCAACATAATTGTTATTTTCTTTTATTTGACAAACAAACTTCCTTCGTTGCTATTGAAACATGAATGTTTGCAAAACGTCACTCAATCCAATACTCACTCCCAAATGACCGTTTATTTTTGTAATTACTAATTAATTAAAATTTTATTTATGTATATATACATCAGGCTAATTATCTTCCTTTCAATTTCATACCTCACCTCTCTTAGCAACAAAATATATATCGGCATTTAAGTATAAAGTTAACAATGTTAACAAAAACAATTTCTATTCACATGTTAATTATCTGCTGAATCACAGACAGTATTTCTTTGATTCAAAATAAATGTCGACGAGGCTTCTTGGCGGTCTACCATGGGCGTTCAAACATTTCGATGTTGGAACTCGGAATTGTCTGCAGACGACTTACGTACCTGGCGGGGTGTTGTACTCAGTAGAGCAGTTTCCACGCTGCGATCTGTTGAGACTCAGCCCTTTGCTTGGGGATTCGTCTTGTCGGTTAGACGAGACCTCGTGTTTTGTTAGTTAGTTTTTCTGTTTCTGTTTTTGTTTTTAATAACATAGCAAAACGAAAAACCAACTAACTAATATATGTTGTTGTTTCTCTCGTTTTGCTATGTTATTAAAAAAACAAAAACAGAAACGAAAAAACTGTAACTAACAAATACGGGGTCTCGTCTAACCGACAAGACGAATCCCCAAGCAAAGGGCTGAATCTCAACAGATCGCAGCGTGGAAACTGCTCTACCGAGTACAACACCCCGCCAGGTACGTAAGTCGTCTGCAGACAATTGCGAGTTCCAACATCGAAATGTTTGAACACCCATGGTAGACCGCCAAGAAGCCTGGTCGAACTTAGCAAGATAGATCCTGCCGTCGACCGATGGCTGCGCGCGGTAAACGGGGCTCGTGCGACGACAGACGCGAACGTCGACCGCCTAGAAAAGTCACATTGTTTTGAGCCTTTCGACTCTCGGAACTCCAAGAAATATCGTTGCCACCTTTGACTAGAAAGGATACGGCCTTAGAGGCGTTCAGGCATAATCCCACGGATGGTAGCTTCGCACCATCGCCCGCTCGAGCGAGTGGGTGAACCAAATGTCCGAACCTGCGGTTCCTCTCGTACTGAGCAGGATTACTATCGCAACGACCGGTCATCAGTAGGGTAAAACTAATCTGTCTCACGACGGTCTAAACCCAGCTCACGTTCCCTTTTTACGGGTGAACAATCCGACGCTTGGCGAATTCTGCTTCGCAATGATAGGAAGAGCCGACATCGAAGGATCAAAAAGCGACGTCGCTATGAACGCTTGGCCACCACAAGCCAGTTATCCCTGTGGTAACTTTTCTGACACCTCTTGCTGAAAACTCTTCAAGCCAAAAGGATCGATAGGCCGTGCTTTCGCAGTCCCTTTGCGTACTGAACATCGGGATCAAGCCAGCTTTTGCCCTTTTGCTCTCCGCGAGGTCTCTGTCCTCGCTGAGCTGGCCTTAGGACACCTGCGTTATTCTTTGACAGATGTACCGCCCTAGTCAAACTCCCCGCCTGGCAGTGTCCTCGAATCGGATCACACGGGAGCGTTAAACGACGACCGAAACGCGGCCAAGCCCATGACCGACCGAAACGAGAGAAAACCGCGCGAACGATCTCCCCAACGTTAACGGAACGATCAAGAATCGTGACACGCGAACGGAACGCCACTCTGCGTGCTTGGTTCTAGAATGCCATGACAGCCGAAACCTGTGTTAAAGGTACGGCGCACGCGTTCCGCCTTACCGAGTAAGTAAAGAAACGAGTGGTATTTCACCGGCGATGTTGCCATCTCCCACTTATGCTACACCTCTCATGTCTCCTTACAGTGCCAGACTAGAGTCAAGTTCAACAGGGTCTTCTTTCCCCGCTAATTTTTCCAAGCCAGTTCCCTTGGCAGTGGTTTCGCTAGATAGTGGGTAGGGACAGTGGGAATCTCGTTAATCCATTCATGCGCGTCACTAATTAGATGACGAGGACAGTAGGTTGCTATTATTGTAAATGTCTAAATATTTCACCTATTTAAATCAAAAGATAATTCACGTAGTTGATTCTTTAAGCAAGAATTAGTGAGCGGCAAATTTCAACTAGGTACTGAATTTTTTCTATCACGTTTGGTTGGATTATTACCCTCAAACAACAATAAGATACCAATCTTTCCAATTTTATGTCAAAATTTAATTAGATTCCTCATCTCTAGATGACAACTTCAAATAATGTCAACACAATTTATTTACAAAATCATGAAAAAGTGATTTCTACTTTACAATTTTCTGATTTGCAATCTTTGTTCACTTGAAATTTATAATTAATAGCTCTATCATTTTTAATTTTGTTGAAATTTTCATCTACGTTTGTGCATATATATTTTAAGTGTCTCCACGTTTTCTTGAGAGCTGACAAATTGGACAACTTGGCCTTAGTTTCTGATTTATAATCACGATTATAGGAACCTGGGATCCTATTAAGTAGTATTTTTCTAAAAAATCTTTATAAACATTCAAGAGGTGAAACACAATTTACTTTACCTACATGCTCCATACTTGCTTTAAAATAAAGTTCAAATCGTGGTGGTGAATCAAAACTTGAAGATTGTGATGCACAATATAAATTGAACTTTGCGAATGTTATTTGATGGGATAAGAACCCTTTAGAAGATAAATAAAAGTTGCTCAAGTTTTTTGTGCTCTTCGCAATAATTAAATGAACAAGTTTAGAAGATAAATTTACCAAAGAATAGTTATGTACATAATCTGGGTTCAATAACAACGAAGGCAGTTTGTTTATCAAACAAAAGGAACACATTCAATATTCATACATTCTTCCTTTCTATTTACCTGGAAGAATATCATCATCTAACACATGTCTGATCGGTATTCCAAATAAATGCTTTTCTAAGAAAATTGTGTCTCAATTCTTGACTCTGTTATAGCGTAAGCTTTATTTTCAATAATAAGATGTTTTTTCGCATTGTAAATTAAATTGTATCAGAAGAATGTTTCACTGTTAACTGTCACAGAAGGATAGCTCCTCCATTATTATTATTATCAGTTGTCAGTTAGTTTTCAAAACAAACGTACAGGACCAGAGTTCTCAAAAACTTATTCTCCTGTTTTAAGAAATTGTTAGTAAATAATTTCATTATTTATTCCATATGGTATTACTCAAGCCTTAACCATTATGTTAAACCCTACACATTTTCCATTTAAATTCAATCTATTGATGTTAATCATCAAATTTGACTCTTTTAAGAAATTATGTGTTATGAATTACATCTGAAATAAATTGATGGCGTGTTTGTAGTTGTTGAGTTTTTGAATGATGAGATACCTAGTGTTCTCAAGTTTCACAGCATCTCTTGAATGTTGAAACTGTTAATATTTCAAATTAAGTTGTAGGAACAATTGTAAATAACAGTTGCTAATTTACAATAAGTGTTGTATTGTTTTTTAAATTTGATTTCCCTTAGCTACATAATTTGTTGCATTTATTCAATCATATTGGAACAGTTACACTAATAACAAAATATATCTATTTTAGAGCTCTGATTTCAAATAGTGTTAATTCGTCATGAAATTCTCGAAAATCAAGTCACATGAAAAATTCCCGTGGGCTTTAATTTTGCTGAATCAAAATATTACCAATCATATTAAAATTCATTTAAGTAAAGTTAGGCATATGATATATTATCAAAACACCAAGATGTCTTAAAAACTGTAAAAAAGAATTCCGATTTGTATATATATCAAAAGTTAATCAAAGTTATACAATATTACATAGTACAGAGAGTATTTAGTGTACAATATCGTGTTATATATACCGCTCCTTTGGTTAACTGAATCAGTGCACTACATCGACGTATAATCAAATTGAGTCATCCCTAATTAAAAATCGCTCCGTTATTTTCCTTCTTTCAAAAAAACCTTTGGTCACTGTGTTTTTCAATCTCTTCTACAATATGATATATTCAATAAATTTTTGAAGATAATTTTTGCAATACCCTCAAAAATTATTTCTTTTTACAGATGGCAAATTTAAATAAAGCATCCTAAGAACTCCATGTACATCCCAACGCATATGGAGAGTTACTACCACGATTTTAAGATATTTTTAAAGCAAGTATGGAGCATATAGGTAAAGCAAGTAAATTGTGTCTCACTTCTTGAATGTCTATAAGAGCATAAACTCTCATTTCAATTATGATATTATTATTATTAATATTATAGATAATTTAGAAGAATACTGCTTAATAGGATACAAGGGTCCGCGATCTTTGGTAGTATAAAATACCTTCATTCTATGATCAGTATCGCGAATAAGCAGAACGAAAATACTCCATCTTTAGTTCTCGATGTTGTCAGTGTGTTGCCAAAACACGCATACTGTCAAGAAAATATGGAGACACCAAAAATATATATGCACCAAAGTAGATGAAAATTTTAGCAGAACTGCAAATTATAAAGCCATTAATTATAAGTTTCAACCGAACAAAGATTGCAAATCAATATTTACGCAGAAAATTGTAAAATAGAAATTACTATTTTATGATTTGGTTTATAAGTTGTGTTGATATTATTTGAATTTGTCATCCAGACATGAGGAATCTAAATAATTTGCGATATAAAATTATCAAATATGGAAAGATTAGTATATCATTTGAGGGTGGTAACCAATGTTGAAAAAGAAAATTTCAGTGTTGAAATCTGTCGCTCAGTTATTCAAGCTGAGAGAATCACCTACGTGAATTTACTGTTGATTTAAAAAGGTGAAATATTTAAACAGTTACAAAAATAGCAACTTACTGTCTGAAGGTTTAGATTACGTGCCCTGAGAGTCACTGAAATCAAATCAGTTGCAGATCTCTCGTCGACATTTATTTCAAGTTTCAATAGCAACCAATTGTTTGTCAAAAAATAAAATAACATTTATGTTGCTAAGATTACGTTTCCTTATGACATATGTCAGAAGTATGTAATTTAGCAAAAAAGTTGTCTTCTCCCAAGCTAAACTTGATTTGATTCTTATATTGTATTTCACCAAATTGTGGTTCAGATATATCTTTTCTTATAATTCTATTCGTTTTAATCCAGAGTGTCAGCAAATTGACAGAGCAAAGGAATATCGTGATGATTTTTCGATTTGTTATAATATTGTTGATGGTAGAACTGTTTCGAATCAATCTCATCCTTATATTTCAACCTACACTGGAAGACTATAAATGAGATTCACAAATAATTAAATATAACTTAACTTTACAAATAAAATTACTTAGTTTAACTTAAGTCGAAAATTTAGTTTGGTGTTATAAAATGGTTTCGACACATTGTCGATTTTTTCAACCACCAATTTTTCAGTAGAAAGATTTACAGCTATATATAACATAATTATTTATAATATATACAACATAATTATTTAGGAAACGCATTTACCGTCATAGAGTACAGATTACAATAGGAAAAATTTCTTCGCCACAATTATAAAATTAAAATTATTATAAATATGCTTAATTCTCAAAATGAAAGTACCTGCTTTATACACAGACAGATATGTGGAACTCCAACGGGAACATTCCAGTCCTCAGCCTTTTTGGTAGAACTTTTGGTAATGCTGTTTTCTTCTTTATTGGGATTTTTGCTTGTACTTTTTTTGATTTCTTGGATTTTTTTTTTTGATATTTCCCGATATGTGGCTTTGTCATAGCACATTTCATCTTCATTTACATGATAGTAATCAGTCTGTCAATGTGTCAATTCCTGATGTCCAACGAATCGTCGAAATAGCTTATTTGTTTTTTATTTAAATTAAATAATTTAATTGTGTGTGTTTTAGCATAAAATATATCATTAATTATAAAAATCTTGAATACAGATGAAAATTATACATACATTTAAATCCAATTCTTGGGCCACTAGAATCTTTCCAGCATTTGCCTTTTACATCGTACTTTCAGATTTCAATCTTAATTTATTGAATTTATACTGAAAACAAATTATGTATAAGAGAGGTAGGTTTCGATATGAACTGATTAAAGTTTTGTGGTAACCTAATAAAGAAATCTTTTTGGGCTACTTGATTTTATGAAAAATATTTAATTTTGCTTATGACAACGAAATTCAAATATCTGCAAATGAATAATGAATTGTTAATGTCATAAGCTCTTTATAGAACAACTTAAGAAACATAGTTCTTAATTATTTTTACAGGTAGATCAAGTTGGAACATATTGTATAAAATTTCATAAGATTTGTGCTCTCAATCATTAACATCCATATTGCTTAAAAGTAAATCCCAATCAACTAATGACAAGTGATAGTTTAATGAGTAAACCTCAGAACTCATGAAAACACTAAACTCATCATTAGTCCAATTCACTCGGGGCAGGTTTCAATCTCCAGTTACTAAAAATATATCCACTGATGCACAATGATTGGAATAAAAATCAGAACCAGATGCTGGTAAACTGTTCCAATTATTCACTTTTGGCTTTTGACCATAATGGATACAAAGACTTCCAGTACTTTCATGTCTTTTCGGTGAGCACAGGGGTGCGTCATCATCAGACGATTTCGACATAACTTTTATAGGCGTGACCCACTTCGTGGAAAACTTTTGCGTTTCGGAGGTGTGGGGTGGCTAGTTGGGAGAAAGGATTGGTGTTAGAAGTAGGAGTATTTCCAGGATTTACCGAAGGTGTCTGTAGTTTAGCAGACAGCTTACTGCATTACTTACTTTCATTCGTTGTAGTTCACCCTCTAGTTCCGATATTTTAATCTTAAGGCCTCTTGAAGCGCCGGCAGACTTTTGGGTTTTATTGAGATTTTCACTTGGCTTGTCTTTTCTCCTCAAACTACATATAGTTTATTTATCTGAGTTTGAATCCGAATATAAACGCACATTGCTAAAATGTAATATTTTTCAAGGAAAAGAATAATATATATTAGGGCAAATTTTAATATTGATAAGATGTATATGACTGAGATAATGTTAGAAATTGTTCAGTGTTCAAATTTATGTATTTTGAATTGAATTAAAGCAAAAAGGTCAATACACTAACATTTAGAAAAACGTTTTCATAGAAAAGAAACACTTAAATTAGTTTGGCAATATTGTGAAGACTGATATGGAATACGGTTCGTATTCTTTGACAACTCCTTGACAATCTTGACAACTGATCTTTGTGTAATTTTATTTTGTTCGGTATCCGATCCTATAATGCTCTTTGGCGAATTACGGAAAGAGGTTATTTCAATCTGCCAAAATGTGGAGAATGTGTATCGTATAAATATTACTCCAGGAGCTGACCCAGCGTACTAAATTTGATAATATGCTTTCCTTAGTTAACTTAATGCTGTCTTGTTAACCCTAATTAGTTTACTTGAAGGATTCTTCTAAAAAAAATCTAATTTACAGCGCAATGTAGCTTACACTACTATAAAGAATGAACAATTTTGACACAACTTAAAACAAATAATGTTTCATCTCCTCTTGGGATGCCAATTGTAACTGATGCGATGACCAGGTAGGAGTGCACTGAAACTACACATAAACTGTTAAAATTGTAATTTGAATTGTGCGCCTGTGGACAGTTAAGTTGTAATTTTAACACTAAATTCTTAAATATAAATTTTTCTTGAGAAATAATAAATTCTTTTAAGCCCAGAAAAACTTATTTACTGAGAAAAGTAATAAAGTTAACCTAAAACGTTAATACGACAATTGAAAGGTGATTTCTCGTAACATTTGGAATAAGGGTTCTTAAATTGTCAGCAAACAATCAATTGGCATTAATTGAAAAGTTAACCGGCCGAGATAATTACGTAACCTGGTTATTTGCTATAGAAACACATCTACAGCAAGAGAAGTTGTGGACTGCATAAAACCCCCCACATGTGTCATTGTGGACACAAAACGAGACACAAAGGCAAAAACTAAGATAAATTTACTAGTTGACTCAATAAATTACGTGCACATACAAGAGAGTAGTACTGCAAAATAAGTATGGGATAAATCTTGGTTGACACGCTGTGATGGGCTGCTGCATGATCTCTGTAATACTTCACATACTGCATGTTAAAACGTAGAGAAATATATGAGTAAAATAATGTGTACCGCTCACAAGCTCAGGAACATTGGTTTCGAAGTTGACGATGAATGGCTATTTACAGTGCTACTCTCCAGTCTACCAGAATCCTATCAACCAATGATTTTTGCTATTGAAAGCTCCGGCATGAAGATACCTTCTGTTTCTGTGAAATCAAAACTATCACAAGATGTTAAACAACCTGAAAGTGACTCAACAGTATTGTCAGTCATCAAGAAAATTAAAAACAACCACAGAAACAAAGTAAGGGTCCAAGGTGCTACACTTGTAACAAGTAAGGTCATAAAAGTCCTCAAATGCAAATCCAGAACCAAGAATGTTCAACAAAAGGCAAGTAATTCATCATATGCTGTTGTGTTTGAGGCAACATCCAGCCAAAATGACCCATGGCAAGTGGCTTCCGGTGCATCGTCACACATGACAAGACGTAAGAACATGCTTGAAAATATGACGGCTCCTGTCATACATAAAATCAGAGTCGCAAACAACAAAGTATAATCTGTGCAATGCTCAGAACAAGTGAGGTTGGACCATTATGACGATGAAGGTCAAAACAAAAAGGTGCTTTTTACAAAAGTATTATGTGTTCCTAAATTGGCAACAAATCTATTGTCTCTAAGTCAGATTATTTGCGATGGTAGCCAAATAAAATTTGACGGAACGAGCTGTGTTATTATGAAGAGCAGAAGTGAGGTAGTATCTTCCTACTGTAGCTTTATGTTAGGGTCGACTGGAACAGTATTAGGATCAGCATTAGTCATTTCAATTCTGTTTAAAATTTGTTCCATATAAATACTAAAACTCTTTTCGGTGTAGAGTCGAATTTGGCATGCCAGCAGCAAGGGAATTGTTTTAACCCATATGGTGACTTGTTCAATTTACATACCATGTTTTCGTCATGATCCAACCCTTCTTGTTAAGTCATAAATAGGTGTCTTCAAGTTCTCTATATAAAAATGCTGTCTTTACGTCTAGTTACTTGATTTTGTGACTATTTTGTACAGCCAAAGATAGTAACGATCGTATTGAACTGATTGTTTGTGCAAAAGTTTCCTGGTAATCAACACGTGCAATTTGTCCATATCATTTCACACACAGATGTGATTTGTAACGTGGTCATTAAATAAATGAATCACTGTCATTAAAGTTATTATAACAAATCGAAAAATCATCTCGATATTTCTTTTCTCTGTCAATTTGATGACACTGTCAATTAAAACAAATAGAAATATAATAAAAATATAACCACAATTTGATGTAATTTTAATACAATGAAAGAAACAAATCAAAATTACTTGAAAGATGACAACTTTTTTCTAAATTACATATTTCGAATATGGTTTAATTGGTCATTGGACGTTTTGTTTATATTGTAACGTGTGGCACATGTCACAAGGAAACGTAATCTTAGCAACATAAATGTTATTTTCTTTTATTTGATAAACAAAATTCCTTCGTTGCTACTGAAACTTGAAAGTTCGTGATTTCCGTGATTTTTCAGCACTCGTAATCGAAATCCTCAAACAAAAAGTTGCCATTATTGTAATTGTTTAAATATTTCACTTTTTTAAATCAACAGTAAATTAACGTGGTCGATTCTTTCAGCTTGAATTAGTGAGCGACCATTTTCAACTATGCACTGAATTTTTCTCTTTCACTTTTGGTTGGGTTATCACTCTCCCACAACACTAAGATACCAATGTTTCCATATTTGCTAATTTTATGACGAAAATTATTTAGATTCCTCATGTCTGGATGACAAGTTCAAATAATGTCAACACAACTTTTAAACCAAATCATGAAATATTGATTTCTATTCTACAATTTTCTGCGTAAAGATTTGCAATCTTTTTACAGTAGAAATTTATAAGTAATAGCATTCTTTTGTTGATTTATTACATATATATTTTTAGTGTCTCCACGTGTTCTTGAGAGTTGCTATCGAGTACGCACGTTTTGACAACTTTCTGACAACTTAGTCAACTAATGTTGAAGTATTTCCGTTCTGGTTAATTGCTGATCTTATAATCGCGATACCGATTATAAAAAGAGGTTATTTTATACGACAAAGCATCGCAGAACCTGGAATCCTATTAACCATTATTTTTCTAAAAATCTACTTTATAGTGCAACAAGGGCAACATAATTAAAAGGAACGCTTACGAAATTATAGACATTCAAGAAGTGAGACACGATTACTTGTTTTACTTATATGTTCCATACTTGATTTAAAAATATATTAAAATCGTGGTAGTAACTCTCCATATGCGTTGAGTTGTAAATGGAGTTCTTAGGATGCTTTATTTAAATTTGCAATTTGTAATAAGAAATAATTTTTGAGGGTATTAGAGAGTTTGATGAATAACCCGAAAAGTTTTGACAATGACAGAATATGGGGGCGTGACAACTAAGTTGACTTATTAATTACTAGTCAATAATAGTTGATGTTAACAGAGAAATGGAAAGATTAACTATTTCTACACATTATTTCTTCTTCAACAATAACGCATACTGGAATTTATATGCTAAATTACTGTCCATCCCATCTAAAAATTGTTCTGCAATCAGTGCACCAGAATATTCACCAGTTTTTCTTTTACATTTACGCAAATTTATTTTAGTTTGAGCCAAACCAACTTTTCTAGATAAACTACCGCCTAATCTGTTACACATATTACATTAAAATCTTTTATGTAAAGTGTAACTTTCGAAAATAATGTTGATTTATTTTTTTTAAAAAACTAATCAAGTAGTTAGGGCAAAGCGGTTTCTGGCCCACTGACCAATCACAGCGCTCGCCCCCTCCCCTTTTGTGTGGATGCCACGCCCCCTGCTCTGTTGGAGGTGTGGTCTATTGTTGTAGACTAATGAGATGTAAGGGGGTGTTACTTGTTGTGGATGGAGACCAATAGGGAATTAGTTTTATTTGCATTCCTGGCCAATGAGAACTCTTGAAATTTTGCAAAGTTAAGTTGTCGAGCAATGGGAATGCGTGAATAATTTGACATGTGACTTATCCCCCCAAAAAAGTTGATGTCACTGAACATGTGTGACTTATATAGAAAGCCCCGCCCACTCATCGACGAATGAGAAGAAAAAAGCATAATAAAACACACACAATTATTTAAATACATTTATTTCAATTATTATTATTATTAATTACACACACATACACAACCTTCAATGCTTCCTTTGACATAAAAAATCTGTATATTAATTCTTTAAAATTAACTAATTCAACGTTACTAATGTAAGGTACAACACACACACACACACATACACATAATTATAATAATATTACTATTACACTACCATCTTTAACGCTACCGCCTCCGGCACCACCACCACCACCAACATCTTTGTTTGTTTCAAACTCGAGACGAATGTCCACCATACCGGTATTTAGAATTTCATTTTGCCTTGAACAATCGATAACGACTATGGGACAAATTCTTCTATATTGATGATGATTGTATAGAGGTTCGTTTGATCGTTCATAATAGGATTGTTGAAAGGTTGAATACATTTCATATAACATGGAATATTGATTTTTATCGAAATTTATTTGTAAATTATCATATGGGAAAATTTCTGAATTTAAATACAATTTAATGTTAGTTAAATTAATGTGATCAAAAATACTGGAATTAATAAGGGAATTGTTTTTACGATTTGTTTGAAATCCAACTATTATAATTCGAGGTTTTTCGAGCTGCGTTGCCGACTTTACGCTCCACGTGTGACTTTGAGTCTTTGGTAGAAGAGGATACTCAAATAGTTCCCAATTACGAAAACCAATTTCCAATTCTCTACCACTATCGATGGTCGATAGTAATTTTAAACGTTCAACGTCCGACACCGCGATATGCGGAACTTTCCAAATAATCTTATTAATTTTTACTTTGTTTTTCTCTTTCGGGTCAGTATTATAGATGGCATTTAAATCGGAATTACTACGAATTAGTACTAAATCCTGTCGTAAATTAACAATTATTTTTCTAAAGTCTTCAGCGAAACCGAAGAGTGTACGCAAAGGGATGCTTAAATTAAAAGAGCCCGTGTTTGAATCGTCAACACTTACAATGCTCTCTTCTTCAGCCCATCCGGCACACGACAGACGCGTCGCTTCGTTTCTATTGAATGAAACATAACCTTTTAGAGTGGTAGTAATTCCTGGATTTTTAACGCGATCAATGACCTTACCTCCCACTTCATATCTCAATTCTTCAAATAGATAAGGAAAAAAGTTGTTTACAAATGTAGCTGTTTTGGCGGGATTACCTTGATCGTCCAAAAGTTTACCTTCAATATAAATGTAACTGTCCCAAGGCAAGGTGTACAAGTCGGTTTGTTGAATCGGAATTCTTATTTCGTCGTTGTTGTTAAAAGCATTGGAAATGTATGGTAGATGTGAATGTTTTTCTGCATTAATGATGGAATTGTCGAAAAATGCCGTTTCATTTATTGTTAAAATATCCATGGTATTTATTCTGATGCTGAAGCTGCTGCTGCTGCTGCTTCTTAACTTTGAATCCCAGCGATATTAAAAAAGCGATATTATTAGTTGTTAACCCTTCAGATGACTGTGTCTGAATAATTCTAGATTGAGATCTATTATATTTTATAACCATTTTCTTTGTTGTCTCTTACTTTTCAATCGATCGACAGCTCTCAGATGAGTTCTTAATGTTATCGTTTCTCCCCTAAAATTGAGCAGTTTACCATCTTGATCGACCAATTTAAATGTTATGTTGTTGATAATTTTCGTATTTAAAGGAAGATATATGACATTTTGTGGGGATTCTATAATTTTAAAACCAGCACCTACGCTTGGGAAAAATTCATGTAAAATATGGCTCATGACACCATTATCGTAGGAACCAGTTATAATATTACACAGTACTTTGATTGCATTCACTTTCATTATATTAACTGGTTTTTTCGATTCGTTTAGTTTGTTTACATCCAAGATTTTACTCTCAAACCCCAATAAATCTCCGATGGAATCTGGTTTGGAAAAGTCCACAACATGTGTACATTTTATTTCACATTTCAATGTATTTAAATTGGGATGTATCGACAAAATCATATGTCAGATCAATTTGATTTAAAAGATTTGAATTAATGTCTTTAATATCATAGGTGCCTGTTGGAATTTCAAGCGTATGATTGTCTATATAAAATTTATTTTTACCTATATAAATGTTGGGAATTGAATTGTATACTTCTAAACTTAAAAAGCCTAAAGCAAAGTCTTCACCCCCACCACCACCACCACCATCTTCATCATCAACATCTTCGTATTCTCTAAGATCTAAGGGTGGATAAAAGTCTGCTGATAAAACAGATTCGGTGCCTGTAAAACTGAACGTTCTCATTCTACCTCCCTCTCTCTTAAAACACAAATTATATACTAAACAAAAACTATATTTTTAAGAATACTTATACAAAAATTCCAAACATAAATGACCGCAATTGTAGTAGTCATTGGATTTCTGAAAATTATTATAATTATAATCAATTGTTGTTGTTGTTGTTGTAAAATCGGATGAATTAAAATAATCAATAATATCTTTGGGTGGTTTAAGATTACCAAAACTATCGAAATATAAGATGTACTCTTTATTTCTTTTTATATAAGAAACCCAGTGGGTGCCTGGTCCTTGTTCACAATCGAGATTAACAATACCGCATTCTTTGAGTTTACGAATTTTATTTGGTAAATTGTCTCGCATAAAGACACCTCGAAAATTTTTAATTTTTAATAATTTAACATATCTAATCAAATCTAGATTTGTTAGAGCACGTTTTGGTAATCTTTCTAGGGAAAATTTTTTTCTGTTGCAGTTCCGGCATAATACGAATAGGGATTTACAAAAAGACCTAAACCTTTTTTATGTGGTTTTAAAACTAAACCCTTTCCCATAGCGATCGCTTCCATTTTTTCATTATGGCGTTGTTTCTCTTTTAGCTGGTCTTGAGCTGATTTGGCTTTATTCACGGCCGAGGCAATCGAACTCGCTCCCCCCGCTAACGCTCCCAATGCACTCAGACCGGCAAAAAGAGGAATTAACGGAAGAAAACCTCCCGTTTTTGGTATAGGAATTATTCTAGACATTTTACTTCTTTTTTCTTTCTTTATTTTACTGTCTCGAATCTCTCTAAGAGCAATTTTGATTGCAGAAGAAACATCGTTCGGTTTTTTTTACGTAAAACTCGACGTACTTTTTTCAGTGCACTTTGAAATGAAATGCCAACATGGTGTGCTGTTTCCCAACTCAATCAGATGTATAATTACGGGACCTTCGAATTGTGGAAAAACCAACCTAATGCTAAATTTGTTGGAACACATTAACGGCTTACGTTTTGAAAATGTATATGTCTATTCAAAATCACTCTACCAACCCATCTATCAATATTTGAAAAAACTACTCGCACCCATCAAAGATATTAAGTACTTTGAATTTAACGATAACGAAAATATTATGAGTCCTTCTGAAGCGAGGAAAAATTCAATTTTCATATTTGACGATGTGGCATGTGAAAAACAGAGTGTAATGAGAGATTTTTTCGCAATGGGTCGACATAACTTGATCGATTCCTTTTATTTAACGCAAACCTACGCTCACATTCCCAAACATCTTGTACGTGACAATGCGAACATGTTGGTGTTATTCAAACAAGACAATATGAATTTAAAACATATTTATAATGATCACGTCAATACGGACATGTCATTCGAAATATTCTACGATATGTGTTCAGAGTGTTGGACAACAACAAAACATGGATTTTTGGTAATCTGTAAAGATTTTGATTTGAACTGCGGTCGCTATAGGAAGGGATTTGATATTTTTATTGCATTATAGTTTTTTTTATTATAAATAATATACCCATACATAAATGTCTTCATTCAGAAAAAACGTTGTTGCCATGGAGCATGATAAAGACCGTGACAAAACAACTATTACGAAAAAATTGGTGCAGGTGCGCAAGAAAATTCGACATAAATTGAATGCTTTAAAATCGGGACGAATTAATATTGAACGAGCCTTACAACCATTACGTCAAATTATTACAAAATCTGTTGAACCATCATCATTATCATCATCATCATCATCATCATCACCATCTTCAACCATCAAACAGGAATATATAAAACAAGAAGATAATAATAATGTTACACCTAAGAAAGAAATGAGAAAAAAAGAAAAAGAAAATAAGAAAACAAAACATGTTGGAACAAGTCCAATACAACAACAACAACAACAGCAACAAAAACAAACGTTTTCTCCAAGAAAAGTACAATTTATAGATGATAGTGTGACATTTACACATACACCTGAATCAGATAATGACGATTATTATGATGATTATAATAATACTATCAACAATGAGGGAAGTTACATTTACGATGATGATGATAATGATGAAATTGCAAATCCAAATAGTAGATCAATCATTGAATCTATACCTGAAGAATCTTTTATGGAATACTTGGAACAATATCATGAATTACCACAAATTTATATATCTCGATTTATTAGGGACACCAATCATGAATTTGATCATCACTATCTAAGTCACGATCCTCTAACTGATAAATTTAAATTTGGCGATTCAGAAATGGATTTTAAAGGTCCCAATATAACGATTAAGAATAAAATTTATGAAGGGACTCCCGGTCTATATGACTTGATATTTTTAAATAAACCGAAAAACTCTGCTACACCCCAGGATATAAAGAATTTTCAAGAAATACTTTTAGAAACAAATGCTCATAAAAGGAACTTTAAAAAAGACGAGCAAGTGGCTGGACACAGAGGTGACAAATACAAATTTGTAATTAAACCAATGTTAAACGCGTTGGCAGAGGAACAGATTGAAGCAGACAAACAGCACAAAAAGATGAAATTAAGAATGCACCATCATAAAGGAGCAGGATTGGGAGAAGAAAGTAAAAGAAGAATAATAAAAAGAAGAATAAGAAAAGGAAAGGGAATTGGTACTTTAATGCGGTTTAATAAAAAACCCATAGAATATGTACACTGGGATGATCCAAATGAATTGGTGGAAAGATTAAAATTGTTAGTTGCTTCCCAAATGGCTGGAAATAATAATCATACTAACGAAATAAACAGCATAATTGAAGAACTAAAAGAAGCCAATATAATTGAATAAAAATCATTAACATTAAGTCATTTAGAAAATGTCAGTTGATAAGTTTGGACGGCATCAGCTGCAGCTGCAGCTGCAGCAACAGCAGCAACAGCAGACATCGACAATGTTAAGTGAAGATTTTGTTAAATCACTAATTGATGATAAAATTAAAAATTTAACCTTGATTATTGAATCGATTGTTGATAATAAACTAACAACAACAACATCAATACTCGATAAATCCGATGTCGAATCATTAATGGACTCTAAATTGACAAACATTATTCCAAGTCTTGAGAAAATGCTAAAGGATTTACACGATCGTCTAATTGTAATTGAGAAACAACCGAAAATCACAGAATCCTATTCCACTGACTTTATTGCACTCGAGGGAACGTTGACGGCTAACCCTTATAAACAAAATGATTATCACGTTCAGTTAAGTAGCGGTTTGACAGAGTTCAAAGTTCCATTGGATTTAACTATAAAATCAATTGCATTTATATTTCCATCTACACTAACCCTCTACATTGATGGGAAAAAATTAAACAACCCCCTCATAAATATTATCGGTAAAAAATTTAAAAAAGGACAATCTATCATAATAACACATTCGAAACCAGGTAGCGTAGGTCAAAGATCACTGGTAACTTTGCTTATTAACTTACCCTTAAATAATTAAAAAAATGAAAAAGCAAAAGAAAATTATCAACGACACCGCAGCAGCAGCAGCAGCAACCACAGCCGCAGTTATCAATTACAAACGTGAGATTATTAATGAATTACACAAACCGGCACGGAAAACTTTTAAAAGACGACATGTAATAGTGAAAGGTTTAAATGATTTGTATCAGGCCGATTTGGTGGAAATGATACCGCATGCACGACAAAACAATGGATTTCGCTATATTTTGGTTGTTATCAATGTATTCTCTAAATTTGTATGGGCCGTTCCGGTTAAGAATAAAACCGGCAAAGATGTAACAAAGGCAATGCAAAAAATTCTAATTTCAACAAATAATGTCCCCGTCAATCTACAAACCGACATGGGTAAGGAATTTTATAATAAAGATTTTAAAATGTTAATGAGCAAATTGAAAATTAATCACTATTCAACGTACAGTTCGAAAAAAGCATCGGTAGTCGAACGTGTTAATCGTACATTAAAATCGTTAATGTGGAAAGAATTTAGCTTTCAAGGCAACTACAAATGGTTGAAAATTCTACCCGAAATCGTGTTAAAGTACAATTCAACTAAACACACTACAATTGGAATGAAACCGATAGATGTCACAACTAAAAATGAACAGCCACTATTGAAAACTGCATTTAATCACATAAAAATCTATCGCGGAAGTAAATTTAAAGTGGGCGATAAAGTGCGTGTTAGTAAATACCGAGAGGCATTCAACAAGGGCTACACACCGAATTGGTCCAACGAAATTTTCACCGTAGAAAAAGTCAATTTAACCCATCCTACAACGTATATTTTGCAAGACGATCATCAAGATCGAATAATGGGTGGATTTTACGAACACGAATTGCAACTAGCAAAATATCCCGACATTTATCTTGTGGAAAAAGTCCTTAAACGAAAGGGCAATAAGGCCTACGTGAAATGGTTTGGTTTACCGACCAACCAAAACAGTTGGGTTAATAAAAACGATTTGTTGTAAACAAAGAGAGAGAGGGGTGGTGGAAGAAGGGAAGTGGGTGGGGGGGTCATGAAAATATTAATAATTTTATTTAGATTTATTTCACAGTCTAGTAGCGTCGCTCGTAGAAATAATAGTAATAATAATAATAATGATGATGGATAGTGCTGCTGATGCTGATGCTGCTGCTGCTGCTGCTGCTTTTCAAACTTGTGGTGATATTAAAAGTGATGGTATGAGTCAAGGAGGAGGAGGAGGAGGAGGGGGAGAAGGAAAAAGAAGAAAAAGAAGAGGAGATTATGAAAACCTGCAAGATGATGATGGTGATGATAATTATGATCCATCGCAAAATCTTCTTATAAAATCCACTTATGATATCAATCAGACAACTCAAATTACATGTGGATTGAATAAATTCAATAATTTTCGAATTGTTATAGAACTGCAGGATAAATTTAACAGAGATATAAAAATTTCATTTACTACAGTAGAATGGGATGATCTCATGGAAATATTGTCGGAGGCGATATGTGAAGACTTTATATAACTGAACAACAACAACAACAACAACAACATTATGAGAGAATGTTATGTTAACGAAAGCATTTATGTTTGTGTCTCATTAACCAATGATCAACATCATTATCATCATCATAAAAAAATAATTAAAATATATGAAAAATACAACATATTTTTCGATTTATGTGTGTCAGATGTGAAAAAAATTCTAAGTACATACAAACATCTTGTAGCAAAAAAGGTGAACCTATTAAGAAATCTTAATTTCTACGAATATTATTATAATGTATTACGAAATTTAAATGATCTGTATAAGAATAGTGATGATGGTGGTTGTGATGGTGGTGGTGGTGGTGATGTACCTTGGATTAAGGCATTAGAAGTCTTTTCCAATGTTAATGACAGTCTTGAAAGTTTCTGTTTCACCGAATGTTTGATATTTTTCAAGGATCAAGTACTATTGGATATGGAATATTGTAAATAATTTAAATAAAGATATAAAAAAAACAACAGTGTTTTTATTAACAATTTTATTAATACATACATACATACATATATTATACATGTGTAAAGATATATATAAAAAAAAAACAACAGTGTTTTTATTAACAATTTTATTAATACATACATATATTGTTATTATTATTATTATTATACATGTGTTTCTATACTATAATGCCCCCAAGATAGGGTAGCAAAATCATCATCATCAACATTATTATATCTTTTATCATCAAAATATGATAAACCAATTTTTTTCTGTGTAATACTATAAACATTATGCTTATTTGATCTAATTAAATTTTGATTGATATATAGTTCATTTTTTTTTTTTTTATTTAGACATTCTACATAATCATCAAAAGTTATAGAATTTTTTATAATATTACTTTTAACTCCTTTAGCTTTTTTAACGCATTTAACAGATTTGTTATTACTATTATCATGACAGCAGCAGCTGCTGCTGCTTTTGCTGCTGCTAGTGCTGCTACCTTCAATAAATTTAAATGAATACATTTTAGATCGCAAACCAACGAAATGAGTCATGATATTTCCATTTAATTCATCCTTCATTAAACCCACCACTTTTTTATTAGTCAAAGGAATATTGTAAACATTGTTTGCATGATAGTCACTGGTATCAAATAAATTTAAATTTAACTTGATAAAATCCTTATAGACATCTTCACATTCAATTCGATATATAAGACTGTCTGTATCGACATATAATAATTTTAAATTATTATTATTAAAATGAGGAATCATTTCCTTATAGTGAAATTCGTAAAGACATACTTTTGATAAGTCTAAAATGGACATGCCAATGTAAAAGGGCTTATTAAATACCACATCTAATTTGTTAAGTTCTATGGCCATTAAATTTTCATGGAAGATGGTGCGACTATGGAAACGGGGGCTACTAATCAAATTTTTGGCACCATAACGACCCTCCCAACATGTAACCAATTTAATATTTCGATATTTTCGTACGTTTTCCATTGTTTTTCCAAACACTGCATTATTCATCAGTTTAAAAAGATCTTTTTCAAAATCGTTTCGAGCTCCCTGTCTAAACATTGTATTTAATTCGATGTACGGTTTTAGCCAACAAGATTGATTAAATTTTAAAATTTTATGAATTTTCTTCAGCACCAGACCAAAACGCATCACTTGCTTTAAATTTCGATAATGAATGACGTAATTCTTCTTAGGAAGTAAAGTGACAAGTAGTTTAGGTAATTTTGAATTTGGTGGTATAAGAGATTGCGGACAAAATGGCAGATCGGAATGTGTGTCGTGCAAGTGTTGAGGATAATCCAAATCAACTTCTAAAATATATCCAATATCCGAATCGTCGGCAACTTGTAAAACATCGAAATCACCATTGACATCGATCCATTCGAAATTTCTATAGGGTAAAGGTTGACACATTGCCCAACCATATAAGTTATTTACGTCAAAGTACATCAAAAATTTACTTGGACTCTCTGAATTATAATCTTCATTCATATATTTATTATTAGCAGTCGCATATCTATGAGAACATTGACTGATTCCACCTCTCAACCCCCTCTCCACAAACAACACAGTATCGACATTTTGAATTAATTCCAACGAACATTTAGTATAATATAACATAGCATCCCAGGAATATCCTGGTAATGTATAATAGTGTGCAGGATCCAATTTATAATTTTTATGACAATTATTGCGAAACTCTTCAAATACATCCGTTAATAATAGTACGTCAGTTTTTAAATATAAGTCCGAATACTCACCTAAATTTTTAATGTTAAATGCACGCCAAACGTTTTGACAATGTAGATAATCCTCATTGCTAAATCTATTACAATCGTTTAAGTGGTTTGTAAAATGTTCGATGGATGGTAAATGTTCCATCGACAATTTATTATATGAATCCAAATAGTCATATGGAAAATGACCCTTTTTGTATAACAAATATAAATTTTCATCAGATACATTCGCAAATTCCGTATCTAGAATGGGTTTCGTTTCTAAATTTGATGCCAACTTTGCCAAACTTGTTGACATAAATCTAAATGAATCGATAAATCTAAATCTAATATTTGTATTCTCGTCAACAATTGAAAAAGAAATGTATTTTTCCTTGTTTTTAGGCAACACAGTTATTTTATCAAAATTTACCATTTCTTTTATTATAAAATGTCCATCGTAACCGGATAAGTTGTGAAAGACAACTGGAATCATAAATTTGGTTTTATAATTTAAATTACAATGTTGATGTGCCACACCCCGAAATTTTCCTGTAAAATGACAATGATCTCGAACAACAATTGAATGTTGCATAAAGGGAACTTGACAAATATGACAAATAGAAGATGATGATGATGATGATGATGATGATAAATTATTATTGTCGATCATGGGTTCAATATGTATCATTTTTTCCTTTACAAATTGAGAAATTGTTTTCAGTTGGCTATTAAACCAGAGCATACAATCACTCTTGCTACGATAACTTTTATAAAATGATAAACTATCGTCATATGAACACTTAACATAAAATCCTACATTAAACAACTCATGCTTTTGATAACGTCTAGTATTAATCAAATTTTCACCATCATCATTATCATCATCAGTAAATGGTGAGAGAATTGTTTCGAAATCAGCATAAATAATGAATGGAACTTTTTCCTTATTAATATAATTTCTAAAACTTATATATTTGTAATCTGGAAAACTTATTTTATATTTGTTATTTTTATTACAATATTCAATGTGGTCTTTTAATTTATTTGTATTACTAAAATAATTTAAACATCGATCGCAAATGTGCACTTGATTGTGACTATTGGATAATTGACATGATACTAATCTTGAAAGATTTTTAATATAGACATAATGATATCGTAAATCATCATCATCATCATCATCATCATCATCATCATCATCATCATCATCAATTTCAGATTGATTGTATTTATTGTGAAATATTAATAGATTAACATGTCTATATAATTTTTCTTCAGTCAAACGACACGGAACCACCATCATGGAACTATTTTTTTTCTTACCACCCTCATCCTCATCTAAAGTATATACATTAATAGATATTTTATTCATTTTTTCAAATTTTTCAATGGCTCTCATTGAAATTGGAAACTCAATGTTAGATAAATTTAAAACTTCATCAAAATGTGGATATGAGGATCTTCTATATGGTTTACCTCGAGGTGGAAACAGAGCTGAAACTATTGTCCATGCAAAACAAAATTCATCTGAATTTTGAACATTAATACAAGCTTTTCTATTTTTTATGAATTTAGGTAGTTGCAAAAAGGATGAACCACCATTTCCCATTTCATATTTATTCACATTTATTTCAAGGTTTAAAATCCTATGTAAAGCCCATCCACTATCACGTTCTTGAAACTCTTCTAATTTATTCAAAATTTTATCTACAATATGTTCAACAAACCATTTTTTTAAGTCAGACCCTAAATCCAAAATCTCATTTTTAGTATTGAAATATTTAATTTGACTTTCCCCATTAGAATTAAGAAATGCGCCGCTAAAACAGGAGTTTAATTTTATTATCCTATGTGTTTTAAGCAATTTTTTAATATTACGTCTAAATAAAAGAAAGCTATCATTGAAAAAATGAATAACATCTTTATGTTGCAAATTAATAATAATACCTGTTTGTATGCGAGAATTAAAGCATGTATTTAACGTTTGCCAACAAACACGATTTTTTTTTTCTTTTTTATCGCATCTCGTGGCATCATGTTGTTTAAATATCAATTGTTTTTTATATGTTTTCATTAAGTTTATATTAGCATATAACTTTCTTTTTGTGCTAATACTTAAATCTTCTTGTTTTATCGTTTGCAATATTAGTTTAATGTTACTATTAATTATTTTTTTCCATTTTTCAATTTGTGATTTACTCATTATAGTAACTGCATGATTAATTGTATTAACTATTTCATCGCATACATTACTAATTTCACAGATATTATTACAATTATTGGTTATCATATTTTTACAATTAAAAATAAATTAATTTTCTATTATTTCAATATCAACCGTATTGTGAGGCAAGTCTGCTTTATATATAAGTGAATATTTGTCAGGTTTAAATTTGGAGATTTCAGCCTCTACTATGGGTACTAGTCTTTTGGGTAGATAAACTATTTCATCATCCAATTCAACTTGTACTGTTTTTCCATATTTACTGTCCACTATATGCATATCCCTTATAATATATTTTTTTTGTTTTTCCAAACTTCTTATTGGTGAATATTTCTTCAATTGAACCTTCGAATTAATTGCGTTTACATTCATTGTTCTACAAATATTTATTGTAACTAAAGAGACATATAAAACACACAAAAAAAAATAATAAAAAGAAAAGATACTTACATTTTTATGTTTATAACGCAGACAGATACAAACTCAAATACAGACAATTGCAAAATTGTTGTCGATGGATATTTGTTTCTCTTCGAACTGATTCATTTCTAAAAAATGTGTTCAATTTATATCTGCATGCTCCCCCAGATGCTACCTACCGTTTTTTCTTTTTTTAATAAAACCAGATTTTGCAAGTGCAGCTGCTGTACGATTTATTAATCAAGTTATGGATCCAATTTACACTGGTTTTTAATTTTTTTCTTTTTTTGCATACCATATTTCTATATAAATAGCGAGCCCAGACTTACAGAATTACTATCATAAAAAATATTCACACAGTAAGTGTATGTACATACGTATGTGCTAACCACAACAACAACAACAGCAACTGCAACCGCAACAACAACAGCAACAGGAACCGCCACAGTAACAGCAACTGCAAACGCAACAACAACAACAACAGGAACCGCAACAGCAACAGCAACTGCAACTGCAAACGCAACAGGAACCGCAACACCAACAACAGCAAAATGTATATCAAGTACATTATAGATATGGATGGGTTCAACGTGAACAAAGAGTTTCTTCCCAAAGAATTGGCTATACTAGACACGGATACTGAACGTACGTATTTACATTATTTTAAAGTGGGATCGTTCAGATCCCTGTCTGATAAAGATCGCCGAACGGCGGTATGGTTAAGGAATCACCTGCATGGATTAGATTTCAAAGATTACAAAGATGATTTGGAATCTAATGAAATTTTTTCTATATTGGAGGACCTTTGCCGTACCGCCGAGTCTGTGAATGGGAAGATAGCTTACAAAGGTGGTACTTGTGAAAAGACTTATTTAAATAAAATAAATTATGAGCATCTAAGTTTTAATATTGAGGAATTTGGATGTCCAAAATTAGATATATTAATTAAAAGTTATAATCACAGTGCCACTGTAGCTGCTGATCAAAATTGTTCACGGCACAACCAATTGATTAGAACTAAATCACCTCCCCACTGCCCACAAATGGAGGTGAAATATTTCTACGAATTTCTTAAAAGGAATAATTGGTTGTGCAAAGGAAAAGAATACTCATGATGGTGTAAAGATCTGTGGTGGGGAGAAAACAAAAGTTCAACGAATTCAATAAATACATGATGCTTTATTGATTTTTTTCTCAGTATGTTTTTGATGTATCCTACTACTACTACTACAACTACTGATAGAAGAAAAGACTTGATATTTAAAAGTGAAATACATTTGGGAAAATTGAGAAAACTTCAACAAGACATTAATTTATATGTACTGAAACGTGAGTTGTTGATGAAATTAAGAAACTTAAAATTATAAATTTGTATGATGAACCAAGCAAGCATGGAAACAGTGAGTGAAACGATTCGCAAAATAGAACAACTATTAACGGAGAAAGAAAAATCATTGTGTTACTGTATTAAAAATAAACTGCTTTATATTAAAAAACAACTGGAACATTGTTATGATGATGGGGAGTCATCGGAGCAACAGCATCAACAGAAATTTCACTTTACTGGATGTTGCTGGTCCACTCCAGACGCCATCGACGGTCCCGACACATGCAATTGTTTTCACATAAGGATATGTATTCAAAAAGCCAATGATCTGATCGATCAATATAAATAACTATAACGAAGTAGTAGGACAAGAAATAAACGTATCATTTTAATATCGAGGTCAACTTGTTCTATATGTGTCTGGATCATTGCTCTTAATAAACAGGTGTACGTGCTTCAAGGTACTCCGGTACGTATTAATTTCGCATTCGCAGTCATATATGCACAACGAGAACAACAGAAGCAGCAGCAGCAGCAGCAGCGACGGTGGTGGTGGTGTTAGTGCATGATAAAGGTGCGTGCGAAAATTATCATGAATATTAGAACTAGAAGCCAAACAAATAAGACTGTTAAAAAGTTAGAAAGGTTTTTAAAAAAATGGAATAGATGTAAAGGAAGGGGAACAGCAGCAACAAGAGCAGCAGATTTTGACAGAAACAACACATGGATGGATGAGTTGGAGGAACTGAAAGAAAAAATAAGTAAAGAAAAATTTGATTATCTTGTAAATTTAGCACTGTACTGTTCTTGTGATTGTGGTCAATTATTAGATACTTGTCAGGAATATATAAGTAATAATAATAATTATAATTATGTACCTTACATTAGTAATGTTGGATTAGTTAATTTTAAAGAATTAATAGACATAAGTGATAGAATTTGGGATAAATATGCAGATTTTTTATGTCAAAGGAAGCATTGAAGGTTGTGTATGTGTGTGTAATTAATAATAATAATAATTGAAATAAATGTATTTAAATAATTGTGTGTGTTTTATTATGCTTTTTTCTTCTCATCCGTCGTTGAGTGGGCGGGGCTTTCTATATAAGTCACACATGTTCAGTGACATCAACTTTTTTGGGGGGATAAGTCACATGTCAAATTATTCACGCATTCCCATTGCTCGACAACTTAACTTTGCAAAATTTCAAGAGTTCTCATTGACCAGGAATGCAAATAAAACTAATTCCCTATTGGTCTCCATCCACAACAAGTAACACCCCCTTACATCTCATTAGTCTACAACAATAGACCACACCTCCAAAAGAGCAGGGGGCGTGGCATCCACACAAAAGGGGAGGGGCGAGCGCTGTGATTGGTCAGTGGGCCAGAAACCGTTTTGCCCTAACTACTTAATCACTTTACATTACAATCGTTATGATTATCTACAGTGGAAAACTTACTTGACAACTCCAGCCCAGTTAGTTCAGCAAACAATAAATCATGGCAGATTCTATCAGATGCCTTTTAAAAGTCTGTATAAACAACATCAACCTGTAAATGATTTTCAAGAGCAACAACTGTCGAATTGTTATAAATAAGAAGGTTGGTCGCAGAAGATTTATATTTGCAAAATCCATGTTGACTCTCATTTATAATATTTTGGAACTATTTTGAAAATTAATTTTTTTGGACAATTATGGAATACAAAACATTTTTCATACAGGCCTAAATTTGTTACAAGTAAACTATCTCCATTCTTTAAGGTAGGTGTAATAAATGATTTTTTCTGTACATTAGGAAATAAAGCACATTTTAAAAACAAGTTAAATTCCATTTTTAGAGGCTTTGTTAATGATAATCCACAATTCATTCAATGCTGTAGAAGGAATATCATAAGGACCTCTATTACTAGATAAATCTGACTTCTGAGTTCATTAAAAACATCAATCTGGAAAAAATTATTATTATTTTTTGAATATAAACCAAAATATTTTCATGACAAAACGATATTGCTTAAATTTGTGTTTGCATTGAAAGCTAAAAAACGAAACAAACAGCTCACGTGTAGTTGTAGTTTTCGTCTTTTCAACGACGAAATTGTAAGTTACCAAATAATTGTTCAAGTTCAGTTTTGAAATCAAATTACATTTTGTACATATTCAGGTTCCAACAGCAATGAAGGCGATATGTTTATTAATCAAAAGTAAAACATACTTCTGTTGTCTGAAGAATATGCAATGCTTTAATACAATTCAATATACATAAATTTGAACACTAAGGAAATCGGGTACCTCTGGAAACGTCGGCAGACATTTGGTTTTTATTGAGATTTTCACTTAGCTTGTCTCTTTTCCGGACACTACACGTAGTTCACACACATAGTTTATTGATTTAGTAACCGAAGTTACCAGCCAAATTAACAACTCTCCTCTTTCGAATATGGTAACTGAATTGGTCTGAATTTAGTTAGTTACTAAATTCAGACAAATAAACAAATTTGTTTACCTGGTTGGTAACCTTAGTTACCAATCCAAGAAACAACTGAATTAAGTTTAGGTTTTCGTACTATAAACAGTTTAATAACTGAATTAGCGGTCATGAAATGAGTAAACAGCAAGCGTGCCTGCAAGAAGTTTGAGTGCTTCAGGGTCCTATTGGGGCCACACGGCACATCGCCAGTTTCATTTCAGAAGAAGTTCCTATTAAGAGACAAAAACCGTGAAATAAGAAAATGAAAAGGCGGCTCAAATCCAGGTTCGATTGTCAGAAAGACACAGCTAATTATTGTAAAGCCCCAGTTTTGATCGGCTGGATTAGAGTACATTAGAGTACCAATTAATTCTCTGTATCGTGTGGAGCCTTTGAACATTTTTAAATCTCTGTTAACTTTCTAAAATATATTTTTTTTGTTTAAGTGTTACTCTTTTCTTACTTTGGTTAATTTCTATTCCAAAAAAACCTAGCATTCTTTGATCTTCAATTTCTCAGCTAATTCTCTCTTACTTTCATTACCAGTTCGTTTTTAAGCAGTTCTTTTGTACTCCTTAAATTTTTCAAGAAATTCTCCTTTTGACATGAGAAAATACACCTTGCACCATCCACTATTATCGTCTATAAATGTTAGAAGATATCTTGATCCACCTCTGGTTCTAACTCGCTTTGGTCCGCAGATGTCTGGATGAACAATATTCAGTAACTGCTTACTTCTTAATTCTCTGGCAGTAAAGGGAGTCCTTGCGTATTTACCTCATTGATATATGCCACACCACGTGGGTAATTTATCGTTATCCAATTTTATTTATGCTTAATCAAATAATATAAAATATATAAAATATATAAAATAATTGTTTCAAAAGTGCCATACATCTTTGGAAATCTCGCATCCTTTGATACTCTTGAGGTCCGATGGGCTTATGCATAGGATTATGTCCGCATTTACCTTTTTATCTTATTTACATCCACGTTTTAAGTGCTGATTCACTTTTTTTGTCACCCTGACATCTAACTGACTTTGATACTTCATTAACGAAATTCCAGGTATCGATTTTGGTAAGTAACGCCTCTACCTGAATCCGCCTCGTGCCGAAATTTTCTTTGGAGAGAAGTTCAATTCTTGTACCACAGAACGCCATCTCGAGTCCCATGTTTCGATAGTATGGACCTACCTTATAACTCATCCTACATCTGAGAATTAAGCTTGTTTATTCTAATTATAATTTTAGAATAGTGCCGAAGTAATTCTTCCTTAAAATTTAATCTGTACTGTAATCAGTAAATGTGTTTCCTAAAAAATTATGTCGCATATATCTTTTAAGTACTTCTTTCCACTAACTAATTGGAGGTTAAAATTAATTAAATTAACCACAAAACTTAAACAAAGTAGTTTCATTTGGAAAGTTATATTATTTTTAAATATTTGGGAACCACATTTATAGTCATTTAGTGTAAGTTGAAATATAAGGATGAAATTGATTCGGAACAGTTCTAACATTAAAGTTATTATAACTCATCTCGACATTTCTTTGCTCTGTCAATTTGTTGACACTGTAGATTCAAACGAATAGAATTATAACAAAAAATAAAACTGAACCATAATTTGATGTAATATTAATACAATATAAGATCAAATCAAATTTACTTGAAAGAAGACAACGTGATTCCAAACCACATATTTCGAATTAGGTTTAATTGAATTAACCATAACTCTTGCCTATAATTGGACAGGCTGACATACATCATAAGGTGACGTAATCTTAGCAACATAAATGTTATTTTCTCTTATTTGACTAACAATCTTCCTTCGTTGCTACTGAAACATGAAAGATTGCAAAATATCACTCAATACAACACTCACTCCAAAATGTTCGTTTAATTTTGTAAGTACTAATTAATTAAAATTTTATTTATGTGTATATACATCAGGCAAGTTACTTGTTCTCAATTTCATCCCCCACGTCTCTTAGTAGCAAAATATATTTCTGCATTTAAGTATAAAGTTAATGAAAACAATTTCTATTCACATGTTAATTATCTGTCAGATTCACAGACAGTATTCCTTTGATGGAAAATAAATGTCGTCGAGACATCTACAACTGATTTGATTTCAGTGACTCGTAATCGGAACCTTCGGACAGTAGGTTCCTATTATTGTAACTGTTTAAATATGTCACCTTTTTAAATCAAAAAATAATTCACGTAGTTGATTCTTTAAGCAAGAATTAGTGAGCGGCAAATTTCAACTGGGTATTGAATTTCTCTCTTTCACGTTTGGTTGGATTATCACCCTCAAACAACACTAAGATACCAATCTTTCTAATTTTGCTAATTTTATGTTTAGATTCCTCATGTCTAGATGACAAGTTCAAATAATAACAACACAATTTATAAACAAAATCAAATCACAATTTTCTGTGTAAAAATTTGCAATCTTTGTTGAGTTGAAATTTATAATTAATAGCTCATTTGTAATTTTGATGAAATTTTCATCTACTTTAGTGCATATATATTTTAAGTGTCTCCACGTTTTCTTGAGAGCTCGTAACCGCTACGCACGTTTTGAGAACTTGCTGACAAATTAGACTACTTGGGCATGTTGGGGTATTTTCATTCTAATTAGTTGCTAATCTTATAATCGCGATTATAGGAACCTGGGATCATTTTAAGTAGTATTTTTCTAAAAAAACTACTTTACCGTGCAATAAGGTATAACATAACTGAAAAGAAAGATAAACATTCAAGAGGTGACACACAATTTACTTGGTTTATCTATATGCTATATGCAGAATCTTAACATCTACTACATGTCTGATCGGTATTCTAAATAAATGATTTTCCAAGTAAATTGCGTCTCAATTCTTGACTCTGTTATAGCGTAAGCTTTATTTTCAAGAATAAGATATTTTTTCGCATTGTAAATTAAATTATATCAGCAGAATGCTACACAGTTAACTGTGACAGGAAAATAGCTCCTCGATTATTATTATAGGATTCTGTGTTCAGAATATCTCGACAATTTAGAAGAACAACTTTGTGTACTTGGTAAGGCCATTATAAAATCGTCCAACAAGCAAAATCTCCAACATCAGTTGACAGTTAGTTGTCAAAACACACGTACAGAACCAGAGTTCTCAAAAACTTATTCTCTCGTTTTAAGAAATTGTTAATAAATAATTTAATTATTTACTCCAAATAGTATTATTCAAGTCTTAACCGTTAATTTAAACCACACACATTTTCCATTTAAATTTGATCCACTGATGTTAATCATCAAATTTGACTTTCCTTAGAAATTATCTGTTATTCCTTATGAATTACATCTGAAATAAATTAATGGCGCGTATGTTGTTGTTGATTTTTTGAATGGTGAGACACCTACTGTTCTAAAGTTTCACAGCATCCCTTGAATGTTGAAATTGTTAATATTTTAAATTAAGTTTTGGGAACAGTTGTAAATTACAGATGCTAGGTTACAAGTGTTCTATTGTTTTTTTAAATTTAGATTCCCTTAGATACAGAATTTATTGCAATTAATCAAGGCGGAATATTGTAACAATTACATTAATAACGAAATATATCTATTTTAGAGCTCTGATTTCAAATAGTGTTAATTAATCATGAAATTCTCGGAAATCAAGCCACATGAAAATTTC
This sequence comes from Aethina tumida, assembly GCF_024364675.1. NCBI lineage: Eukaryota > Metazoa > Arthropoda > Insecta > Coleoptera > Nitidulidae > Aethina > Aethina tumida. The sequence continues at coordinate 29,309,202 of NC_065435.1, forward strand.
CCGTGGGCTTTTATTTTGCTGTATCAAAATATTACCAATTATATTTAAAGTTCACTTAAATAATGTTAGGAGATAAGATATATTAACAAAACACCAAAATGTCTTAGAATCTGTAAAAAAAAATCCCGATTTGTATATATATCAAAAGTTAACCAAAGTTATACAATATTACAGAGTACAGAGAGTATTTAGTGTAAAATATCGTGTTATATATACCCCCCCTTTGGTTGACTGAATCAACGCACTACAACGCCGTATAATCAAATTGAGACATCCCTAATTAAAAATCGCTCCGTTATTTTCCTTCTTTCAAAAAAATCTTTGGTCACTGTGTTTTTCATTCTCTTCTACAATATGATTTATTCAATCAATTTTTGAAGATAATTTTTGCAATACCCTCAAAAATTATTTCTTATTACAGAATGCAAATTTAAATAAAGTATCTAAGAACTCCATGTACATCCCAACGCATATGGAGAGTTACTACCACGATTTTAACATATTTTTGAAGCAAGTATGGAGCATACAGGTAAAGCAAGTAAATTGTGTCTCACTTCTTGAATGTCTATAAGAGCATAAACTTTCATTTCAATTATGATATACCTTATTACAGATATTTTAGAAGAATACTGCTTAATAGGATACAAGGCTCCGCGATGTTTGATTGTATATAATTACTTCTTTCCATGATCGGTATCGCGATTATATGATAACCGAATAAGCAGAACGAAAATACTACAACTTTAGTTCTCGATGATGTTGTCAGTGTTTTGTCAAAACATGCCTACTCCCAAGAAAATATGGAAACACTAAAAATATATATGCACTAAAGTAGATGAAAGTTTTAACAAAACTGCAACAGAAAAATCTATTAATTATAAATTTCAACCCAACAAAGATTTCAAATCTTTATTTCCCCAGAAAATTGTGAAATAGAAATCACTATTTCATGATTTGGTTTATAAATTGTGTTAACATTATTTGAACTTGTCATCCAGACATGAAGAATCTAAATAATTTACGACATAAAATTATCAAATTTGGAAAGGTTGGAATATTAGTGTTGTTTGAGGGTGATAATTAAAGGTGAAGGAGAAAAATTCAATGCATAGTTGAAATCTGTCGCTCACTTATTCAAGCTGAAAGAATCAACTACGTGAATTTACTGTTGATTTAAAAAGGTGAAATATTTAAACAGTTACAAAAATAGCAACTTACCGTCTGAAGGTTTAGATTACGAGCCCTGCAAGTCACTGAAATCAAATCAGTTGCAGACCTCTCGTCGACATTTATTTTCGACAGGTAATTAATATGTGAAACGAAATTGTTTTTGTTAACTTTGTTAATTTTATATTTCCATTAGAATAGATTGCTGCTAAGAGAAGTTTCAACTACTATAAGGTGAGGAATAGAATTGAAAACAAATAAAATTTTAATTAATTTGTAATTAAAAAATAAAACGAGTGAGTGTGTGATTGAGTGACATTTTGCAAACAAGTATCAATAGCAACGAATTGTTTGTCAAAAAATAAAATAACATGTCAAATTACGTTTCTTTATGGCATATGTCAGAACTATGTAGTAATTTATAAAAAAGTTGTCTTCTCTCAAGCATATTTGATTTGATTCTTACATTGTATTAATATAACACCCAATTGTGGTTCAGTTATATCTTTTCTTATAATTCGTTTTAATCCACTGTCTCAGCAAATTGACAGAGCAAAGGAATATCGTGATGATTTTTCAATTTGTTATAATATTTTTGATGGTAAAACTGTTTCGAATCAATCTCATCCTTGTATTTCAACCTACAGTGGATGACCATAAATGATGTTCCCAAATATTTAAATATAACATAACTTTACAAATAAAACTACTTTGTTTAACTTGTGTCGATATTTTAATATTAGTTTGGTGTTATAAAATGGTTTCGACACATTGCCGATTTTTTCAACATCCAATTATTCAGTGGAAAAATATACAGATATACACAATATAATTATTTATGAATCACATTTTCCGTCATAAATTACAGATTAAAATATAAGTAAAAACTACTACGGCACAATTCTAATATTATAATTACTATAAACATGCTTAATTCTCAGATGTTATTTGAGTTGAAACGTTTGCCCATACTATGGAAAACTTTCCATAAATTGAAAGTACCTTCTTTATCCACAGACAGATATGTGGAACTCCAATGGGAACATTCCTGTCCTCAGCCTTTTTGATAGAACTTTTGAAGACGGTTTCTTTGTATTGCTGTTTTCTCCTTTATTGTGACTTTTTCTTGACCTTTTTTCGGATTTCTTGCATATTTTTTCATATTTCATATCCTCAGAGAAAATAGCATGCCTTCAACCTCCGGAGATCTATCTTTCATCACTCTAATCCGGAGATTGCATGCTTGCATGATATCCAACCCTGTGAATCCGACAGATACAAGAGACCTTGTCTCTTGGCTGTCTAGACCTCTGCGTCTCTTTTGAACATCTTTTCTTTACTATGTAGCGATTGTTACGTACCTCTTTAGTTTTCTCTTCTATTTTCCTAAACCTTTATGGTTAACTACTCTTAGGTCATGATCTTCGGATCATTGCCCGGAGAGGGGTTTTTAGTCGGTAAAGTCCGGCACTACGTCTTGTAGATTTCCCCCTCTTTGCTCCAATAAAAAAATAATCATAATTTATTCTGAAAACAAATCAACGTGTTATTTTATGGAGCCTTATTCTGTGTTTAGTTGGGAATTCCTGTAAATATAAATAATGAATTTAGCCAAAACTATTTCCTAAAAATAACAGTTAAGATCGGTTTCATTTCTAGCACTACTGTACATAAGTATTTCAGCTAATTACAATTCTCAATGAGGAAGAACCTCATTAATAAAGAGAGAATATTTAACTATTAATTTTGAATTGAAGCGTAGGGGCAACTTCAGAAAGATGTGTTTCTTATGAAATAAAAGTCTGAACTGATTAGAGTTTTGTTGTAAACAAATAAAGAAAACTTTTTGGGCTACTTGATTTTATGAAAAATATTGTAATATGTTTTTATACAACGAAATTCAAATGTCTACAAGTGAATAATGCATAGAAATTCAAACAAAATGGTCCTGTGGCATAGACAACTAGAGTACCTACACTATAAAGGCGTACAGGATTTGTACAGAAAGCGACTGCTACACGGTAATAAATTGGATAATGATAAATTACCCATGTGGTGTGACAATGTCAACGAGGTAAGCAAGCTGCGGACCAATGCGAGTCAGATTCAGCGGTGGATCAAGATATCTTCTTACATTAATAGACGAATATAATAGGTGGTGCCAGGTTTTTTCCTTAAGTCAAAGAGAGAAGTTTTTGAAAAATTTAAGGAGTACAAAAGAACTGTCGAAAATCAAACTGGTAATGAAATTAAGAGAGAATTAGCTGAGAAATTGAAGATCAAAGATTGCTAGGTTTTTCTTTAGAATAGAAATTAACCAAAGTAAGAAAGGAGTAACACTTAAACAAAAAAAATATATTTCAGAGAAATTCAGAATGGTAGATTGCAATCCAATTAAAACACTGTATGACTGCCACTCAAAATTTAACAGAGATTTAAAACCATTCAAAGACCCCACACGATACAGAGAATTAATTGGTACTCTAATGTACTCTAAGGTAATCGATCAAAACTGAGGCTTTACAATAACTAGCTGTGTCGTTGGATGTGGTACCGCTTTCCTTTCTGCCAATAGAACCTGGATTTGGGCCTCCTTTTCCTTTTCTTATTTCTCGGCTCTTGTCTTTTAATAGGAACTTTAATAGGGTCACTAAATAAAAACGAAAATATCACTACCAACACTTTTCCGTAGTTGCTACCGAAACTTGCTTAAATGACGATCGTTACCTCTGCCATTGATAACAACAGAAAAGTTTCTTATTGTTAGCGACTTTTGTCAATTGTTCAAAGTGTGGGTAGCAACCAGGGAATATTGTTGAAAATTACAATTTTTTTTGAGTTGTTCGTCCTTCTTTTGTCTGAATTTAGTTATAATAGTTAGCATAATCGAAAGAGAAGAGTTGTTAATTTGGCTTGTAACGGTTACTAAACCAATAAACTATGTGTAGGGTCCGGAAAAAAGAAAAGCTAAGTGAAAAACTCAATAAACCCCAAAAGTCTGCTGACGTTTCCAGAGGTACCCGATTTCCTTAGGAATAAAATTTTGGAACTAGAAGGTGAGATACAGAGAGTGAAAGAGTGCTTACACAGCTTTGTCGTCTAAACTAGGGATACTATCGGTAAACTCTGATGGTACCCCTACTCCTAAGGCTAATCCCAAATCTTTGTCCCAACTAGCCACCCCTACACCTGCAAAGTCTCCCGGCTCCAAAACTCAGAAAACTTCTTGGAACTCGGTCACCCCCAAGGAGGTGATGTCGAAATTGTGTAAATACGCTTACAAAATCCGATAATATGCATTCCTCAGTTAATTTAATGCTGTCTTGTTAACCAAAAGTAGTTTACCTGAAGCATTCTTCTCAATTTACAGCGCAATGTAGCTTAGGCTATTATAAAGAATGAAAAATTATAACACATCTTAAAACAAATAATGTTTCATTTCCTCTTGGGAATCCAATTGTAACTGTTGTGATGACCTGTAGGAGTGTACTGAAACTACACATAAACTGTTAAAATTGTAATTTGAATTGTGCGCCTGTAGACAGTTAAGTTGTAATTTTAACACAAAATTCTTAAATATAAGTTTTTCTTCTGAAATAATAAATTCTTTTAAGAAAAATTAACAGGTTATGGAGCCAGAAAAGCCCAGGGAAGCCCAGAATGGCTTACTTACTGAGAAAAGTAATGAAGTTAACCTAAAACGTCAATACGACAATTGAAAAGTGTTTTCTCGTAACATCTGGAATAAGGGTTCTTAAATTGTCAGCAAACAATCAATTGGCATTAATTGAAAAGTTAACCGGCCGAGATAATTACGTAACATGGCGATTTGCTCTAAAAACATACCTACAGCAAGAGGAGTTGTGGAACTGCATAGACCCCACCACATGTGTCATTGTGGACACAAAACGAGACACAAAGGCAAAAACTAAGATAAATTTACTAGTTGACTAAATAAATTACGTGCACATGCAAGAGAGTAGTACTGCAAAAGAAGTATGGGATACGTTTTCATAAGTATTTGATGACTCTTTGTTGACACGCTGTGATGGGCTGCTGCGTGATCTCTATAATACTTCACTTACTGTATGTCAAAACGTAGAGAAATATGTGAGCAAACTTATGTGTACTGCTCACAAGCTCAGAAACATTGGTTACGCAGTTGACGATGAATGGCTAGTTACATTGCTACTCTCCGGTCTACCAAAGTCCTATCAACCAATGATTATTGCTATTGAAAGCTCCGGCATGAAGATAACTTCAATTTCTGTGAAATCAAAACTATCACAAGATGTTAAACAATCTGAAAGTGACTCAACAGTATTCTCAGTCAACAAGAACAACCACAAGAAACAAAGTAAGGGTGCAACACTTGTAATAAGTAAGGTCATAAATGTCCTCAAATGCAAATCCAGGACCAAGAATGTTCAACAAAAAGCAAGTAGTTCATCATATGCTGTTGTGTTTGAGGCAACATCCAGCCAAAATGACCCATGGCAAGTGGCTTCCGGTGCATCGTCACACATGACAAGACGTAAGAACATGCTTGAAAATATGACGGCTCCTGTCATACATAAAATCAGAGTCGCAGACAACAAAGTATAATCTGTGCAATGTTCAGTACAAGTGAGGTTGGACCATTATGACGATGAAGGTCAAAACAAAAAGGTGCTTTTTACAAAAGTATTATGTGTTCCTAAACTGGCAACAAATCTATTGTCTCTAAGTCAGATTATTTGCGATGGTAGCCAAATAAAATTTGACGGAACAAGCTGTGTTATTATGAACAGCAGAAGTGAGGTAGTATCTTCCCACTGTGGCTTTATGTGAGGGTCGACTGGAACAGTATTAGGATTAGCATTAGTCATTTCAAATCTGCTTAAAATTTGTTCCGTATAAATACTAAAACTACTACTAAAACTCTTTTCGGTGTAGAGTCGAATTTTGCATTCCAGCAGCGAGGGAATTGTTTTAACCCATATAGTGACTTGTTCAATATACATACCATGTTTTCGTCATGATCCAACCCTTCTTGTTAAGTCATAAATAGGTGTGTTCAAGTTCTCCATATAAAAATGCTGTCTTTACGTCTAGTTACTTGATTTTGTGATTATTTTGTACAGCCACAGATAGTAACAATCGTATTGAATCTCACCTGACTGTTTGTGCAAAAGTTTCCTGGTAATCAACACGTGACATTTGACCATATCATTTCACACACAGATGTGATTTGTAACGTGGTCTTAAATAAATGAATCACTGTCATTAAAGTTATTATAACAAATCGAAAAATCATCTCGATATTTCTTTTCTCTGTCAATTTGTTGACACTTTCGATTAAAACAAATAGAAATATATTAAAAATATAACTGAACCACAATTTGATGTAATATTAATACTATGAAAGAAACAAATCAAATTTACGTGAAAGAAGACAACTTTTTTCTAAATTACATATTTCGAATAAGGTTTAATTGGACATTGGATGTTTCGTTTATATTTTAACGTCTGGCATATGTCACAAAGAAACGTAATCTTCACAACATAAATGTTATTTTCTTTTATTTGATAAACAAAATTCCTTCATTGCTATTGAAACTTGAAAGTTCGCAAAATGTCACTCAGTCCCACACCCACTCCCAAATGTTCGTTTAGTTTTGTAATTACTAATTAATTAAAATTTTATTTATGTGTATATACATCTAGTTATCCTGTTTTCAATTTCATCCCTCACGTCGTCGGTATCACATATTCAAACTAAATTATAATAGTTGGAACTTCTCTTAGCAGCAATCTATTCTAATAGAAATATAAAGTTAACAAAGTTAACAAAAACAATTTCTTTTCACATGTTAATTATCTGTCAGAATCACAGACAGTTTTTGTATGTCGACGACAGATCTGCAACTAATTTGATTTCCGTGACTTTCAGGAACAGTAATCGACATCTCCACAATAATGGCATCAAGTTGCCATTATTGCAATTGTTTATGCTCCAGCTTTTCTTTTACATTTACCCAAATTCATTGTAGCTTGAGCCGAACCAACTTTTCTAGAAAAACTACCGCCCAATCTATTACTCATTTTTAAATTTCAAACACATTACATTAATATCTTTTATCTAAAGTATAACTTGCGAATATGGTGTTGATTAATTTTTTTATAAAAACTAATCACTTTACATTACAATCGTTATGATTATTTACAGTGGAAAAATTACTTGTCAAATCCAGCCCATTTAGTTTAGCAAACAATAAATCATAGCAGATTCTATCAAATGCCTTTTAAATGTCTGTATAAACAGCATCAACCTGTAAATGATTTTCAAGAGCACCAACTGTCGAGAGGTTATAAATAAGAAGGTTGGTCGCAGAAGATTTACATTTGCAAAATTCATGTTGACTCTAATTTATAATATTTTGGAACTATGGCATAATTATTTTGGAAATGATTTTTTTGGACAATTTTGGAAAACAACAAGTAAACTACCTCCATCCTTTAAGGTAGGTATAACAAACGATTTTTTACGTACGTTAGGAAATAAAGTAGATTTTAAAAACATTTTAAATTTCATTGTTAGAGGCTTTGTTAATGAGAATCCACAATTCATTCAATACTGTAGAAGGAATATCATAAGGACCTCTATTACTAGATAAATCAAGACTTCTGAGTTCATTGAAAACATCAATCTGGACAAAATTATAATTAACTTTTTGAATATAAACAAAAATATTAGATTTGTGTCTGCATTGAATGCTAAAAAGTGAAACAAACAGCTAACGAAGTGTAAATACTTATTTCTTTTGTTGTTTTTGTCCTTCCAATGACGAAATTGTAAGGAGTTATCAAATAATTGTTCAAGATCAATTTTGAAATCAAATGATATTTTGTACATATTCAGGTTTCAACAGCAATGAAGGCGATATGTTTATTAATCAAAAGTAAAACAAACTTTTGTTGTCTGAAGAATATGCATCGACAAAAGTGTGTGAATTGTTAATTAGACATTGCTATTCCTAACAAATATCAAAATTTTATATATTTTCTTTGATAAGATAATAATAAAACTTAAACATCTTTTTTAGCTGCTTTTTTTCAATTCTGTTAAACTTATAAATTCACATCACATAATTAGGACCTTCCCACTTTCCGCATATTTTGGCAAATTGAAATAACCTCTCTCAGTAATTCGCCAAAGAGCATTATAGGATTGAACACCAAACAAAACGAAATTACACAAAGATCAGTTGCCAAGATTGTCAATGAGCTGTCAAAAAATATTAACCGAAATTGAGATCTGAGACGGCTAATCATTAGCGCTGATTTTTCCCAAACCAATTTAAAAGTTTCTTCTCTATGAGATGTCTCTTCTAATTCTTAGTGTACTTGGTTTAAAATACTTTAATACAATTCGATATACATAAATTTGAACAATGAATCATAACTGGTGGGGTGAATCGTAGTTAGACAATTTCGACATCACCTCCTTGGGGGTGACCGAGTTCCTGAGTTTTGGAACTGGAAGACTTTGCAGGAGTGTGGGTGGCTGGTTGGGATAAAGATTTGGGATTAGCATTAACAACTCTTCTCTTTCGATTATGGTAACTATTATAACTAAATTCAGACAGAAGAAGGACGAACAACTCAAACAAAAATTGTTACTATCAACAATATTCCCTGGTTGCACTTTGAACAATTGACAAAAGTCGCTAACAATAAGAGACCTTTCTGTCGTTACCAATGGCAGCGGTAACAATCGTCATTTATCCAAATTTGAGTAGCAACTACGGAAAAGTGTTTGTTAAGGAATGAAATTGCACATTGATACTTGGAACCCTCTGTATAGATGCCCTAACGCAAGCGTCATGCTACGCAGTGTTTTTAGTTCTTAGTTTTTAGACTTTGACGTTTCTAGCACACTTTGTAATAATATAATTAACGATCAGTGTTCTTGTAACATCGACTATTATTCTCATCACACTCACACCTCAGTTTTCAAAAGTGTTTGTAGTGATATTTTTGTGTTTATTTAGTGTCCATCTTTTGTCTGAATTTAGTTAGTTACCAAATTCAGACAAATGAAAAAATTTGTTTACTTGTCTGGTAACCTTGGTTACCAATCCAAGAAACAACTGAATTAAATTTTTGTTTTCGTACTATAAACAGTTTAATAACCGAATTAGCGATAATGAAATGGGAAAGCAGCAAGTGTGCCTGCAAAAGGTCGAGTGGTTCCGAATAATATTGGAACCGGACGGCACATCGCCAGCAAAAACCGTGAAAGAAGAAAAGAAAAAGGCGGTTCAAATCCAGGTTCTATTGGCAGAAAGAAAGGTCAACCGCCCGGTAAACCCTGAGCACGACTCCGTTCCAAGTTCCGAAAGAGTTAACTATCTAAAGTAAGTAACAACAGAAAAATTCGGCAAAGTGCCACACCGACATCAGACCCCCAAATGGAGTTAGACATAACGTTAATATAAACAATAAAATAGAATAAAGTATGTTAAAAAACAATAACAATTGACAAATGAAGGCGACCGAGGTAACCTTGGTGATCAAGAAATAGTGAGAGTCAGTTTGAGAGAAACAGCTCAAGAGCTCAGTAGTGGCTGTCTTTTTTGTTGATTCATCCTTTGTATTTCAATTATTTGATTGAATAAATTACTGCAATTTCTTGCATATTCTCTGAGGTTATGGGCCCACTGCGTGCAGGATAAAGTTATACAATTGAGGTTGGAAGTCAATTGTGGTGAAGGCAACAGACAAAGATGGCGAACGTTACTGTAAATAACATTCTAAAAATTCAACAACTCGATGGCACGAATTTTAGCAAATGGAAATATCGTGTGGGAATTTTGCTTGATGAAATGGAGTTGAGAAGATTCATCGAGGAATCGTTGGAGGTCATTCTTACAGCGGAAAAAGATGTGACAAAACATCCTACGATTAAGTTGAATGAAAAGAGATGTGTTTCGATATTAGTACAGTCAGTTCATGATAGCCAACTTGAGTATGTTCGCGAAAAAGCTCGGGCAAAGGACATGTTCGACACATTATGCACGATTTTCGAAAGGAAAAGTGTGGCGTCGCAAGTTTTATTACGAAAACAGTTGCTGACAATGAAATACAATGAGTCGGATGATATGATAAGTTTACTTTTGCAATTTGATAAGAGAATTCGAGAGTTAAAGTCAACGGGAGCTACAATGGATGAGCTTGATGTGGTTGTACATTTGTTGATTACTATGCCATGAGGTTATTGTAACCTAGTGACAGCATTGGAAACAATGGATCAATCAAAGTTAACTGTAGAATTTGTTAAAACTCAACTCAACGAAAGAGCGGGAGAGTAAGAAAGGCACCGCTACGTTACGGTAATTATGCACCTGAATGTGATGCGCATATGGCACTATCATCTATCGAAGGTGAATCACTAGTGTTATCAGCAGAACGATTTGTTGGTGACGATCCGTCCACAATATCGGAAGCAAAACGGCGTAGTGACTGGTCTGAGTGGGAATAAGCAATCAATTGTGAGATGCAGTCGTTAGCAAAGAACAATACTAGGTCTATTTGCGACTTACCTAGAGGAAGAAAAGCAATCACAAATAATTGAAATGTCTTTATGATTCGGATTGCCTTATTTCTATTCTATTGAGAGGCGGTGTTAATATAAACAATAAAATAGAATAAAGTAAGTTAAAAAACAATAACAATTGACAAATGAAGGCGACCGAGGTAACCTTGGTGATCAAGAAACAGTGAGAGTCAGTTTGAGAGAAACAGCTCAAGAGCACAGTAGTAGTTGTCTTTTTTGTTGATTCATCCTTTGTATTTCAATTAATTGATTGAATAAATTACTGCAATTTCTTGCATATTCTCTGAAAAGTAAGTAACAACAGCAAAATTCGGCAAAGAGCTACACCGATATCAGACCCCCAAATGGAGTTAGACATAACGTTCGTCCTTCTGTTTGAATTTAGTTATAAGAGTTGCCATATTCAGACAAAAGAGAAGAGTTGTTAATTTGGCTGGCAACCTCGGTTACTAAACCAATAAACCATGTGTAGTGTCCGCGAAAAAGATAAGCCAAGAGGTACCCGAAAACTAGATGTTAAGATTAAAATCTCGGAACTAGAGGGTGAATTAAAACGAATGAAAGTAAGTAATGCAGTAAGCTGTCTGCTAAACTACAGATACCATCGGTAAATCCTGGAAGTACTCCTATTTCTAACCCTAACACCAATCTGTCGTCCCGACCAGCCACCCCACACCTCCAAAACGCAGAAGTCTTCCACAAAGTGGGATACTCCTATGGAGGTGGTCTCGAAATCCTGACAACGCACCCCTGTGCTCTTTTGTTGTTTTTATTCTCCGTTGTCATCACAACCGTTATACACGTTGTCTAGATATTCTAACATAACCTGCCTCGAGTGAATTGGACCAATGATGAGTAAGTATAGTGTTTGCATGAGTACTGAGGTTTACACTTTAAACAATCAATTATCATTGGTTGATTGTGTCTTCTGAAATTTTATACATTATGTTCCTACTTTATCTACATGTAAAAAAATTAAAAACTAAGTTTCCTAAGTTGTTCTCTAAAGAGCTTATAACATTAACTATTCGTTATTCATTTGTAGACATTTGAATTCCGTTCCCATAAACAAATTTCAATTTTGCTCATAAAATCAGGTAGACTAAAAAGTTTTCTTTACTTGTTTACCACCAAACTTTAATCAGTTCAAACTTTTATTTCATACGAACCACATCTCTCTGAAGTTGCTTCTACGCTTCAATTCAAAATTATTAGTTAAATATTCTCGCTTTTATTAATGAGTCCCTGCCTCATTGGAAATGATAATCGGAAGAAACACTTGTGTATAGTAATGCTAGAAATGAAACAGATCGTATCAAACTGTTATTTTTAGGGAATATTTTTGTCTAAATTCATTAATTTACTTACAGGAATTCCCAACTAAACAAAGAATAAGTACTTTCATGTATATGACGCTCCTTAAAACAACACATTAATACCTAATTAATTTGTTTTCAGAATAAATTAAGATTGAAATCTTAAAGTACGATGCAAAAGGCAAATGATGTAAAGATTCTAGTGGCCCAAGAATTGGATTTAAATGTAAGTATAATTTTCATCTGCATTCAAGATTGTTATAACTAATGACATATTTTATGTTAAAACACACACAATTAAATTATTTAATTTAAATGAAAAACAAATAAAATTTGTATATATAATATGATTAATCTTTAATAATTTTATATATCTTTTTTAAGGTATTTTGACGATTCGTTGGGCACGAGGAGTTACGGTCACGTGGAAAGGCTGATTACCATCATATAAATGAAGATGAAATGAGCCATGACAAAACCTGACGACATCGGGAAATATTTTCTCTGAGGCTATGAAATATGAAAAAAAATCCGAAAAAAGTACAAGAAAAAATCACAATAAAGAAGAACAGCATTACCAAGAAACCGTCTTCAAAAATTCTACCAAAAATGTTGAGGTCTAGAATGTTCCCGTTGGAGTTCCACATATCTATCTCTGTATATAGCAGGTACTTTCATTTTATGGAAATGTTTCCATAGTGTGGATCTAGGTTTCAACTCATCTATCATCTGAGAATGAAGCTTGTTTATAGCAATTATAATTTTAGATTAGTGCCGAAGTAATTCTTCCTTAAATTTTAATCTGTACTGTAATCACTAAATGTGTTATATGTTACATATAACTTTTAAGTACCTCTACTGAATAGTTGAAGGTTAAAATAATCGACAATGGGTCGAATCCATTTATTAACAACCAAACTTATATTAAATTAACCACATAACTTAAAGGTAAACAAAGTAGTTTTATTTGAAAAGTTATATTATATATGAATATTTGGGAATCACATTTATAGTCATTTAGTGTAGGTTGAAATATAAGGATGAATTTCATTCGAAACAGTTCTACCATTTAGTATAACTCATCTCATCTCGATATTTCTTTGCTCTGTCAATTTGTTGACACTGTGGATTCAAACGAATAGAATTATACCAAAAAATATAACTGAACCACAACTTGATGTAATATTAATACAATGCAAGATCAATTCAAATTTACTTGAAAGACGACAACGTGTTTCTAAACTACATATTTCGAATTAGGATTAATTGAATTAACCATAACTCTTGCCTATAATTGGACAGGGTGACATGCCATAAGGTGACGTAATCTTAGCAACATAATTGTTATTTTCTTTTATTTGACAAACAAACTTCCTTCGTTTCTATTGAAACATGAATGTTTGCAAAACGTCACTCAATCCAATACTCACTCCCAAATGTCCGTTTATTTTTGTAATTACTAATTAATTAAAATTTTATTTATGTATACATCAGGCTAGTTATCTTCCTTTCAATTTCATCCCTCACCTCTCTTAGCAACAAAATATATATCGGCATTTAAGTATAAAGTTAACAATGTTAACAAAAACAATTTCTATTCACATGTTAATTATCTGCAGAATCACAGACAGTATTTCTTTGATTCAAAATAAATATCAACGAAAGATCTGCAACTGACTTGATTTCAGTGACTCGTAATCAAAACCTTCAGACAGTAGGTTGCTATTATTGTAAATGTTTAAATATTTCACCTATTTAAATCAAAAGATAATTCACGTAGTTGATTCTTTAAGCAAGAATTAGTGAGCGGCAAATTTCAACTAGGTACTGAATTTTTTCTATCACGTTTGGTTGGATTATTACCCTCAAACAACACTAAGATATCAATCTTTCCAAATTTGCTAATTTTATGTCAAAATTTAATTAGATTCCTCATCTCTAGATGACAACTTCAAATAATGTCAACACATTTTATTTACTAAATCATGAAAAAGTGATTTCTACTTTACAATTTTCTGATTTGCAATCTTTGTTCAGATGAAATTTATAATTAATAGCTCTATCATATGTAATTTTGCTGAAATTTTCATCTACGTTTGTGCATATATATTTTAAGTGTCTCCACGTTTTCTTGAGAGCTGACAAATTGGACAACTTGGCCTTAGTTGCTGATTTATAATCGCGATTATAGGAACCTGGGATCCTATTAAGTAGTACTTTTCTAAAAAATCTTTATAAACTTTCAAGAGGTGAAACACAATTTACTTTATCTTGAATGTCTATAGGAGCATAAACTTTTTTTTCATTTATGATATTATTATCATTATTACAGATATTTTAGAAGAATACTGCTTAATAGGATACAAGGCTCCGCGATGTGTGGCAGTATAAAATGATCATCTATGATCAGTATCGCGATTAAATAATCAGCGAATAAGCAGAACAAAAATATTCCATCTTTAGTTCTCGATGTTGTCAGTGTGTTGTCAAATCACGCATACTCTCAAGAAAATATGGAGACACCAAAAATATATATGCACCAAAGTAGATGAAAATTTTAGCAGAACTGAAAGCCATTAATTATAAGTTTCAACCGAGCTAAGATTGCAAATCAATATTTACGCAGAAAATTGTAAAATAGTAATCACTATTTTATGATTTGGTTTATGAATTGTGTTGATATTATTTGAATTTGTCATCCAGACATGAAGAATCTAAATAATGTGCGATATAAAAGTATCAAATATGGAAAGATTAGTATATCATTTGAGGGTGATAACCAATGGTGAAAAAGAAAGTGCATAGTTGAAATCTGTCGCTCAGTTATTCAAGCTGAGAGAATCACCTACGTGAATTTACTGTTGATTTAAAAAGGTGAAATATTTAAACAGTTACAAAAATAGCAACTTCCTGTCTGAATATTTATATTACGTGCCCTGAGAGTCACTGAAATCAAATCAGTTGCAGATCTCTCGTCGACATTTATTTCAAGCTTCAATAGCAACCAATTGTTTGTAAAAAAATAAAATAACATTTATGTTGCTAAGATTACGTTTCCTTATGACACATGTCACAAGTATGTAATTTAGAACAAAGTTGTCTTCTCCCAAGCAAAACTTGATTTGATTCTTATATTGTATAAATATTTCACCAAATTGTGGTTCAGTTATATCTTTTCTTATAATTCTATTCGTTTTAATCCACAGTGTCAGCAAACTGACAGAGCAAAGGAATATCGTGATGATTTTTCGATTATATAATAATAATAATATAATAATAATATAATATTGTTGATGGTAGAAATGTTTCGAATCAATCTCATCCTTATATTTCAACCTACACTGGAAGACTATAAATGAGATTCACAAATAATTAAATATAACTTAACTTTACAAATAAAATTGCTTAGTTTAACTTAACAGCGGCGTTTACTAGACAAGGAATCGCACTTTCGGTCAGAAAAGGACGCAAAACAAAACATAGCCCGTAATGTGGTGCCGCCACGAAATCAAACAAACATTCGGTTTTAAAACGTTCGTGTGCACAATTTTTTGCATGGGACAGGACCGCACTCGAGATCTCATATTTATAACGAATTTATTGGTTGTAAATAGATTATGAAATTTATAATAGTAATGAATTCTTAATATATTTTTATTAATTAAAATTATATAAAATTAATATATGATACAAATAATATATATGAAAAATATAATAATGTATACAGTTACTAATGGGGTTTGTGTCGTATAGTTAGTTCTAAACCAATCACATTTTATTATATAAACAAATATAATAAATACGATATACAAATACGGATGTCGATTTACAATCTATTATTAATTTAAAAAAATGATCTCAAAGTTAATCTTTAATCGATTCTTATTGTTTCGATTTTGATTGTGTAGGATAGTGACCTTATCTCTAAATTTGCATTTAAAACATACTCTTGGCGCCACGAAAATTACTTTCGCACCCTTAGAGTGAGGAGTGATACAAACCAGTGCATGTGACCTGCGTGTATTTTTGTGTCGAAATTTAAGTGAAATGTGATAACATCAACAAAACGGATGGAATTTTTCTGTTCGGGTAGTACTTGAGTTAAGTGGTCAATGAGAGGGGTGCGATTCAGTATACATTTAAAACGAGCCAGAAATTTTAGTTCAGTTTTGGTGGTTGAAGAAACAGTCACAGTTTCAAACAAAGAAACAAATTAGTCTTATTTTAGTCGTGAGCCAAAATGTAATTTATTGTAAACTCTTAAAGGTAAGTTTTTTATTCAATTTTTGATTTATATTGCTGTATTATTGTTTAGTATATATATATTTGTTAATTCATGTCATCAATTAATTGATTTTTACTTGTATATGTCACAATTTTGATATTATTTCATATTTTTGTGTCCTTGGTTTTCCATTGGTTGCATCTATATTCCATGTTCATTGTTTGTTGTTGGTTTTTCTCCCAGTGAAATTATAAATAAAGAATGATTTATTTGAAGAATGTATTATGTTTATTTCAAATCGAATTTAGTGAATTAAATATAAACATCATAGTTTTAAATTTTTATTACATATATAGTATATAGTCGGCTGCAGAATGGCATTACCACCCCAAGGTCGAGTTTATGTAATTAAATTAACTTTATAAAATTGGAATATCAAGTGACACATAATTATGAAATTTAAAATCAAAGAAGCATGAACCATTGTATATTATAATGTATTTATATATAGTAGTATACAATAATAAAATAAAAGCAATATTAATTGTAGAAAATGCCGAAAACGCGTAGATTTGCTTCTTGGACTAAGAGACGTGGAAAAAAATCAAAAGTTCAAGTAAATGTACAAAGAAAAAGGGAAATAGAGAAAATAGGATCATATATTGTGGATAAACTTTTAGAACGAGTTGAGAATTATAAAGAATCTACCCAATGTTCCCGATATATTTTAAATGAGAAACTAGATAATATTTTCAATTCACCTCCAAACGAAGAAGCTCTTAGTCCATGTGGTACAACAACCCCGTTACGTTCTGTTAGAACTAAGTCTAATTTAACCCCATGCAAAAGTGAAAGAAAAACGTTTTCAGAAATAAATGAAGAATATGAACGGTACGTTTTTATTCAAATTGGCAAAATTCATCTTTTTTGGAAACCATATCTGACGGCGATGACTTAATTAGTATTATTTTAGAATTGAAAATTTTCCTTTGGATATAGAAGTTGTTCCTGAAATCAATTCATTGACAGGTTATCGAATTGTAGATATCAGATACTTCCTAAATATAACAACTAAAATTCAAGTACAACACAACAAGAGGTGCACTGGTGGACAATTAGTTTATCTAAAAGAAGTGCGATGTGGGTTAAGAAGCACATTTATTTTAAAATGCAACATTTGTGACAAAGAAGTATCAGTTTCAACAGAAAATCCGAAAACAAGGTCCAAAATTAATAGAGCAGCTGTATGGGGAACATTTTCAGTAGGAAGCACCTACGCACATTTAATGGAATTATTGAAAGTAATGGATATTCCATGTTTATCTAAAAATTTGTATTATAAAATTCAAAATGAATTGGATCAGGTGTGTTATAGTACCATTACTGAAATTTTTATTGTTTTTATACATGAAATATTATAGGTATGGAAAGAATCATTATGGCTTGCTTTGGAAGAAGCTGGAAAATTAGAACGTGAAGCTGCAATTAAGGAAGGACATGTAGATTCACATGGCATTCCATATATAACTGATGGATATTTAGATGGAGGATGGTCTAAACGAAGCTATGGACATACGTATAATGCAAATTGTGGAGCTGTAAGTTTATAATATATTCGGATATGTAACAAATAACATTTTATGTTATAATTTGTAGGCTGTTATAATAGGGAAAACAACAGGAAAAGTATTATTCGTAGGTGTAAGGAATAAATACTGTTGTATTTGCGCTAGAGCCGAAAACAATAATGAAGCTGCTAAAACACATATTTGTTTTAAAAATTGGTCCGGTTCATCATCTTCAATGGAACAGGATATAATAGTAGAGGGATTTAATAACAGCATAGAAATGCATGGGTTGAAATACTTAAAATTTATTGCAGATGGTGATTCCTCAGTTTTTAAAAATATTAAAGAAAAGGTACCATATGGACACGAGGTAAACTTGTAATATAAAGTAATAGTTAGATAAGTTTTACAAATATTTACACAATACTTTTTAGGTTGTTAAAATTGAATGCATGAACCATGTATTAAAAAATTTCAGTAAAAACCTTTACAAAATTAAAAAAGATACTCAAGGGGTCCCTGTTGATGCCAGAAAGATGTTAAAAAGCGATACTATTAATGAACTAAATAAATCAGTTCAATCTGCAATTTACGCAAATACGCAGGATCCAGAAAATCTAAGAGCCGATATTAGAAATTCAATATATCACGTTTATGGTAATCACAGTGCTTGCAAACAGTATTTGTGCACCAATACTGGAGACGTTTCTAATGATCGAACAACTCAACTTATATCTTCTGGCCTGCATCACCATCTTTTTGGTGCTATTGAGCAATTATTAATGAAGGCTGATTTACTTCTTGATAAAGAAACCAACAATAAAGCAGAAATTTTTATGAATATAATGGCTCGTTTCAATATGGGAAAAAGATTGAACTTGATTCAAAGAAATTCATTTCAAATACGAGCTCATTTAAGCGTCCTCTCTTACAATTATGGTTCAGATTGGCATACAAAACCTTGGAAATCATATTTTAATGAAAGTCCAGGTAAAAATCTAAAAAAATTTATAAGTGCTCAGGGTAATGAAAAAGAGCGGAAGCGCAAAAATCCTTATGATAGGGAATCTGTAAAAAAAGGATCAAATTTTCAGGAGATTCTAACTATGGTCCTAACATAGCGGAAACATATGTTTCAGATAGTGATATCAACTCAGTAGTACAAAATTTGTGCGAACGTTTAAAGGTGGTGTATGCTTTATGTATATATACATATATACTCCTACTTCTAACCCTAACACCAAGCCTTCCTCCCGACCAGCCACCCCACACCTCCAAAACGCAGAAGTCTTCCACAAAGTGGGATACGCCTATGGAGGTGTTCTCGAAATCCTGACGACGCACCCCTGTGCTCACCGAAAGGACACGGAAGCACTGGAAGTATTTGTTTCCATTAAGGTCAAAATACAAAAGTTAATAGTTAGAACATGCCTGCTTACAAGGCGACGTGGAATGATAATGCAAGCTACTCAGTAAAACGCTTATTGACTATTTTACAACATTGGTGGGCTGCATACAACTAACTCTGCTCTTACAACTTAACTCTGTTTCTATAACTACGCTCTTCTGTTGTTTTTATTCTCCGTTGTCATCACAACCGTTATACGCGATGTCTAGATATTCTAACATAACTTGCCTCGAGTGAATTGGACCAATGATGAGTAAGTATAGTGTTTGCATGAGTACTGAGGTTTACACTTTAAACTATCAATTATCATTGGTTGATTGTGTCTTATGAAATTTTATACAATATGTTCCTACTTTATCTACATGTAAAAAAATTAAAATCTAAGTTTCCTAAGTTGTTCTCTAAAGAGCTTATAAAATTAACTATTCGTTATTCATTTGTTGACATTTGAATTCCATTCCCATAATCAAATTTCAATGTTTTATTTATTAATTCGTTATTCATTTGTAGATATTTGAATTTCGTTGTCATAAACTAATTTCAATTTTGTTCATTAAATCAGGTAGACCAAAAAGTTTTCTTTACTTGTTTACCAACAAACTTTAATCAGTTCAAACTTTTATTTCATACGAACCACATCTCTCTGAAGTTGCTTCTACGCTTCAATACAAAATTATTAGTTAAATATTCTCGCTTTTATTAATGAGTCCCTGCCTCATTGGAAATGATAATCGGAAGAAATACTTGTGTATAGTAATACCAGAAATGAAACAGATCGTATCAAACTGTTATTTTTAGGGAATATTTTTGTCTAAATTCATTAATTTATTTACAGAAATCCCAACTAAACAAAGAATAAGTACTTTAATTAATTTGTTTTCAGAATAAATTAAGATTGAAATCTTAAAGTACGATGCAAAAGGCAAATGGTGTAAAGATTCTAGTGGCCCAAGAATTGGATTTAAATGTAAGTATAATTTTCATCTGTATTCAAGATTTTTATAATTAATGACATATTTTATGTTAAAACACACAATTAAATTATTTAAATTAAATGAAAAACAAATAAAATTGGTATATATTATAAAATTAATCTTTAATATTAATTTTATATATCTTTTTTAAAGTATTTCGACGATTCGTTGGGCACGAGGAGTTACGTTCACATGGAAAGGCTGATTACCATCATATAAATGAAGATGAAATGAGCCACAACAAAACCTGACGACATCGGCAAATATTTTCTCTGAGGCTATGAAATATGAATAAAAATCTAAGAAATCCGAAAATAGTACAAGAAAAAATCACAATAAAGAAGAAAACATCATTACCAAGAAACCGTATTCAAAAGTTCTACCAAAAAGGCTGAGGACTGGAATGTTTCCATTGGAGTTCCACATATCTATCTCTGTATATAGCAAGTACTTTCAATTTATGGAAATGTTTCCATAGTGTGGATCTAGGTTTCAACTCATCTATCATCTGAGAATGAAGCTTGTTTATAGCAATTATAATTTTAGATTAGTGCCGAAGTAATTTTTCCTTAAATTTTAATCTGTACTGTAATCACTAAATGTGTTTCCTAAAAAAATATGTTGCATATAACTTTTAAGTACCTCCACTGAATAGTTGAAGGTTAAAAAAGTCGACAATAGGTCGAAACCATTTATTAACAACCAAACTTATATTAAATTAACCACATAACTTAAAGGTACACAAAGTAGTTTTATTTGGAAAATTATATTATATATAAATATTTGGGAATCACATTTATAGTCATTTAGTGTGGGTTGAAATATAAGGATGAATTTGATTCGGAACAGTTCTACCATTTAGTATAACTCATCTCATCTCGATATTTCCTAGCTCTGTCAATTTGTTGACACTGTGGATTCAAACGAATAGAATTATACCAAAAAATATAACTGAACCACAACTTGATGTAATATTAATACAATGCAAGATCAAATAAAATTTACTTGAAAGACGACATCCCTCACCTCTCTTAGCAACAAAATATATATCGGCATTTAAGTATAAAGTTAACAATGTTAACAAAAACAATTTCTATTCACATGTTAATTATCTGCAGAATCACAGACAGTATTTCTTTGATTCAAAATAAATGTCGACGAGAGATCTGCGACTGATTTGATTTCTTGATTCTTTAAGCAAGAATTAGTGAGCGGCAAATTTCAACTAAGTACTGAATTTTTTCTGTCACGTTTGGTTGGATTATTACCCTCAAATAACACAAAGATACCAATCTTTCCAAATTTGCTAATTTTATGTCAAAATTTAATTAGATTCCTCATCTCTAGATGACAACTTCAAATAATGTCAACACATTTTATTAACAAAATCATGAAAAAGTGATTTCTACCTTACAATTTGCTGATTTGCAATCTTTGTTCAGATGAAATTTATAATTAATAGCTCTATCATTTGTAATTTTGTTGAAATTTTCATCTACGTTTGTGCATATATATTTTAAGTGTCTCCTTCTTGAGAGCTGACAAATTGGACAACTTGGCCTTAGTTGCTGATTTATAATCGCGATTATAGGAACCTGGGATCCTATTAAGTAGTATTTAAAATTTAAATTTTAAAAAATCTTTATAAGCATTCAAAAGGTGAAACACAATTTACTTTACCTACTTGCACCATATTTGCTTTAAAATAAAGTTCACATCGTGGTGGTGAATCAAAATTTGAAGATTGTGATGCACAATATAAATTGAACTTTGCTAATGTTATTTGATGGGATAAGAACCCTTTAGAAGATAAATAAAAGTTGCTCAAGTTTTTTGTGCTCTTCGCAATAACTTAATGAACAAGTTTAGAAGGTAAATTTACCAAAAAATTGTTTTGTACATAATCTGGATTCAATAGCAACGAAGGCAGTTCTTCTTCCTTTCTATTTACCTGGAAGAATATCATCATCTAACACATGTCTGATCGGTATTCCAAATAAATGCTTTTCTAAGAAAATTGTGTCTCAATTCTTGACTCTGTTATAGCGTAAGCTTTATTTTCAATAATAAGATGTTTTTTCGCATTGTAAATTAAATTGTTTCAGAAGAATGTTTCACTGTTAACTGTCACAGGAGGATAGCTCCGTCATTATTATTATAGAATCCTGTGTTCAGAATCTCTCGACAATTTAGAATATCATTTTTCTATATTTGGTATCGCCAATATAAAATCGACCAACAAGCAAAATGAAATAACTGAAATATCATTTGTCAGTCAGTTGTCAAAACAAACGTACAGGTCCAGAGTTCTCAAAAACTTATTCTCCTGTTTTAAGAAATTGTTAGTAAATAATTTCATTATTTATTCCATATGGTATTACTCAAGCCTTAACCATTATGTTAAACCCTACACATTTTCCATTTAAATTCAATCCATTGATGTTAATCATCAAATTTGACTCTGTTAAGAAATTATATGTTATGAATTACGTCTGAAATAAATTGATGGCGTGTATGTAGTTGTTGAGTTTTTGAATGATGAGATACCTAGTGTTCTCAAGTTTCACAGCATCTCTTGAATGTTGAAATTGTTAATATTTCAAATTAAGTTGTAGGAACAATTGTAAATAACAGTTGCTAATTTACAATAAGTGTTGTATTGTTTTTTAAATTTGGATTCTCTTAGATACATAATTTATTGCAGTTAATCAAGGCGGAATATTGTGACAATTACATTAATAACGAAATATATCTATTTTAGAGCTCTGTTTTCAAATAGTGTTAATTAGTCATGAAATTCTCGAAAATCAAGTCACATGAAAAATTCCCGTGGGCTTTAATTTTGCTGAATCAAAATATTACCAATCATATTAAAATTCATTTAAGTAAAGTTATGCATATGATATATTATCAAAACACCAAGATGTCTTAGAAACTGTAAAAAAGAATTCCGATTTGTATATATATCAAAAGTTAATCAAAGTTATACAATATTACATAGTACAGAGAGTATTTAGTGTATAATATCGTGTTATTTATACCGCCCCTTTGGTTGACTGAATCAGTGTACTACAACGCCGAATAATCAAATTGAGTCATCCCTAATTAAAAATCGCTCCATTATTTTCCTTCTTTCAAAAAAACCTTTGGTCACTGTGTTTTTCAATCTCTTCTACAATATGATTTATTCAATCAATTTTTGAAGATAATATTTGCAATACCCTCAAAAATTATTTCTTTTTACAGATGGCAAATTTAAATAAAGCATCCTAAGAACTCCATGTACATCCCATCGCATATGGAGAGTTACTACCACGATTTTAACATATTTTTAAAGCATGTATGGAGCATATAGGTAAAGAAGTAAATTGTGTTTCACTCCTTGAATGTCTATAAGAGCATAAACTTTCTTTTCAATTATGACATTATTATTATTATTATTGCAGATATTTTAGAAGAATGGTGCTTAATAGGATACAAGGGTCCGCGATGTTTGGTAGTATAAAATACCTTCATTCTATGATCAGAATCGCGAATAAGCAGAACGAAAATACTCCATCTTTAGTTCTCGATGTTGTCAGTGTGTTGTCAAAACAGGCATACTGTCAAGAAAATATGGAGACACCAAAAATATATATACACCAAAGTAGATGAAAATTTTAGCAGAACTGCAAATGATAAAGCCATTAATTATAAGTTTCAACCGAACAAAGATTGCAAATCAATATTTACGCAGAAAATTGTAAAATAGAAATTACTATTTTATGATTTGGTTTATAAGTTGTGTTGATATTATTTGAATTTGTCATCCAGACATGAGGAATCTAAATAATTTGCGATATAAAATTATCAAATATGGAAAGATTAGTATATCATTTGAGGGTGATAACCAATGTTGAAAAAGAAAATTTTAGTGTTGAAATCTGTCGCTCAGTTATTCAAGCTGAGAGAATCACCTACGTGAATTTACTGTTGATTTAAAAAGGTGAAATATTTAAACAGTTACAAAAATAGCAACTTACTGTCTGAAGGTTTAGATTACGTGCCCTGAAAGTCACTGAAATCAAATCAGTTGCAGATCTCTCGTCGACATTTATTTCAAGTTTCAATAGCAACCAATTGTTTGTCAAAAAATAAAATAACATTTATGTTGCTAAGATTACGTTTCCTTATGACATATGTCACAAGTATGTAATTTAGCAAAAAAGTTGTCTTCTCCCAAGCAAAACTTGATTTGATTCTTATATTGTATTTCACCAAATTGTGGTTCAGTTATATCTTTTCTTATAATTCTATTCGTTTTAATCCACAGTGTCAGCAAATTGACAGAGCAAAGGAATATCGTGATGATTTTTCGATTTGTTATTTTATTGTTGATGGTAGAACTGTTTCGAATCAATCTCATCCTTATATTTCAACCTACACTGGAAGACTATAAATGAGATTCACAAATAATTAAATATAACTTAACTTTACAAATAAAATTACTTAGTTTAACTTAAGTCGAAAATTTAGTTTGGTGTTATAAAATGGTTTCGACACATTGTCGATTTTTTCAACCACCAATTTTTCAGTAGAAAGATTTACAGCTATATATAACATAATTATTTATAATATATACAACATAATTATTTAGGAAACGCATTTACCGTCATAAAGTACAGATTACAATAGGAAAAATTTCTTCGCCACAATTATAAAATTATAATTATTATAAACATGCTTAATTCTCAAAATGAAAGTACCTGCTTTATACATAGACAGATATGTGGAACTCCAACGGGAACATTCCAGTCCTCAGCCTTTTTGGTAGAACTTTTGGTAATGCTGTTTTCTTCTTTATTGGGATTTTTGCTTGTACTTTTTTTGATTTCTTGAATTTTTTTTTTTTCATATTTCCCGATATGTGGCTTTGTCATAGCACATTTCATCTTCATTTATATGATAGTAATCAGTCTGTCAATGTGTCAATTCCTGATGTCCAACGAATCGTCGAAATAGCTTATTTGTTTTTTATTTAAATTAAATAATTTAATTGTGTGTGTTTTAGCATAAAATATATCATTAATTATAAAAATATTGAATACAGATGAAAATTATATGTACATTTAAATCCAATTCTTGGGCCACTAGAATCTTTCCAGCATTTGCCTTTTACATCCTACTTTCAGACTTCAATCTTAATTTATTGAATTTATTCTGAAAACAAATTATGTATAAGGGAGGTAGGTTTCGATATGAACTGATTAAAGTTTTGTGGTAACCAAATAAAGAAATCTTTTTGGGCTACTTGATTTTATGAAAAATATTTAATTTTGCTTATGACAACGAAATTCAAATATCTGCAAATGAATAATGAATTGTTAATGTCATAAGCTCTTTATAGAACAACTTAAGAAACATAGTTCTTAATTATTTTTACAGGTAGATCAAGTTGGAACATATTGTATAAAATTTCATAAGATTTGTGCTCTCAATCATTAACATCCATATTGCTTAAAAGTAAATCCCAATCAACTAATGACAAGTGATAGTTTAATGAGTAAACCTCAGAACTCATGAAAACACTAAACTCATCATTAGTCCAATTCACTCGAGGCAGGTTTCAACCTCCAGTTACTAAAAACATATCCACTGATGCACAATGATTGGAATAAAAATCAGAAGCAGATGCTGGTAAACTGTTCCAATTATTCACTTTTGGCTTTTGACCATAATGGATATAAAGACTTCCAGTACTTTCATGTCTTTTCGGTGAGCACAGGGGTGCGTAATCATCAGACGATTTCGACATCACTTTTATAGGCGTGACCCACTTCGTGGAAAACTTTTGCGTTTCGGAGGTGTAGGGTGGCTAGTTGGGAGAAAGGATTGGTGTTAGAAGTAGTCTGTAGTTTAGCAGACAGCTTACTGCATTACTTACTTTCATTCGTTGTAGTTCACCCTCTAGTTCCGATATTTTAATCTTAAGGCCTCTTGAAGCGCCGGCAGACTTTTGGGTTTTATTGAGATTTTCACTTGGCTTGTCTTTTCTCCTCAAACTACATATAGTTTATTTATCTGAGTTTGAATCCGAATATAAACGCACACTGGTAAAATGTAATATTTTTCAAGGAAGAGAATAATATATATTAGGGCAAATTTTAATATTGATAAGATTTAGATGACTGAGATAATGTTAGAAATTGTTCAGTGTTCAAATTTATGTATTTTGAATTGAATTAAAGCAAAAAGGTCAATACACTAACATTTAGAAAAAAGTTTTCATAGAAAAGAAACACTTAAATTAGTTTGGCAATATTGTGAAGACTGATATGGAATACGGTTCGTATTCTTTGACAACTCCTTGACAATCTTGACAACTGATGTTTGTGTAATTTTATTTTGTTCGGTATCCGATCCTATAATGCTCTTTGGCGAATTACGGAAAGAGGTTATTTCAACCTGCCAAAATGTGGAGAATGTGTATCGTATAAATATTACTCCAGGAGCTGACCCAGCGTACTAAATTTGATAATATGCTTTCCTTAGTTAACTTAATGCTGTCTTGTTAACCCTAATTAGTTTACTTGAAGGATTCTTCTAAAAAAAATCTAATTTACAGCGCAATGTAGCTTACACTACTATAAAGAATGAACAATTTTGACACAACTTAAAACAAATAATGTTTCATCTCCTCTTGGGATGCCAATTGTAACTGATGCGATGACCAGGTAGGAGTGCACTGAAACTACACATAAACTGTTAAAATTGTAATTTGATTTGTGCGCCTGTGGACAGTTAAGTTGTAATTTTAACAATAAATTCTTAAATATAAATTTTTCTTGAGAAATAATAAATTCTTTTAAGCCCAGAAAGACTTATTTACTGAGAAAAGTAATAAAGTTAACCTAAAACGTCAATACGACAATTGAAAGATGATTTCTCGTAACATTTGGAGTAAGGGTTCTTAAATTGTCAGCAAACAATCAATTGGCATTAATTGAAAAGTTAACCGGCCGAGATAATTACGTAACCTGGTTATTTGCTATAGAAACACATCTACAGCAAGAGAAGTTGTGGACTGCATAAAACCCCCCACATGTGTCATTGTGGACACAAAACGAGACACAAAGGCAAAAACTAAGATAAATTTACTAGTTGACTCAATAAATTACGTGTACATACAAGAGAGTAGTACTGCAAAATAAGTATGGGATAAATCTTGGTTGACACGCTGTGATGGGCTGCTGCATGATCTCTGTAATATTTCACATACTGCATGTTAAAACGTAGAGAAATATATGAGTAAAATAATGTGTACCGCTCACAAGCTCAGAAACATTGGTTTCGAAGTTGACGATGAATGGCTATTTACAGTGCTACTCTCCGGTCTACCAGAATCCTATCAACCAATGATTATTGCTATTGAAAGCTCCGGCATGAAGATACCTTCTGTTTCTGTGAAATCAAAACTATCACAAGATGTTAAACAACCTGAAAGTGACTCAACAGTATTGTCAGTCATCAAGAAAATTAAAAACAACCACAGAAACAAAGTAAGGGTCCAAGGTGCTACACTTGTAACAAGTAAGGTCATAAAAGTCCTCAAATGCAAATCCAGAACCAAGAATGTTCAACAAAAAGCAAGTAGTTCATCATATGCTGCTGCGTTTGAGGCAACATCCAGCCAAAATGACCCATGGTAAGTGGCTTCCGATGCATCGTCACACATGACAAGACGTAAGAACATGCTTGAAAATATGACGGCTCCTGTCATACATAAAATCAGAGTCGCAAACAACAAAGTATAATCTGTGCAATGCTCAGAACAAGTGAGGTTGGACCATTATGACGATGAAGGTCAAAACAAAAAGGTGCTTTTTACAAAAGTATTATGTGTTCCTAAATTGGCAACAAATCTATTGTCTCTAAGTCAGATTATTTGCGATGGTAGCCAAATAAAATTTGACGGAACGAGCTGTGTTATTATGAAGAGCAGAAGTGAGGTAGTATCTTCCTACTGTAGCTTTATGTTAGGGTCGACTGGAACAGTATTAGGATCAGCATTAGTCATTTCAATTCTGTTTAAAATTTGTTCCATATAAATACTAAAACTCTTTTCGGTGTAGAGTCGAATTTGGCATGCCAGCAGCAAGGGAATTGTTTTAACCCATATGGTGACTTGTTCAATTTACATACCATGTTTTCGTCATGATCCAACCCTTCTTGTTAAGTCATAAATAGGTGTCTTCAAGTTCTCTATATAAAAATGCTGTCTTTACGTCTAGTTACTTGATTTTGTGACTATTTTGTACAGCCAAAGATAGTAACGATCGTATTGAACTGATTGTTTGTGCAAAAGTTTCCTGGTAATCAACACGTGCAATTTGTCCATATCATTTCACACACAGATGTGATTTGTAACGTGGTCATTAAATAAATGAATCACTGTCATTAAAGTTATTATAACAAATCGAAAAATCATCTCGATATTTCTTTTCTCTGTCAATTTGATGACACTGTCAATTAAAAAAATAGAAATATAATAAAAATATAACCACAATTTGATGTAATTTTAATACAATGAAAGAAACAAATCAAAATTACTTGAAAGATGACAACTTTTTTCTAAATTACATATTTCGAATATGGAGTAATTGGTCATTGGACGTTTTGTTTATATTGTAAGTTGCCATTATTGTAATTGTTTAAATATTTCATTTTTTTAAATCAACAGTAAATTAACGTGGTTGATTCTTTCAGCTTGAATTAGTGAGCGACAATTTTCAACTATGCACTGAATTTTTCTCTTTCACTTTTGGTTGGGTTATCACTCTCCCACAACACTAAGATACCAATGTTTCCATATTTGCTAATTTTATGACGAAAATTATTTAGATTCCTCATGTCTGGATGACAAGTTCAAATAATGTCAACACAACATTTAAACCAAATCATGAAATATTGATTTCTATTCTACAATTTTCTGCGTAAAGATTTGCAATCTTTTTACAGTAGAAATTTATAAGTAACAGCATTCTTTTGTTGATTTATTACATATATATTTTTAGTGTCTCCACGTTTTCTTGAGAGTTGCTATCGAGTACGCACGTTTTGACAACTTTCTGACAACTTAGTCAACTAATGTTGAAGTATTTCCGTTCTGGTTAATTGCTGATCTTATAATCGCGATACCGATTATAAAAAGAGGTTATTTTATACGACAAAGCATCGCAGAACCTGGAATCCTATTAACCATTATTTTTCTAAAAATCTACTTTATAGTGCAACAAGGGCAACATAATTAAAAGGAACGCTTACGAAATTATAGACATTCAAGAAGTGAGACACGATTACTTGTTTTACTTATATGTTCCATACTTGCTTTCAAAATATATTAAAATCGTGGTAGTAACTCTCCATATGCGTTGAGTTGTAAATGGAGTTCTTAGGATGCTTTATTTAAATTTGCAATTTGTAATAAGAAATAATTTTTGAGGGTATTAGAGAGTTTGATGAATAACCCGAAAAGTTTTGACAATGACAGAATATGGAAGGGCGTGACAACTAAGTTGACTTATTAATTACTAGTCAATAATAGTTGATGTTAACAGAGAAATGGAAAGATTAACTATTTCTACACATTATTTCTTCTTCAACAATAACGCATACTTTAAGCTGGAATTTAAATGCTAAATTACTGTCCATCCCATCTAAAAATTGTTCTGCAATCAGTGCACCAGAATATTCACCAGTTTTTCTTTTACATTTACGCAAATTTATTTTAGTTTGAGCCAAACCAACTTTTCTAGATAAACTACCGCCTAATCTGTTACACATTTCTAAATTTCAAACATATTACATTAAAATCTTTTATGTAAAGTGTAACTTTCGAAAATAATGTTGATTTATTTTTTTAAAAAAACTAATCACTTTACATTACAATCGTTATGATTATCTACAGAGGAAAACTTACTTGACAACTCCAGCCCAGTTAGTTCAACAAACAATAAATCATGGCAGATTCTATCAGATGCCTTTTAAAAGTCTGTATAAACAACATCAACCTGTAAATGATTTTCAAGAGCAACAACTGTCGAATTGTTATAAATAAGAAGATTTGGTAACAGAGCTAGAAAACCGTTAATAAATGACTTCGTGGGAGAATTTTTAGTCCACCACTTTGTTTAGATTCTCACGAATTTTTTCATATTTTTATGGGTTTTCTTAAAATTAATCTTATATTTGGTAATCGTAAAATAGTCGTAAAATTTATTTTAAAAATTACTTATCTTAATCTAAACGTTCGTTGATTTTATTTAACACATGTGTTCTTTTCGAACCCTTATCTAGTGTCAGGGTGTGGTCGCACAGTGGGTTCAAAGTTTAAATAGTGATATTTCTATGTAGAACTTATTCAGTAATTAAATTAAATTAATTAAAGGAAAATGAAATAATTTACCCCAACAGGAAATTTTAGAGAATTGTAACTTTGTTCTTTTATTTTTGTCTTATTTAAGTTAATGAATTGATTTTTAAAAAAGATTGAAAATGTTTGTAAGTACAATGGTTTTTCCTTATGCAAATAACATCAGAATTGTAATATTATTGAAACAATGAATTGTATTGTATTTTGAATTGCATTAAGGTTTTTTAGACCAAGTACATTATTATTATTTAGATTAGGGTTTCATATGGAAAAACTCTTAAATTAATTTGGCAACAATGTTGAGAAAAGAAACATTTGTTTAGTTCATCTGATTGGTTGAAGTAGGATCGTTGTTGGAGACATTCAGATTCTCAAGGGTCTTAAGTCACCACCTAGTTCACCCCTTCCTAGAATCCGAGTTTATAAAACTCTGGGATTCATTTATTTCGGTAGATTTTTACCCGAATTTTTCAAGTGTCGAGATCGAAGTTCTTTTAGTTGTTTTTACTTACTGTTTGTCAAAGTTCAACCTTTTTGCCAAGAATTTAAGTAAATTTAAATTATTCAATTTTTTTCTATTTATATTTATTTGTTTTTGTTTTTCTTATATTTATTTTGTTAATATAGTTAGGTTAATTAAAATTGAGTTTTAATTAATTCCGAACTAGAAATTAAAGAACAATAAAACAGTGAGTAGAAATTATCTAATATTTCGGTTTGGTGAAAGGTGTGAGTATTGAGTGTAATACATCACCTTAGTTGAAGAAGATCTGTTCAACAAAAACAAAGGTTAGTGATATTGAAATTAATTATGGAGTAAGAATTGTATAGTCTAACCTCATCAATATTTTGTGTAAAATTAAATCGCTCCCTTTAACCTGTTGTAACGAGTCTTTCAAAAAGACTTTGGTTATACCAATTGAATTATCATCGGTAACCCGTTACATAAATTGGTGTCAGGTGTGCCTCCTAATGGTAAAAAAAAAGTAAAAAATAAAAATTGACACATAATTTGGTGTCAGATGTTTCCCCTAAAAATAAAAATTGAGACATAGTTTGATGTTATGCTTGTACAATTGTAAATTTAATACATAATTTGATGTTAATTATAGTTAAATAAAATTTGATGGTATAAAGTTTGTGTAAAATGTTCACATAATTTTGGAGTCGACTGTTTTAATTTAAAGATTTGAAGATAGAAGAAAATTAAAATTTATTTGTTAAGAAGTTCAAGAGTAAACAAGATCTGTGGTTGACTATACATATTTTTATTCTGATTTTTAGTATCATTTACCTGTCTGTTGTTGTTTTAATTGTCAATATTTGTGAAATTGGTTTTGTAAAATAAATCGAAGTTTAGGTCAAATTTGAGAATAAAATGATTAGTTTCAATTTATAGTAATTGGAAAATATTGAATAAGTAAATAAAATTTTAACAACACAGAAAAGACACAGGAAATCGGTGAAATCTCCGGCACTGACAAAATCACGTCATTTGTCGTTATAAATTGTTAGAAGTTGTTTTAATATTTGGTTGGATAGTATTGTTCATTTAAATGGTACAAATTTTGTTGATAATTGTTTATATATAAGTAAAAATCCTATTTCTTTAATATTGAAACAATATTTCTAATAATTTAGTGTGATGGTCTTGCGGAACTTATAATTTGACAAATGTGGTTGACTGTAAGCTATAAATAAAAGCAGGTAGTAAAGCTTTTGAGTGAGTGTCACTGAGATTTATGAGGGGTTGGTTAAAGAAAAAGAGGTAGTTTTACATTTCAAGAATAATAATGATTGTATTTCATAAAAGAAAAATATTTAATTAAGTAAGAATTTAACAAAATTTCCTTATGACAATAATACAAGTGGAAGATTATAAGTTCGCATAACCATTTGGAATTATTAACGCTGAATTTATTTCAGATTTATTAGTTGAGATTTTTCTTTCAGAGAAATAGTTTAATTTTTATTGATTAGTAGTTTGTCTTCCGTAGTTTTTTTTTTGTATGTAAAAGGAAGAAAGTATTTGCATGTACATTGATTTGTAAGGTTTCGTAGCAATTTCTAGTAGTATACTCAGTTATCAATTCCGGGAGCAAAGAGTACTGATTTTCCATTTGTACTGTTTTTGGGCAAAAGGTCAAAAACACTGTGAACTAAATACAAGTCTATTAAGTAATATAAAAAATATCTTATAATTGTTTGTGGAAATGAGTCGTGACGAGTCAAGTTTTAATAAATATTCAGTTAATAATTTTGATGAAACTTGTTTGAGTTTAACATCTAGAGAACAGTTAGCATCAAAACGTAATAAAAACAGTAATACTTTGATGGAAGCACTGTGTTATTCCTTGTCAAGGTTAGCTATGAACAGTATTCTTACATTCATAGATGATTTTGATGGTGAGAGTGATTACAGGGTTTTCGTCAAGAGTGTTGAATTAATTGGTAAAGACAATAATTGGTCGGAAAAACAAATGGTCTCAGCTATTGAATTCAAATTGAAAGGTTTAGCTAGAGAGTTTTATTTTACTATTGAAACTTCTCGTAGACCTCAGACTTTTAAAGATATGAAAAATTGGTTAGCTAGTGTTTTTGATAAAAAAGTTAATTTTTATGAGGCTAAAAATGAACTAACAAAATGTAAAAGAAAAACAAATGAATCATTAGGATCTTTTATGTGTAGACTTAAAATAATTGCAGAAAAGATGGTCACAGAATCAGATCCATTCGAGTTGTCGAGATTTGTGAATATGTTGGTCGCTCAGCAATTTGTTGATGGTTTAGATACTAGGCTATCAAATTTGGTTCGGGCGGAGGGCATATTTTTGAATTTAGACGAAGCTTTCCGTATAGCGTCAGAAAAAGAAGACATTTTTCTTAGATTAAAGCTAACCCCAGAGAAAAAAGAAATTGATAAAAATTTATTTGAAAAAAATAATCTAATGACAGAAAATTGTGAAAGAGATGATAGAGTTCGAGATAATGATAAAGTTCATATTTTAAAAGTAAAGGCGAGTAATGATCGAAAAATTAAAAGCAAGTTAAAGAATCAATTTTGTTATACGTGTGGTCAAAAAGGTCATTATAGACTTAATTGTCGTTTTAGTAATTGTAAAATGTGCAACAGTACAACTCATACATCGAAAAATTGTTATTTCTTAAAGAAAAATAGACGAGAAAGTAAACTTAAACATAAAGGAAAATGAAATTTTTAGTAAAAAAAGTGAAAATAAGTGTCTTTAAGAATTTTGAGTTGTTGAAAGAAAAATGATGAGTCGAAACGAAGGGTTATAGGTTGTATTTGGTTTACAAAGTACATAAAACAATCTGCAGGTTTACGTTCCGGTTACGCCGATGAATCACAGTTCATTGTGGTTTACCGGAAGACGATCTGTTCAGGTAATGGCGTGCCCTCATTGCTTGGCGGTGATAAGACAAGTCAAAATCTTTTCACATTAGATGGTCTTCTGAAGTGTCGCTCAGTTAAATAAAATGGATTTACAATAGCCCAAAAGAATCTAACAACAACAGGTTTTGCATTAGTAATTTTCTTCTATATTCTCATGTTGGTAAAGATCTGATCAATCTTGATTCCTGTACGTTTGGTTTTAGCTCCAAGCACCCGAATGTGGTGAGATTATCTGAAGATGTAGTTTATTTTTGCAAATGTCAAGGTTTTAATGTTTAGTATTAACGTAATTATGCGCAAATTCCTTATTACTATGATTTATTACCACTCAATTTTTTCTAGTAAGACTTCCTCTTATTAGTTCTATTGTGTTTTCGAGTTCAGTGAAAACAAATAGAAATAATAGATTCTCTGTTGTTAGATTTCTTCAAGATTTTACAATACCTCAGTCATATATCACATATTTCAATAAAAACTTGACACTTTCGGGTAACTTGTTCGTTTGTTAGTTGGTTCCTCCTTTTAAAGGTAAGGAGAGGTATTAAGTGGTCTAGGTCTTGAGTGGAAGACTAGAAATTTTGTAGAAAAGTAAATGTTTGCGCGCGCGGAGTGACCCCATCTTGGTGGATCCAGGGGTTTCCAGATGTACCTGCAGTTGTTGGATTATCCGTGAACACATAGTCTGAATGAGCAGAAAATGTGACTTCTTTGTTTTGCAGTGGGTGACGTGTCCTGTCAGTCACAATACGGAATTGATGTTTTGGTGAGAGGTTGATATGCAACTCTTTGTATTTGTGTAGTCGTCGTACTACGGTGATCCATCACGTGGCACAACTGAGTTTTTAGCGTAGGTGTAGTTGTATGTGTAGATGTATACATGTGGTGCAAGTGTGAGAGTAAAAATGGTTACTCATGAATTGATGAAATGAAAGTAGACAAAGTAGCAGGAAAAGTTGTAAAGTTTACAGGTATCCATTAGTAAGTTGGGTTGAGGTATAATGAAAAGGACTTAAAGGAAGTCGAATAGCAGCCTACGCAGAGCACCGGATTTACGAAATATGTGGAAATATGTAGAAAAATATGATGTTTTGGAGAAATTGCTGAAGTTAGAGTCGAAATGAGACGAGGTATAGTAAATATGTATTCCGGACTACTTCAAAGAGGAAGTGAGTCATGGGTATTTTTCAATCAAAATGGATTGAAATGTGGAATACGGAAACGCTTACAAGATCACAACAATGTAAAAAATGTACATATGCAATTGAAAGAAGAAATGAATTGAAAGAAGAAATGAATTAAAAAAAAAAATTTTTGTAAAAATTCGATAATAAACTCCAAGGATTTTAAAATATGTGTTCGTAGAACAATATTAACTATTATCTGTTTTAGTTATTTTGCGAAGTTTTTTTTTAAATGTTGAAAAAATCATCAGTGTCGAGATGACGGATCTATCAACATCAATGATCCAGGATCCCAAGGATTTTTCAAGAGGAGTTCCAATTAGACACAACAACACGATGAATACGATAAACGAAGTTTACAAATCTTGATACCATGAGAGGAAAAAGAATAAATTTCTCTGGACAGTTATTTCATGAGGGTCCCAGGCAGACAGAAGAAAAGGAATATTTAGATTTCTTTATTTCCAAGAAGTTGTTTACGACTTGTGGTTGCTGCTACACCACATTTTGTAATTTGAAGCCTGCAGTATATGTGGTTACCAACTACTTATCCAAGAGTATCGTTGAGGACGAACGATCAAGGACCAAGGAGCCTATGATTAAGGATGAGAAACGAAGGACGAAGAAGCGGATGTCCAGGAACCAATCACCAGGGGCCAAGTACCGGGTCAACGACTGAACGAGTCTACAGAAAAATGATAACCAGAGCATTAGAAGAGGAAAGGATTTCTTTGTATAATTATTATTGCACAAACATCAGCAATAATGAGGAGCAACAACCAGAATCAGCTACCAGGACCTTAAGAGGAACGATTCACCAAGGACCATCAACTAAGGAAATAAATCCTAGCTGTCTAGATTTTGAATGATATTTTGTTGGTCAATGTTATGTGTTCTTAGGTCATGTAATTGAAATTATAATGTTTTGAATTGTATTGAGATGTATGTAATGATGTTTAGGTTTAGATGTCGAGTTTGATTATTGTTTTGATAAAACCAATTCATTAACGTTGTCACTTAAAGAATTGCTTTTCTCTAAAGGGGGGAGTAATGTAACAGAGCTAGAAAACCGTTAATAAATGACTTCGTGGGAGAATTTTTAGACCACCACTTTGTTTAGATTCTCACGAATTTTTTCATATTTTTATGGGTTTTCTTAAAATTAATCTTACATTTGGTAATCGTAAAATAGTCGTAAAATACAAAATTTATTTTAAAAATTACTTATCTTAATCTAAACGTTCGTTGATTTTTTTTAACACATGTGTTCTTTTCGAACCCTTATCTAGTGTCAGGGTGTGGTCGCACAGTGGGTTCGAAGTTTAAATAGTGATATTTCTATGTAGAACTTATTCAGTAATTAAATTAAATTAATTAAAGGAAAATGTAATAATTTACCCCAACAGGAAATTTTAGAGAATTGTAACTTTGTTCTTTTATTTTTGTCTTATTTAAGTTAATGAATTGATTTTTAAAAAAGATTGAAAATGTTTGTAAGTACAATGGTTTTTCCTTATGCAAATAACATCAGAATTGTAATATTATTGAAACAATGAATTGTATTGTATTTTGAATTGCATTAAGGTTTTTTTTAGACCAAGTACATTATTATTATTTAGATTAGGGTTTCATATAGAAAAACTCTTAAATTAATTTGGCAACAATGTTGAGAAAAGGAACATTTGTTTAGTTCATCTGATTGGTTGAAGTAGGATCGTTGTCGGAGACATTCAGATTCTTAAGGGTCTTAAGTCACCACCTACTTCACCCCTTCCTAGAATCCGAGTTTATAAAACTCTGGGATTCATTTATTTCGGTAGATTTTTCCCCGAATTTTTCAAGTGTCGAGATCGAAGTTCTTTTAGTTGTTTTTACTTACTGTTTGTCAAAGTTCAACCTTTTTGCCAAGAATTTAAGTAAATTTAAATTATTCAATTTTTTTCTATTTATATTTATTTGTTTTTGTTTTTCTTATATTTATTTTGTCAATATAGTTAGGTGGATTAAAATTGAGTTTTAATTAATTCCGAACTAGAAATTAAAGAACAATAAAACAGTGAGTAGAAATTATCTAATATTTCGGTTTGGTGAAAGGTGTGAGTATTGAGTGTAATACATCACCTTAGTTGAAGAAGATCTGTTCAACAAAAACAAAGGTTAGTGATATTGAAATTAATTATGGAGTAAGAATTGTATAGTCTAACATCATCAATATTTTGTGTAAAATTAAATCGCTCCCTTTAACCTGTTGTAACGAGTCTTTCAAAAAGACTTTGGTTATACCAATTGAATTCTCATCGGTAACCCGTTACAAGTGAACTTTAAATATAATTGGTAATATTTTGATACAGCAAAATAAAAGCCCACGGGAAATTTTCATGTGGCTTGATTTCCGAGAATTTCATGATTAATTAACACTATTTGAAATCAGAGCTCTAAAATAGATATATTTCGTTATTAATGTAATTGTTACAATATTCCGCCTTGATTGACTGCAATAAATTCTGTATCTAAGGGAATCCAAATTTAAAAAAACAATAGAACACTTGTTGTAACCTAGCATCTGTAATTTACAACTGTTCCCAAAACTTAATTTAAAATATTAACAATTTCAACATTCAAGAGATGCTGTGAAACTTTAGAACAGTAGGTGCCTCACCCTTCAAAAAATCAACAACAACATACGCGCCATTAATTTATTTCAGATGTAATTCATAAGGAATAACACATAATTTCTAAGGAAAGTCAAATTTGATGATTAACATCAGTGGATCAAATTTAAATGGAAAATGTGTGTGGTTTAAATTAACGGTTAAGACTTGAATAATACTATTTGGAGTAAATAATTAAATTATTTATTAACAATTTCTTAAAACGAGAGAATAAGTTTTTGAGAACTCTGGTTCTGTACGTGTGTTTTGACAACTAACTGTCAACTGATGTTGGAGATTTTGCTTGTTGGACGATTTTATAATGGCTTTACCAAGTACACAAAGTTGTTCTTCTAAATTGTCGAGATATTCTGAACACAGGATCCTATAATAATAATCGAGGAGCTATTTTCCTGTCACAGTTAACTGTGTAGCATTCTGCTGATATAATTTAATTTACAATGCGAAAAAATATCTTATTCTTGAAAATAAAACTTACGTTATAACAGAGTCAAGAATTGAGACGCAATTTACTTGGAAAATCATTTATTTAGAATAACGATCAGACATGTAGTAGATGTTAAGATTCTGCATATAGCATATAGATAAACCAAGTAAATTGTGTGTCACCTCTTGAATGTTTATCTTTCTTTTCAGTTATGTTATACCTTATTGCACGGTAAAGTAGTTTTTTTAGAAAAATACTACTTAAAATGATCCCAGGTTCCTATAATCGCGATTATAAGATTAGCAACTAATTAGAATGAAAATACCCCAACATGCCCAAGTAGTCTAATTTGTCAGCAAGTTGTCAAAACGTGCGTAGCTGTTACGAGCTCTCAAGAAAACGTGGAGACACTTAAAATATATATGCACTAAAGTAGATGAAAATTTCATCAAAATTACAAATGAGCTATTAATTATAAATTTCAACTCAACAAAGATTGCAAATTTTTACACAGAAAATTGTGATTTGATTTTGTTTATATATTGTGTTGTCATTATTTGAACTTGTCATCTAGACATGAGGAATCTAAATAAATTTTGACATAAAATTAGCAAAATTAGAAAGATTGGTATCTTAGTGTTGTTTGAGGGTGATAATCCAACCAAACGTGAAAGAGAGAAATTCAGTACCTAGTTGAAATTTGCCGCTCACTAATTCTTGCTTAAAGAATCAACTACGTGAATTATTTTTTGATTTAAAAAGGTGACATATTTAAACAGTTACAATAATAGGAACCTACTGTCCGAAGGTTCCGATTACGAGTCACTGAAATCAAATCAGTTGTAGATGTCTCGACGACATTTATTTTCCATCAAAGGAATACTGTCTGTGAATCTGACAGATAATTAACATGTGAATAGAAATTGTTTTCATTAACTTTATACTTAAATGCAGAAATATATTTTGCTACTAAGAGACGTGGGGGATGAAATTGAAAACAAGTAACTTGCCTGATGTATATACACATAAATAAAGTTTTAATTAATTAGTACTTACAAAATTAAACGAACATTTTGGAGTGAGTGTTGTATTGAGTGATATTTTGCAATCTTTCATGTTTCAGTAGCAACGAAGGAAGATTGTTAGTCAAATAAGAGAAAATAACATTTATGTTGCTAAGATTACGTCACCTTATGATGTATGTCAGCTTGTCCAATTATAGGCAAGAGTTATGGTTAATTCAATTAAACCTAATTCGAAATATGTGGTTTGGAATCACGTTGTCTTCTTTCAAGTAAATTTGATTTGATCTTATATTGTATTAATATTACATCAAATTGTGGTTCAGTTATATTTTTTGTTATAATTCTATTCGTTTGAATCCACAGTGTCAACAAATTGACAGAGCAAAGAAATGTCGAGATGAGTTATAATAACTTTAATGGTAGAACTGTTCCGAATCAATTTCATCCTTATATTTCAACTTACACTAAATGACTATAAATATGGTTCCCAAATATTTAAATATAATATAACTTTCCAAATGAAACTACTTTGTTTAAGTTTTGTGGTTAATTTAATTAATTTTAACCTCCAATTAGTTAGTGGAAAGAAGTACTTAAAAGATATATGCGACATAATTTTTTAGGAAACACATTTACTGATTACAGTACAGATTAAATTTTAAGGAAGAATTACTTCGGCACTATTCTAAAATTATAATTAGAATTAACAAGCTTAATTCTCAGATGTAGGATGAGTTATAAGGTAGGTCCATACTATCGAAACATGGGACTCGAGATGGCGATCTGTGGTACAAGAATTGAACTTCTATCCAAAGAAAATTTCGACACGAGGCGGATTCAGGTAGAGGCGTTACTTACCAAAATCGATACCTGGAATTTCGTTAATGAAGTATCAAAGTCAGTTAGATGTCAGGGTGACAAAAAAAGTGAATCAGCGCTTAAAACGTGGATGTAAATAAGATAAAAAGGTAAATGCGGACATAATCCTATGCATAAGCCCATCGGACCTCAAGAGTATCAAAGGATGCGAGATTTCCAAAGATGTATGGCACTTTTGAAACAATTATTTTATATATTTTATATTATTTGATTAAGTATAAATAAAATTGGATAACGATAAATTACCCACGTGGTGTGGCATATATCAATGAGGTAAATATGCAAGGACACCCTTTACTGCCAGAGAATTAAGAAGTAAGCAGTTACTGAATATTGTTCATTCAGACATCTGCGGAACAAAGCGAGTTAGAACCAGAGGTGGATCAAGATATCTTCTAACATTTATAGACGATAATAGTGGATGGTGCAAGGTGTATTTTCTCATGTCAAAAGGTGAATTTCTTGAAAAATTTAAGGAGTACAAAAGAACTGCTGAAAAACGAACTGGTAATGAAAGTAAGAGAGAATTAGCTGAGAAATTGAAGATCAAAGAATGCTAGGTTTTTTTTTTGGAATAGAAATTAACCAAAGTAAGAAAAGAGTAACACTTAAACAAAAAAAATATATTTTAGAAAGTTAACAGAGAGAATGTTCAAAGACTCCACACGATACAGAGAATTAATTGGTACTCTAATGTACTCTAATCCAGCCGATCAAAACTGGGGCTTTACAATAATTAGCTGTGTCTTTCTGACAATCGAACCTGGATTTGAGCCGCCTTTTCATTTTCTTATTTCACGGTTTTTGTCTCTTAATAGGAACTTCTTCTGAAATGAAACTGGCGGTGTGCCGTGTGGCCCCAATAGGACTCTGAAGCACTCAAACTTCTTGCAGGCGCGCTTGCTGTTTACTCATTTCATGACCGCTAATGCAGTTATTAAACTGTTTATAGTACGAAAATCTAAACTTAATTCAGTTGTTTCTTGGATTGGTAACCAAGGTTACCAACCAGGTAAACAAATTTTTTTATTTGTCTGAATTTAGTAACTAACTAAATTCAGACCAATTCAGTTACCATATTCGAAAGAGGAGAGTTGTTAATTTGGCTGGTAACTTCGGTTACTAAATCAATAAGCTATGTGTGTGAACTATGTGTAGTGTCCGGAAAAGAGACAAGCTAAGTGAAAATCTCAATAAAAACCAAATGTCTGCCGACGTTTCCAGAGGTACCCGATTTCCTTAGTGTTCAAATTTATGTATATTGAATTGTATTAAAGCATTGCATATTCTTCAGACAACAGAAGTATGTTTTACTTTTGATTAATATACATATCGCCTTCATTGCTGTTGGAACCTGAATATGTACAAAATGTAATT
The DNA here is from genome assembly GCF_024364675.1 of Aethina tumida. NCBI lineage: Eukaryota > Metazoa > Arthropoda > Insecta > Coleoptera > Nitidulidae > Aethina > Aethina tumida. The sequence goes on from NC_065435.1 coordinate 29,350,845, forward strand.
TGATTTCAAAACTGAACTTGAACAATTATTTGGTAACTTACAATTTCGTCGTTGAAAAGACGAAAACTACAAAAGAAATAAGTATTTAGTCTTTACACGTGAGCTGTTTGTTTCGTTTTTTAGCTTTCAATGCAAACACAAATTTAAGCAATATCGTTTTGTCATGAAAATATTTTGGTTTATATTCAAAAAATAATAATAATTTTTTCCTGATTGATGTTTTTAATGAACTCAGAAGTCAGATTTATCTAGTAATAGAGGTCCTTATGATATTCCTTCTACAGCATTGAATGAATTGTGGATTATCATTAACAAAGCCTCTAAAAATGGAATTTAACTTGTTTTTAAAATGTGCTTTATTTCCTAATGTACAGAAAAAATCATTTATTACACCTACCTTAAAGAATGGAGATAGTTTACTTGTAACAAATTTAGGCCTGTATGAAAAATATTTTGTATTCCATAATTGTCCAAAAAAATTCATTTTCAAAATAGTTCCAAAATATTATAAATGAGAGTCAACATGGATTTTGCAAATGTAAATCTTCTGCGACCAACCTTCTTATTTATAACAATTCGACAGTTATCATTTACAGGTTGATGTTGTTTATACTATATATACTATATATACTTGTTGTTTACCAAGATTGTCCAAAAAAATCATTTCCAAAATAATTATGCCATAGTTCCAAAATATTATAAATGAGAGTCAACATGAATTTTGCGAATGTAAATCTTCTGCGACCAACCTTCTTATTTATAACAATTCGACAGTTGTTGCTCTTGAAAATCATTTACAGGTTGATGTTGTTTATACAGACTTTTAAAAGGCATCTGATAGAATCTGCCATGATTTATTGTTTGCTGAACTAACTGGGCTGGAGTTGTCAAGTAAGTTTTCCACTGTAGATAATCATAACGATTGTAATGTAAAGTGATTAGTTTTTTAAAAAAAATAAATCAACATTATTTTCGAAAGTTACACTTTACATAAAAGATTTTAATGTAATATGTTTGAAATTTAGAAATGTGTAACAGATTAGGCGGTAGTTTATCTAGAAAAGTTGGTTTGGCTCAAACTAAAACAAATTTGCGTAAATGTAAAAGAAAAACTGGTGAATATTCTGGTGCACTGATTGCAGAACAATTTTTAGATGGGATGGACAGTAATTTAGCATATAAATTCCAGCTTAAAGTATGCGTTATTGTTGAAGAAGAAATAATGTGTGGAAATAGTTAATCTTTCCATTTTTCTGTTAACATCAACTATTATTGACTAGTAATTAATAAGTCAACTTAGTTGTCACGCCCTTCCATATTCTGTCATTGTCAAAACTTTTCGGGTTATTCATCAAACACTCTAATACCCTCAAAAATTATTTCTTATTACAAATTGCAAATTTAAATAAAGCATCCTAAGAACTCCATTTACAACTCAACGCATATGGAGAGTTACTACCACGATTTTAATATATTTTTAAAGCAAGTATGGAACATATAAGTAAAACAAGTAATCGTGTCTCACTTCTTGAATGTCTATAATTTCGTAAGCGTTCCTTTTAATTATGTTGCCCTTGTTGCACTATAAAGTAGATTTTTAGAAAAATAATGGTTAATAGGATTCCAGGTTCTGCGATGCTTTGTCGTATAAAATAACCTCTTTTTATAATCGGTATCGGGATTATAAGATCAGCAATTAACCAGAACGGAAATACTTCAACATTAGTTGACTAAGTTGTCAGAAAGTTGTCAAAACGTACGTACTCGATAGCAACTCTCAAGAAAACGTGGAGGCACTAAAAATATATATGTAATAAATCAACAAAAGAATGCTATTACTTATAAATTTCTACTGTAAAAAGATTGCAATTCTTTACGCAGAAAATTGTAGAATAGAAATCAATATTTCATGATTTGGTTTAAAAGTTGTGTTGACATTATTTGAACTTGTCATCCAGACATGAGGAATCTAAATAATTTTCGTCATAAAATTAGCAAATATGGAAACATCGGTATCTTAGTGTTGTGGGAGAGTGATAACCCAACCAAAAGTGAAAGAGAAAAATTCAGTGCATAGTTGAAAATTGTCGCTCACTAATTCAAGCTGAAAGAATCAACCACGTCAATTTACTGTTGATTTAAAAAAGTGAAATATTTAAACAATTACAATAATGGCAACTTTTTGTTTGAGGATTTCGATTACGAGTGCTGAAAAATCACGGAAATCACGAACTTTTAAGTTTCAGTAGCAACGAAGGAATTTTGTTTATCAAATAAAAGAAAATAACATTTATGTTGCTAAGATTACGTTTCCTTGTGACATGTGCCACACGTCCAATTAAACCTTATTCGAAATATATAATTTAGAAAAAAGTTGTCATCTTTCAAGTAATTTTGATTTGTTTCTTTCATTGTATTAAAATTACATCAAATTGTGGTTATATTTTTATTATATTTCTATTTGTTTTAATTGACAGTGTCATCAAATTGACAGAGAAAAGAAATATCGAGATGATTTTTCGATTTGTTATAATAACTTTAATGACAGTGATTCATTTATATAATGACCACGTTACAAATCACATCTGTGTGTGAAATGATATGGACAAATTGCACGTGTTGATTACCAGGAAACTTTTGCACAAACAATCAGTTCAATACGATCGTTACTATCTGTGGCTGTACAAAATAATCACAAAATCAAGTAACTAGACGTAAAGACAGCATTTTGATATGGAGAACTTGAAGACACCTATTTATGACTTAACAAGAAGGGTTGGATCATGACGAAAACATGGTATGTAAATTGAACAAGTCACCATATGGGTTAAAACAATTCCCTTGCTGCTGGCATGCCAAATTCGACTCTACACCGAAAAGAGTTTTAGTATTTATATGGAACAAATTTTAAACAGAATTGAAATGACTAATGCTGATCCTAATACTGTTCCAGTCGACCCTAACATAAAGCTACAGTAGGAAGATACTACCTCACTTCTGCTCTTCATAATAACACAGCTCGTTCCGTCAAATTTTATTTGGCTACCATCGCAAATAATCTGACTTAGAGACAATAGATTGTTGCCAATTTAGGAACACATAATACTTTTGTAAAAAGCACCTTTTTGTTTTGACCTTCATCGTCATAATGGTCCAACCTCACTTGTTCTGAGCATTGCACAGATTATACTTTGTTGTTTGCGACTCTGATTTTATGTATGACAGGAGCCGTCATATTTTCAAGCATGTTCTTACGTCTTGTCATGTGTGACGATGCATCGGAAGCCACTTACCATGGGTCATTTTGGCTGGATGTTGACTCAAACGCAGCAGCATATGATGAACTACTTGCTTTTTGTTGAACATTCTTGGTTCTGGATTTGTATTTGAGGACTTTTATGACCTTACTTGTTACAAGTGTGGCACCTTGGACCCTTACTTTGTTTCTGTGGTTGTTTTTAATTTTCTTGATGACTGACAATACTGTTGAGTCACTTTCAGGTTGTTTAACATCTTGTGATAGTTTTGATTTCACAGAAACAGAAGGTATCTTCATGCCGGAGCTTTCAATAGCAATAATCATTGGTTGATAGGATTCTGGTAGACCGGAGAGTAGCACTGTAAATAGCCATTCATCGTCAACTTCGAAACCAATGTTTCTGAGCTTGTGAGCGGTACACATTATTTTACTCATATATTTCTCTACGTTTTAACATGCAGTATGTGAAGTATTACAGAGATCATGCAGCAGCCCATCACAGCGTTTCAACCAAGATTTATCCCATACTTATTTTGCAGTACTACTCTCTTGTATGTGCACGTGATTTATTGAGTCAACTAGTAAATTTATCTTAGTTTTTGCCTTTGTGTCTCGTTTTGTGTCCACAATGACACATGTGGGGGGTTTTATGCAGTCCACAACTTCTCTTGCTGTAGATGTGTTTCTATAGCAAATAACCAGGTTACGTAATTATCTCGGCCGGTTAACTTTTCAATTAAGGCCAATTGATTGTTTGCTGACAATTTAAGAACCCTTATTCCAAATGTTACGAGAAATCACCTTTCAATTGTCGTATTGACGTTTTAGGTTAACTTTATTACTTTTCTCACTAAATAAGTCTTTCTGGGCTTAAAAGAATTTATTATTTCTCAAGAAAAATTTATATTTAAGAATTTAGTGTTAAAATTACAACTTAACTGTCCACAGGCGCACAATTCAAATTACAATTTTAACAGTTTATGTGTAGTTTCAGTGCACTCCTACCTGGTCATCGCATCAGTTACAATTGGCATCCCAAGAGGAGATGAAACATTATTTGTTTTAAGTTGTGTCAAAATTGTTCATTCTTTATAGTAGTGTAACTACATTGCGCTGTAAATTAGATTTTTTTTAGAAGAATCCTTCAAGTAAACCAATTAGGGTTAATATGACAGCATTAAGTTAACTAAGGAAAGCATATTATCAAATTTAGTACGCTGGGTCAGCTCCTGGAGTAATATTTATACGATACACATTCTCCACATTTTGGCAGATTGAAATAACCTCTTTCCGTAATTCGCCAAGGAGCATTATAGGATCGGATACCGAACAAAATAAAATTACACAAAGATCAGTTGTCAAGATTGTCAAGGAGTTGTCAAAGAATACGAACAGTATTCCATATCAGTCTTCACAATATTGCCAAACTAATTTAAGTGTTTCTTTTCTATGAAAACTTTTTTCTAAATGTTAGTGTATTGACCTTTTTGCTTTAATTCAATTCAAAATACATAAATTTGAACACTGAACAATTTCTAACATTATTTCAGTCATCTAAATCTTATCAATATTAAAATTTGCTCTAATATATATTATTCTTTTCCTTGAAAAATATTACATTTTACCAGTGTGCGTTTATATTCGGATTCAAACTCAGATAAATAAACTATATGTAGTTTGAGGAGAAAAGACAAACCAAGTGAAAATCTCAATAAAACCCAAAAGTCTGCCGGCGCTTCAAGGGGCCTTAAGATTAAAATATCGGAACTAGAGGGTGAACTACAACGAATGAAAGTAAGTAATGCAGTAAGCTGTCTGCTAAACTACAGACACCTTCGGTAAATCCTGGAAATACTCCTACTTCTAACACCAATCCTTTCTCCCAACTAGCCACCCCACACCTCCGAAACGCAAAAGTTTTCCACGAAGTGGGTCACGCCTATAAAAGTGATGTCGAAATCGTCTGATGATGACGCACCCCTGTGCTCACCGAAAAGACATGAAAGACTGGAAGTCTTTATATCCATTATGGTCAAAAGCCAAAAGTGAATAATTGGAACAGTTTACCAGCATGTGGTTCTGATTTTTATTCCAATCATTGTGCATCAGTGGATATATTTTTAGTAACTGGAGATTGAAACCTGCCCCGAGTGAATTGGACTAATGATGAGTTTAGTGTTTTCATGAGTTCTGAGGTTTACTCATTAAACTATCACTTGTCATTAGTTGATTGGGATTTACTTTTAAGCAATATGGATGTTAATGATTGAGAGCACAAATCTTATGAAATTTTTTTACAATATGTTCCAACTTGATCTACCTGTAAAAATAATTAAGAACTATGTTTCTTAAGTTGTTCTATAAAGAGCTTATGACATTAACAATAAAATAAAATAAAATCAAGTAGCCCAAAAAGATTTCTTTATTTGGTTACCACAAAACTTTAATCAGTTCATATCGAAACCTACCTCTCTTATACATAATTTGTTTTCAGAATAAATTCAATATATTAAGATTGAAATCTGAAAGTACGATGTAAAAGGTAAATGCTGGAAAGATTCTAGTGGCCCAAGAATTGGATTTAAATGTACGTATAATTTTCATCTGTATTCAAGAATTTTATAATTAATGATAAATTTTATGCCAAAACACACACAATTAAATTATTTAATTTAATTAAAAAAAAAATAAGGTATTTCGACGATTCGTTGGACATCAGGAATTGACACATTGACAGACTGATTACTATCATATAAATGAAGATGAAATGTGCTATGACAAAGCCACATATCGGGAAATATGAAAAAAAAAATCCAAGAAATCGAAAAAAGTACAAGCAAAATTTCCAATAAAGAAGAAAACAGCATTACCAAAAGTTCTACCAAAAAGGCTGAGGACTGGAATGTTCCCGTTGGAGTTCCACATATCTGTCTGTGTATAAAGCAGGTACTTTCATTTTGAGAATTAAGCATGTTTATAATAATTATAATTTTATAATTGTGGCGAAGAAATTTTTCCTATTGTAATCTGTACTCTATGACGGTAAATGCGTGTCCTAAATAATTATGTTGTATATATTATAAATAATTATGTTATATATAGCTGTAAATCTTTCTACTGAAAAACTGGTGGTTGAAAAAATCGACAATGTGTCGAAACCATTTTATAACACCAAACTAAATTTTCGACTTAAGTTAAACTAAGTAATTTTATTTGTAAAGTTAAGTTATATTTAATTATTTGTGAATCTCATTTATAGTCTTCCAGTGTAGGTTGAAATATAAGGATGAGATTGATTCGAAACAGTTCTACCATCAACAATATTATAAAAAATCGAAAAATCATCACGATATTCCTTTGCTCTGTCAATTTGCTGACACTGTGGATTAAAACGAATAGAATTATAAGAAAATATATAACTGAACCACAAGTTGGTGAAATACAATATAAGAATCAAATCAAGTTTTGCTTGGGAGAAGACAACTTTTTTGCTAAATTACATACTTCTGACATATGTCATAAGGAAACGTAATCTTAGCAACATAAATGTTATTTTATTTTTTGACAAACAATTGGTTGCTATTGAAACTTGAAATAAATGTCGACGAGAGATCTGCAACTGATTTGATTTCAGTGACTTTCAGGGCACGTAATCTAAACCTTCAGACAGTAAGTTGCTATTTTTGTAACTGTTTAAATATTTCACCTTTTTAAATCAACAGTAAATTCACGTAGGTGATTCTCTCAGCTTGAATAACTGAGCGACAGATCTCAACACTGAAATTTTCTTTTTTAACATTGGTTATCACCCTCAAATAATATACTAATCTTTCCATATTTGATAATTTTATATCGCAAATTATTTAGATTCCTCATGTCTGGATGACAAATTCAAATAATATCAACACAACTTATAAACCAAATCATAAAATAGTAATTTCTATTTTACAATTTTCTGCGTAAATATTGATTTGCAATCTTTGTTCGGTTGAAACTTATAATTAATGGCTTTATCATTTGCAGTTCTGCTAAAATTTTCATCTACTTTGGTGCATATATATTTTTGGTGTCTCCATATTTTCTTGACAGTATGCGTGTTTTGGCAACACACTGACAACATCGAGAACTAAAGATGGAGTATATTCGTTCTGCTTATTCGCGATACTGATCATAGAATGAAGGTATTTTATACTACCAAACATCGCGGACCCTTGTATCCTATTAAGCAGTATTCTTCTAAAATATCTATAATAATAATAATAATAATATCATAATTGAAATGAAAGTTTATGCTCTTATAGACATTCAAGAAGTGAGACACAATTTACTTGCTTTATCTATATGCTCCATACTTGCTTTAAAAATATGTTAAAATCGTGGAGTAACTCTCCATATGCGTTGGGATGTACATGGAGTTCTTAGGATGCTTTATTTAAATTTGCCATCTGTAAAAAGAAATAATTTTTGAGGGTATTGCAAAAATTATCTTCAAAAATTGATTGAATATATCATATTGTAGAAGGGATTGAAAAACACAGTGACCAAAGGTTTTTTTGAAAGAAGGAAAATAACGGAGCGATTTTTAATTAGGGATGACTCAATTTGATTATACGTCGATGTAGTGCACTGATTCAGTTAACCAAAGGGGCGGTACATATAACACGATATTGTACACTAAATACTCTCTGTACTATGTAATATTGTATAACTTTGATTAACTTTTGATATATATACAAATCGGAATTCTTATTTACAGTTTATAAGACATCTTGGTGTTTTGATAATATATCATATGCCTAACTTTACTTAAATGAATTTTAATATGATTGGTAATATTTTGATTCAGCAAAATTAAAGCCCACGGGAATTTTTCATGTGACTTGATTTTCGAGAATTTCATGACGAATTAACACTATTTGAAATCAGAGCTCTAAAATAGATATATTTTGTTATTAGTGTAACTGTTTCAATATGATTGAATAAATGCAACAAATTATGTAGCTAAGGGAAATCAAATTTAAAAAACAATACAACACTTATTGTAAATTAGCAACTGTTATTTACAATTGTTCCTACAACTTAATTTGGAATATTAACAATTTCAACATTCAAGAGATGCTGTGAAACTTGAGAACACTAGGTATCTCATCATTCAAAAACTCAACAACTACAAACACGCCATCAATTTATTTCAGATGTAATTCATAACACATAATTTCTTAAAAGAGTCAAATTTGATGATTAACATCAATGGATTGAATTTAAATGGAAAATGTGTAGGGTTTAACATAATGGTCAAGGCTTGAGTAATACCATATGGAATAAATAATGAAATTATTTACTAACAATTTCTTAAAACAGGAGAATAAGTTTTTGAGAACTCTGGTCCTGTACGTTTGTTTTGAAAACTAACTGACAACTGTTATTTCAGTTATTTCATTTTGCTTGTTGGTCGATTTTATATTGGCGATACCAAATATAGAAAGATGATATGCTAAATTGTCGAGATATTCTGAACACAGGATTCTATAGTAATAATGGAGGAGCTATCCTTCTGTGACAGTTAACAGTGAAACATTCTTCTGATACAATTTAATTTACAATGCGAAAAAACATCTTATTATTGAAAATAAAGCTTACGCTATAACAGAGTCAAGAATTGAGACACAATTTTCTTAGAAAAGCATTTATTTGGAATACCGATCAGACATGTGTCAGATGATGATATTCTTCCAGGTAAATAGAAAGGAAGAAGAACTGCCTTCGTTGCTATTGAACCCAGATTATGTACAAAACTAAATTTACCTTCTAAACTTGTTCATTTAGTTATTGCGAAGAGCACAAAAAACTTGAGCAACTTTTATTTATCTTCCAAAGGGTTCTTATCCCATCAAATAACATTCGCAAAGTTCAATTTAAATTCTGCACCACAATCTTCAAGTTTTGATTCACCACCACGATTTGAACTTTATTTTAAAGCAAGTATGGAGCATGTAGGTAAAGTAAATTGTGTTTCACCTCTTGAATGTTTATAAAGATTTTTTGGAAAAATACTAATTAATAGGATCCCAGGTTCCTAGAATCGCGATTATAAATCAGCAACTAAGGCCAAGTTGTCCAATTTGTCAGCTCTCAAGGAAACGTGGAGACACTTAAAATATATATGCACAAACGTAGATGAAAATTTCAACAAAATTACAAATGATAGAGCTATTAATTATAAATTTCATCTGAACAAAGATTGCAAATCAGCAAATTGTAAAGTAGAAATCACTTTTTCATGATTTTGTTAATAAAATGTGCTGACATTATTTGAAGTTGTCATCTAGAGATGAGGAATCTAATTAAATTTTGACATAAAATTAGCAAATTTGGAAAGATTGGTATCTTAGTGTTATTTGAGGGTAATAATCCAACCAAACGTGATAGAAAAATTTCAGTACCTAGTTGAAATTTGCCGCTCACAAATTCTTGCTTAAAGAATCAACTAGGTGAATTATCTTTTGATTTAAAAAGGTGAAATATTTAAACATTTACAATAATAGCAACCTACTGTCTGAAGGTTTCGATTACGAGTCACTGAAATCAAATCAGTTGCAGATCTCTCGTCGACATTTATTTTGAATCAAAGAAATACTGTCTGTGATTCTGCAGATAATTAACATGTGAATAGAAATTGTTTTTGTTAACATTGTTAACTTTATACTTAAATGCCGATATATATTTTGTTAATAAGAGAGGTGAGGGATGTCGTCTTTCAAGTAAATTTGATTTGATCTTACATTGTATTAATATTACATCAAGTTGTGGTTCAGTTATATTTTTTGGTATAATTCTATTCGTTTGAATCCACAGTGTCAACAAATTGACAGAGCTAAGAAATATCGAGATGAGATGAGTTATACTAAATGGTAGAACTGTTCCGAATCAAATTCATACTTATATATCAACCCACACTAAATGACTATAAATGTGATTCCCAAATATTTATATATAATATAACTTTCCAAATAAAACTACTTTGTGTACCTTTAAGTTATGTGGTTAATTTAATATAAGTTTGGTTGTTAATAAATGGTTTCGACCCATTGTCGATTTTTTTAACCCTCAGCTATTCAGTGGAGGTACTGAGTTATATGGAACATATTTTTTTAGGAAACACATTTAGTGATTACAGTACAGATTAAAATTTAAGGAAAAATTACTTCGGCACTAATCTAAAATTATAATTGCTATAAACAAGCTTCATTCTCAGATGGTAGATGAGTTGAAACCTAGATCCACACTATGGAAACATTTCCATAAAATGAAAGTACTTGCTATATACAGAGATAGATATGTGGAACTCCAACGGAAACATTCCAGTCCTCAGTCTTTTTGGTAGAACTTTTGAATACGGTTTCTTGGTAATGATGTTTTCTTCTTTATTGTGATTTTTTTTTGTACTTGTTTCGGATTTCTTGGATTTTTATTCATATTTCATAGCCTCAGAGAAAATATTTGCCGATGTCGTCAGGTTTTGTCGTGGCTCATTTCATCTTCATTTATATGATGGTAATCAGCCTTTCCATGTGAACGTAACTCGTCGTGCCCAACGAATCGTCGAAATACTTTAAAAAAGATATATAAAATTAATATTAAAGATTAATTTTATTATATATACCAATTTTATTTGTTTTTCATTTAAATTATATAATTTAATTGTGTGTTTTAACATAAAATATGTCATTAATTATAAAAATCTTGAATACAGATGAAAATTATACTTACATTTAAATCCAATTCTTGGGCCACTAGAATCTTTACACCATTTGCTTTTTGCATCGTACTTTAAGATTTCAATCTTAATTTATTCTGAAAACAAATTAATTAGGTATTAATGTGTTGTTTTAAGGAGCGTCATATATATGAAAGTTCTTATTCTTTGTTTAGTTGGGATTCCTGTAAGTAAATTAATGAATTTAGACAAAAATATTACCTATAAATAACAGTTTGATACGATCTGTTTCATTTCTAGCATTACTATACACAAGTGTTTCTTCCGATTATCATTTCCAATGAGGCAGGGACTCATTAATAAAAGCGAGAATATTTAACTAATAATTTTGAATAGAAGCGTTGGCGCAACTTCAGAGAAATGTGGTTCGTATGAAATATTTGAACTGATTAAAGTTTGGAGGTAAACAAGTAAAGAAAACTTTTTGGTCTACCTGATTTTATGAACAAAATTGAAATTTGTTTATGGGAACGGAATTCAAATGTCTACCTATGAATAACGAATAGTTAATTTTATAAGCTCTTTAGAGAACAACTTGGGAAACTTAGTTCTTAATTTTTTTACATGTAGATAAAATAGGAACATATTGTATAAAATTTCATAAGACACAATCAACCAATGATAATTGATAGTTTAAAGTGTAAACCTCAGTATTCATGCAAACACTATACTTACTCATCATTGGTCCAATTCATTCGAGGCAAGTTATGTTAGAATATCTAGACATCGTGTATAACGGTTGTGATGACAACGAAGAATAAAAACAATAGAAGAGCGTAGTTATAGAAACAGAGTTAAGTTGTAAGAGCAGAGTTAGTTGTATACAGCCCACCAATGTTGTAAGATAGTCAATAAGCGTTTTACTGAGTACCTTGCATTATCATTCCACGTCGCCTTGTAAGCAGGCATGTTCTAACTATTAACTTTTGTGTTTTGACCTTAATGGAAACAAATACTTCCAGTGCTTCCGTGTCCTTTCGGTGAGCACAGGGGTGCGTCGTCAGGATTTCGAGAACACCTCCATAGGCAGACAGCTTACTGCATTACTTACTTTCATTCGTTGTAATTCACCCTCTAGTTCCGAGATTTTAATCTTAACGTCTAGTTTTCGGGTACCTCTTGGCTTATCTTTTTCGTGGACTCTACACATAGTTTATTGGTTTAGTAACCGAGGTTACCAGCCAAATTAACAACTCTTCTCTTTTGTCTGAATATGGCAACTCTTATAACTAAATTCAAACAGAAGTATTAACGTTATGTCTAACTCCATTTGGGGGTCTGATGTCGGTGTGGCGCTTTGCCGAATTTTGCTGTTGTTACTTACTTTAGATAGTTAACTCTTTCGGAACTTGGAACGGAGTCGTGCTCAGGGTTTACCGGGCGGTTGACCTTTCTTTCTGCCAATAGAACCTGGATTTGAACTGCCTTTTCCTTTCCATCTTTCAAGGTTTTTGTCTCTTAGTAGGAACTTCTTATAGAACGGAACTGGCGATGTGCCGTCCGGTTTCAATAGGATTCGGAACCACTCGACTTTTGCAGGCACACTTGCTGTTTTCCTATTTCATTATCGCTAATTCTGTTATTAAACTGTTTATAGTACGAAAACAAAAATTTAATTCAGTTGTTTCTTGAATTGGTAACTAAGGTTACCAGACAAGTAAACAAATTTTTCATTTGTTTGAATTTGGTAACTAACTAAATTCAGACAAAAAGGGTGTTACCGCTGCCATTGGTAACGACAGAAAGGTCTCTTATTGTTAGCGACTAGCGACTTTTGGCAATTGTTCAAAGTGCAACCAGGGAATATTGTTGATAGTAACAATTTTTGTTTGAGTTGTTCGTCCTTCCTCTGTCTGAATTTAGTTATAATAGATACCATAATCGAAAGAGAAGAGTTGTTAACGCTAATCCCAAATCTTTATCCCAACCAGCCACCCCCACTCCTGCAAAGTCTTCCAGCTCCAAAACTCAGGAACTCGGTCACCCCCAAGGAGGTGATGTCGAAATTGTCTAACTACAATGCACCAGTTATGGTTCAGTATTCAAATTTATGTATATGGAATTGTATTAAAGTATTTTAGACCAAGTACACTAAGAATTGGAAGAGACTTCTCATAGAGAAGAAACTTTTAAATTGGTTTGGGAGAAAACAGCGCTAATGATTAGCCGTCTCAGATCTCAGTTTCGGTTAATATTTTTTGACAGCTCATTGACAATCTTGGCAACTGATCTTTGTGTAATTTCGTTTCGTTTGGTGTCCAATAATATAATGCTCTTTGGCGAATTACTGAGAGAGGTTATTTCAATTTGCCAAAATATGCGGAAAGTAGGAAGGTCCTAATTATGTGATGTGAATTTATAAGTTTAACAATATTGAAAAAAAGCAGCTAAAAAAGATGTTTAAGTTTTATTATTATCTTATCAAAGAAAATATATAAAATTTCGCCTTCATTGCTGTTGAAACCTGAATATGTACAAAATATCATTTGATTTCAAAACTGAACTTGAACAATTATTTGGTAACTTCTTACAATTTCGTCATTGAAAAGACAAAAACAACAAAAGAAATAAGTATTTACACTTCGTTAGCTGTTTGTTTCACTTTTTAGCCTTCAATGCAGACACAAATCTAATATTTTTGTTTATATTCAAAACGTAATTATAATTTTGTCCAGATTGATGTTTTCAATGAACTCAGAAGTCTTGATTTATCTAGTAATAGAGGTCCTTATGATATTCCTTCTACAGTATTGAACGAATTGTGGATTCTCATTAACAAAGCCTCTAACAATGAAATTTAATATGATTTTAAAATCTACTTTATTTCCTAACGCACGTAGAAAATCATTTGTTATACCTACCTTAAAGGATGGAGATAGTTTACTTGTTGTTTACCAAGATTGTCCAAAAAAATCATTTCCAAAATAATTATGCCATAGTTCCAAAATATTATAAATGAGAGTCAACATGAATTTTGCAAATGTAAATCTTCTGCGACCAACCTTCTTATTTATAACCTCTCGACAGTTGGTGCTCTTGATAATCATTTACAGGTTGATGCTGTTTATACAGGCATTTAAAAGGCATTTCATAGAATCTGCCATGATTTATTGTTTGCTAAACTAAATGGGCTAGATTTGACAAGTAATTTTTCCACTGTAAATAATCATAACTATTGTAATGTAAAGTGATTAGTTTTTATAAAAAAATTAATCAACACCATATTCGCAAGTTATACTTTAGATAAAAGATTTTAATATAATGTGTTTGAAATTTAAAAATGAGTAATAGACTGGGCGGTAGTTTTTCTAGAAAAGTTGGTTCGGCTCAAACTAAAATGACTTTGGGTAAATGTAAAAGAAAAGCTGGAGCATATCTTGATGCGTTTGCCCACACATTAAAGTAGCTTTTTACACAAATACTGCTGTAGGATCCCAGGTTCTGCGATGTTTTGTCGTATAAAATAACCTCTTTCCATAATCGGTATCGCGATTATAAGTACAGCAATTAAGCAGAACGAAATACTCTCACATTAGCTGTCAAAATTCCCAGAGTTGTCAAAACGTGCGGACTCCTTAGGAACTCGTTAGGAATATTTAAACAATTACAATAATGGCAACTTGATGCCATTATTGTGGAGATGTCGATTACTGTTCCTGAAAGTCACGGAAATCAAATTAGTTGCAGATCTATCGTCGACATACAAAAACTGTCTGTGATTCTGATAGATAATTAACATGTGAAAAGAAATTGTTTTTGTTTGTTAACTTTATATTTCCATTAGAATAGATTGCTGCTAAGAGAAGTTCCAACTATTATAATTTAGTTTGAATATGTGATACGGACGACGTGAGGGATGAAATTGAAAACAGGATAACTAGATGTATATACACATAAATAAAATTTTAATTAATTAGTAATTACAAAACTAAACGAACATTTGGGAGTGGGTGTTGGACTGAGTGACATTTTACGAACTTTCAAGTTTCAATAGCAACGAAGGAATTTTGTTTATCAAATAAAAGAAAATAACATTTATGTTGCTAAGATTACGATTCCTTGTGACATACGCCAGACCTTAAAATATAAACAAAACATCCAATGTCCAATTGAACCTTATTCGAAATATGTAATTTAGAAAAAAGTTGTCTTCTTTCAAGTAAATTTGATTTGTTTCTTCCATTTCTTCTTTTATTGATGATCGATCCTTGGTCCTGGATTTGCATTTGAGGACTTTTATGACCTTACTTATTACAAGTGTAGCACCCTTACTTACTTTGTTTCTTGTGGTTGGTATTGTTGACTGAGAATACTGTTGAGTCACTTTCAGGTTGTTTAACATCTTGTGATAGTTTTGATTTCACAGAAATTGAAGTTATCTTCATGCCGGAGCTTTCAATAACAATAATCATAGGTTGATAGGAGGACTCTGGTAGACCGGAGAGTAGCACTGTAACTAGCCATTCATCGTCAACTGCGAAACCGATGTTTCTGAGCTTGTGAGCAGTACACATAATTTTGCTCACATATTTCTCTACGTTTTGACATACAGTAAGTGAAGTATTATAGAGATCACGCAGCAGCCCATCACAGCGTGTCAACAAAGAGTCATCAAATACTTATGAAAACGTATCCCATACTTCTTTTGCAGTACTACTCTCTTGCATGTGCACGTAATTTATTTAGACAACTAGTAAATTTATCTTAGTTTTTGCCTTTGTGTCTCGTTTTGTGTCCACAATGACACATGTGGTGGGGTCTATGCAGTTCCACAACTCCTCTTGCTGTAGGTATGTTTTTAGAGCAAATCGCCACGTTACGTAATTATCTCGGCCGGTTAACTTTTCAATTAATGCCAATTGATTGTTTGCTGACAATTTAAGAACCCTTATTCCAAATGTTACGAGAAAACACTTTTCAATTGTCGTATTGACGTTTTAGGTTAACTTCATTACTTTTCTCAGTAAGTAAGCCATTCTGGGCTTCCCTGGACTTTTCTGGCTCCATAACCTGTTAATTTTTCTTAAAAGAATTCATTATTTCAGGAGAAAAACTTATATTTAAGAATTTAGTGTTAAAATTACAACTTAACTCTCTACAGGCGCACAATTCAAATTACAATTTTAACAGTTTATGTGTAGTTTCAGTACACTCCTACAGGTCATCACAACAGTTTCAATTGGATTCCCAAGAGGAAATGAAACATTATTTGTTTTAAGATGTGTTATAATTTTTCATTCTTTATAATAGCCTAAGCTACATTGCGCTGTAAATTGAGAAGTATGTTTCAGGTAAACTACTTTGGGTTAACAAGACAGCATTAAATTAACTGAGGAATGCATATTATTGGAATTTGTAAGCTGGGTCATCTCCTTGATTAATATTTATATGATCCCACTTTTCGCACATTTTGGCAGACTGAAATATCCTCTTTCTGTAATTCGCCAAAGAGCATTATAGGATCGGACACCAAACAAAACAAAATTACACAAAGATCAGTTGTCAAGATTGTCAGTGAGTTGTCAAAAAATACGAGCCGAAACTGAGACTGAGACGACTAGCCATTAGTGCTACCAAATAATTCCATTCAATTAGAAACGTTAAATAATTACTTTAATAACAAGGAGTTTATTTTCTATGAGAAGGCTCTTCCAATTCTTAGGGTACTTGGTCTAAAATACTTTAATACAATTCAATATACATAAATTTCAACACTGAACCATAAATGGTGGGGTGCGTCGTAGTTACACAATTTCGACATCACCTCCTTGGGGGTGACCGAGTTCCAAGAAGTTTTCTGAGTTTTGGAGCTGGGAGACTTTGCAGGAGTAGGGGTGGCTAGTTGGGACAAAGATTTGGGATTAGCGTTAGGAGTAGGGGTACTATCAGAGTTTACCGATAGCATCCCTAGTTTAGACGACAAAGCCGTGTAAGCACTATTTCACTCTCTGTATCTCACCTTCACTTAGCTTTTCTTTTTTCCGGGCCCTACACATGGTTTATTGGTTTAGTAACCGAGGTTACAAGCCAAATTAACAGCTCTTCTCTTTCGATTATGGTAACTATTATAACTAAATTCAGACAAAAGAAGGACGAACAACTCAAAAAAAATTGTAATTTTCAACAATATTCCCTGGTTGCTACCCACACTTTGAACAATTGACAAAAGTCGCTAACAATAAGAGACTTTTCTGTCGTTATCAATGGCAGAGGTAACGATCGTCATTTAACCAAGTTTCGGTAGCAACTACGGAAAAGTGTTGGTAGTGATATTTTCGTTTTT
The DNA here is from genome assembly GCF_024364675.1 of Aethina tumida. Taxonomy (NCBI): domain Eukaryota; kingdom Metazoa; phylum Arthropoda; class Insecta; order Coleoptera; family Nitidulidae; genus Aethina; species Aethina tumida. The sequence continues at coordinate 29,368,164 of NC_065435.1, forward strand.
ATTTAGTGACCCTATTAAAGTTCCTATTAAAAGACAAGAACAGTGAAATAAGAAAAGGAAAAGGAGGCTCAAATCCAGGTTCTATTGGCAGAAAGGAAGGCGGTACCACATCCAACGACACAGCTAATTATTGTAAAGCCGGTTACATTAGAGTACATTAGAGTACCAATTAATTCTCTGTATCGTGTGAGGTCTTTGAATGGTTTTAAATCTCTGTTAAATTTTGAGTTGCAGTCATACAGTGTTTTAATTGGATTGCAATCCACCATTCTGAATTTCTCTAAAACATATTTTTTTTTGTTTCTTACTTTGGTTAATTTCTATTCTAAAGAAAAACCTAGCAATCTTTGATCTTCAATTTCTCAGCTAATTCTCTTTTAATTTCATTACCAGTTAGTTTTTTGAGAGCTCTTTTGTACTCCTTAAATTTTTCAAAAACTTCTCTCTTTGACTTAAGGAAAAAACCTGGAACCACCTATTATAATCATCTATTGATGTAAGAATATATCTTGATCCACCGCTGAATCTGACTCGCATTGGTCCGCAGATATCTGAATGAACAATATTCAGTAACTACTTACTTCTTCCTTCTCTGTCAGTAAAGGGTTTCCTTGCTTGCTTACCTCGTTGACATTGTCACACCACATGGGTAATTTATCATTATCCAATTTATTACCGTTTACCAGTCGCTTTCTGCACAAATCCTGTACACCTTTGCAATGTAAGTACTGTAGTTGTCTATGCCACAGGAAATTAATAGTTAAATATTCTCTCTTTATTAAAGAGGTTCTGTTAGAGCATTTGTCAACATTGGCAACGTCTAATGCGCAACCCGCTCCCCTTAGTTAGTTAGGGTGAATTAGCTTTAAGTTACTTACTTTTAAGTCAGCTCGAGAGCAACACACAACGTTCAGATGCTCTGAGCAATATAAACAGAAAAATCCAGCACATACAAAACATTGGTCCTTCGAGCAGAAACTATTACACATACAAAACATTGGTCCTTCGAGCCGGATTTACGTGTACAAGATTAGCAAGAAGCAAGGGCGAACGGAAAACACCTGTTCAACACACAGAAGAATACGTGGCGATAAGTTCCGTCGTACCGAAAACAGCAATTAGTGTTCAATTGGCAACGGTTCCAGTTGAAATAACCAGTGCAGGCAAGTCAAGTTTGGATTTGGCATCGATTCCAGAAGAATTCCAGCAAAAGGAAGTCTAATCAACAACCATAGCAACATCAAGGTCATTTCAAAAACATACCAGGGTTTCAAGTCAAAAGGGCCTGCATTGCACGTGTCCACAACCATTGGTTTCAAGTCGAAAGGCCTGCGTAACACGTGTCTACAACCACTTGAGTCTTTGTTTCCCATCTACTACCTGCATGCACATTTGCCAATTTAAAAAATTCTTTACATTTGAAAAACAAAACGATCACAATGTCTACTGAAAGCATTAAGAAATTACAATGTAAACGTCGTACAATCAAAGGAAAGCTGACCAGGTTGCAAAATTACGTAAACTCTATAGACACCGCAATCATTAATGACGAATTAATAGCACAATTAAGAATTCGTTTGGAAAAACATTCGTGTATATTAGATGAATTTTCTTCCATTTGTACAGAAATATACTACCTCGAAGATAATGAGGATAGTTCTGTATTGGCGGAGTTTGAAGATTCATTCTATGACGTTACAACAAAAATTACTAGATTAATCAACGATTATACCATAAATAATCAAACACAATCGAATACGTCATCATCAGATACAGTCGCGAGCAATCCAATTACAGGTATAAAATTGCCTACACTAAATCTACCTTGTTTTAAGGGCCACTATGACGGTTGGCTAGAATTTCGCGATGCATTTAAGTCATTGATACATGCAAATCAATCTTTGTCCGACGTTCAAAAACTTTATTATTTGCGCTCGTGTCTTCAAGGGGATGCTGCTCGAGTCCATTGAAATTACTGCATATAATTATGATATTACTTGGCAATTGTTAGAAGATAGGTTCGAGAACAAGTCCCTAATAATTCACAATCATATTAAAGCCATTATCGATCATCCAAATGTTACAAAGGAATCACATATTCAATTGCGAGATCTCTGCGACTCTGTGACAAAAAACTTGCGTGCTCTAAAATCTTTGGGGGAGCCGACAGATACGTGGGATACTCTTATAATTTACATAATCGCAACCAAAATGGACGATATTACCCGACGCGAATGGGAGATCGTCAACAACAACTCACAAATTCCAAACATGGCGGATATGTATAAATTTCTAAAAGGGCGTTGTGAGCTTTTAGAGAAACTGGAACATGAAAGGTCTAAAAAAGCAAAGAACAAACCATTCAAATCAAGCGCATATGCCACTGTGTCTGTCAAGGTCAGTTGTTATTATTGTAAAAAGGATCATGCAATTTACAACTGTAATAAATTTAAAGGGCTCTCAATAAATGACAAATGGTGGCAAATGAACAAAGGCAAGTCTACTAGTCAACAGTCTTAATTCATGTAACAGATGCACAAGGCAACAATCAAGTTCTACGTGCACTACTTGACAACGGGTCCCAAAGTTCATTTGTGACTGAAAGGGCTGTTAAAATGTTAAATTTAAATAAACACAAAACCCAATTTAAAATTTCTGGTGTTGGTCAAACTATATCGGAGATTCAATATCAAACAATACTCGACATTTCTTCTGTTCAAGGTTCATTCAAAACATGCGTTTCATGTTTAATTATGAATAAGATCACAGAACCCATACCTTCTACTACAATACCAAAATATAACTTTACACTTCCAAGTCTTATTACTTTGGCAGATCCTACTTTCAATATATGCAATGATATCGACATCCTATTGGGTGCCGACATATTTTGGAAGGTTCTACTGCCTGAGCGTGTTTCACTGGGAAAACATAATCCTATGCTGCAAAATACGTCCTTTGGGTGGATCGTTATAGGAGGTTGGAGTAAAGGGAATCAGAGGCATTCAGTCAATTGTTTAGTCGTAAACAAAACTGATGAAATCGTGAAGCGTTTTTGGGAAATAGAGGAAATAGGTGATTCGTATCAAATATTTAATGAAAGGGAACAGTTTTGCGAGAATCATTTTAAAGATCATTATGAGCGCGACTCGTCTGGCAGATTCATTGTACGAATTCCGTTTAACGACAAAAAAGGTCAGCTAGGCGAATCAAGGCAAGGAGCATTAAATAGATTTCAGTCGCTAGAAAGAAAATTAGCGAAAAATAGCCATTTAAAACAAAGTTACGATGAATTCATGCAAGAATATATCGACCTAGGACACATGAAACAAGTCGAGGATGTAGGTGATGAGAAGATTGGTACTCAATATTATTTACCTCATCATGCGGTTTTAAAAGAATCAAGTTTGACAACAAAAATACGTGTTGTATTTGATGCGTCGGCCAAGACAAGTAGCGGTCTTTCGCTAAATGATGTTCAATGCAGCGGCCCGACCATACAAAATGAGTTGTTTTCCATACTATTGAGATTCCGAATTAATCAATATGTTCTCACAGGAGATATATCAAAAATGTATCGTCAAGTTCTGGTTCATTTTGATGAACGATGTATGCAAAGAATATTTTGGAGATTCAACAAAAATGAAGCAATACAAACCTATGAGCTGGCAACCGTAACTTACGGCACAGCATCAGCACCATTCTTAAGTGTTAGATGTTTGAAACAATTAGCTATGGATCACTCAACAGAGTTTCCCGAAATTAGCAAGATCATTGAGAATGATTTCTATGTAGACGATGTGATTACGGGTGCTAATTCAAAGGCAGAGTTACTGCGCATTCAGCGAGAACTGTCAAACATCTTACAACGGGGCAAGTTCGAACTGCGCAAATGGTTGTGTAATGATTCAGAATTGTTATCTAAATTTCAAGTAAATAACAATTTAAATGTTGGATTAAATCATTTGGGACCAAATGACAATAATAAGACGCTTGGTATACTATGGAATGCTTGTAACGACATTATTCAATTTGAAACAAGTCAGCTTAAATATTCTCAACAATTTCCAACCAAACGTTTCATTTTGTCAACAATAGGTCAAATATTTGATCCTTTGGGATTGATTGCACCTGTCACAATTTTGGGAAAAATCCTTATTCAAAAATTGTGGTTACAAAAACTAGATTGGTATGATCCCATATCTGTTCATTTATCCAGTCTATGGTCAGAATTTGTAAATAATATTCAAAATTTGAATAACTTGAAGATTGATCGGTTTGTGTTGAAGCCAGAGTACGAGGAATGTGAGCTCCACGGTTTTGCAGGCGCGTCTGAAGCGGCTTACGGTGCCTGTATTTACCTACGATGTAAGGTTAAAAATCAGTACTTTGTTCAAATGCTTTGTTCCAAATCAAAGGTTGCGCCAATTAAACAGGTATCATTGTCAAGGCTTGAATTATGCGCTGCAACATTACTCGCAAAATTAACAGACAAGGTACGACGATCAATCAGACTCAACATTCAAGCACAATTATTTTGGTCAGATTCCACGATTGTTCTTTGTTGGATACGAGGTTGTCCATCGCGTTGGAAAACCTTTGTTGCAAATCGCGTGGGTGTGATTCAGTCACTTACAAAACAAGAACAATGGAATCATGTAAGGTCTCAGTCAAATCCTGCAGATTTATTATCACGAGGTACGAATGCAGATGTTTTAAAAACCTCCACGTTTTGGTCAAATGGCCCACAGTGGCTCATTAAAGATAAGTCAGAATGGCCAGAATTTACGGAATATGAACCGAATATAATTCCAGAGCAAAAAACTGTTTGTTTGCAAACAACCATTACAGACGAATCCATCTTCATACGATATTCGTCGATAACAAAATTAAAGCGCGTTGTTGCATACATGTTAAGATTTATTTCAAATTGTAAATAAAAAAAACTATCTGGCCCTCTGAGCTGTACCGAATTAAAAAATTCTATGGTAGTTTTGCTACGTGTAATGCAACAAACTACATTTGTTACTGAGTATAATGATTTGGTAAATAAAAGGCCAATTAATAAAAAAAGCAGACTATTGTCTTTAAATCCGTTTATTGATAACGACAATTTAATACGTGTGGGTGGTCGATTAGTTAACGGTGATTATAATTTTAACAAAAAACATCCTGTCATCTTACCAAAGAGTCATGTTTTAACAGAATTGGTCCTCAGAAATGAGCATGTCAGACTGTTACATTGCGGACCTCAACAATTATTATATTCCGTACGGGATAATTATTGGCCAATCTCAGGTCGCACCGTATGTCGAGGAATAATTCGGAAATGTATTCGATGTTTTAAGGCTAAGCCAACGAATACGGAATCTGCCTGAATGCCGCGTTAATCAGTTCAATCCTTTCACAAACGTTGGTTTGGATTACGCAAGACCATTTTTGTTGAAAGATAGAATAACAAAAAGTGCAAAAATCATAAAGGCTTATGTTTGTGTCTTCGTTTGCATGGCTTCAAAGGCTATCCATTTAGAATTATTAACTAATTTGAGCACAGAGGCATTTTTACAAATGTTAAAAAGGTTCATCGCTAGACGAGGTTTGCCCTCCAACATATATTCCGACAATGCCACCACCTTTGTTGGTGCAGACTCCGCATTGAAAGAAGAATTTCTGTTTGTTGACACTAACGTAGATAATATTAATCAATTCTTGAATAAAGAAGGTATTACGAGGCATTTCATTCCTGTGCGATCAGCTAATTTTGGAGGTATATGGGAAGCTGGTGTTAAAAGCTTTAAATATCACTTGAGGCGAATAGTAGGCAATGATAAGTTTACGTTTGAAGAGTTTTATACGGTAATGTCACAGATTGAAGCAGTTTTCAACTCGCGTCCAATAAGTCTATTATCAACAAATCCAGATGATTTATCTCCGTTAACGCCGGGTCATTTTCTAATTGGCAAATGTTTAACTTCAATTCCTGAACCTGTCCTTTCCCACATTCCTGTCAACCGACTCAATAATTACCAACGACTGGATCAACTGAAACACCACTTTTGGCAACGTTGGCAAAAAGAGTACGTGTCCGAACTCCAAGCCAGGTTGAAATGGAAACAAGCGGGTCAACACATCCTCAAACCAGGACATCTTGTAATCATTAAGGACGATCAACTGCCCCCTCTACAGTGGCGTATGGGACGCATTCTTGAGTTACATCCTGGTGAAGATGGAGAAGTGCGTGTAGTGAGTGTAAAAAGCACAACCGGTGTGCTAAAACGAGCAATTTCGAAAGTGTGTGCGCTACCTTGTGATTGACTTTTCTATTATGACTCCTATTCTGATTTCCAATGTATTAATTATATTCCATTTGTCTATTGAAAATTGTATTTTCAAGGCGGGCGGCATGTTAGAGCATTTGTCAACATTGGCAACGTCTAATGCGCAACCCCCTCCCCTTAGTTAGTTAGGGTGAATTAGCTTTAAGTTACTTACTTTTAAGTCAGCTCGAGAGCAACACACAACGTTCAGATGCTCCGAGCAAAATAAACAGAAAAATCACAAACTTGGCAGTTTTACTAGTCCAGCACATACAAAACATTGGTCCTTCGAGCAGAAACTATTACACATACAAAACAGGTTCTTTCTCATTGAAAATGGTAATTAGAAGAAATACTTATGTACAGTAGTGCTAGAAATGAAACCGATCGTACCAAACTGTTATTTTTAGGGAATAATTTTGGCTAAATTCATTACTTATACTTACAGGAATTCCCAACTAAACACAGAATAACGCTCCATAAAACAACACATTGATTTGTTTTCAGAATAAATTATTTTTGTTTATTGGAACAAGGAGGCCTCTCCGGGCACCGATGCGAAGATCATGGCCTAAGAGTAATTAACCACAAAGGTTTAGGAAAATAGAAGGGAAAACTAAAGAGGTACGTAACAATCGCTACATGGTAAAGAAAAGATGTCCCAAAGAGACGCAGAGGTCTAGACAGCCAAGAGACAAGGTCTCTTGTATCTGTCGGATTCACAGGGTTGGATATCATGCAAGCATGCAATCTCCGGATTAGAGTGTTGAAAGATAGATCTCCGGAGATTGAGGGCATGCTATTTTCTCTGAGGCTATGAAATATGAAAAAATATGCAAGAAATCCGAAATAAGTACAAGAAAAAATCACAATCTATCAAAAAGGCTGAGGACTAAAGCAGGTACTTTCATTTTATGGAAAGTTTTCCATAGTATGGGCATACGTTTCAACTCATCTAACATTTGAGAATTAAGCATGTTTATAGTAATTATAATATTAGAATGGTGCTGTAGTTGTTTTTGCTTATATTTTAATCTGTAATTTATGACGGAAAAGGTGTTTCCTAAATAACTATATATATATATATATATATATAATTGGAGGTTGAAAAAATTGGCAATGTGTCGAAACCATATTATAACACCAAACTAGTATTAATATATCGACATAAGTTAAACAAAGTAGTCTTATTTGTAAAGTTATGTTATATTTAAATATTTGGGAATCTCATTTATGGTCATCCACTGTAGGTTGAAATACAAGGATGAGATTGATTCGAAACAGTTCTACCATCAAAAATTTTATAACAAATTGAAAAATCATCACGATATTCCTTTGCTCTGTCAATTTGCTGAGACCGTGGATTAAAACGAATTATAAGAAAAGATATAACTGAACCACAATTTGGTGTTATATTAATACAATGTAAGAATCAAATCAAATTTGCTTGAGAGAAGACAACTTTTTTCTAAATTACATACTTCTGACATATGCAATAAAGAAACATAATTTGATATGTTATTTTATTTTTTGACAAACAATTCGTTGCTATTGAAACTTGAAAGTTTGTAAAATGTCACTCAGTCACACAACCACTCGTTTTATTTTGTAATTACAAATTAATTAAAATTTTATTTATGTGTTTATACATCAGGCTAGTTATCTTGTTTTCAATTCTATTCCTCACCTTATAATAGTTGAAACTTCTCTTAGCAGCAATCTATTCAGCAGCAATAAATGTCAAAGAGGGATCTGCAACTGATTTGATTTCAGTGACTCTCAGGGCTAGTAATCTAAACCTTCAGACGGTAAGTTGCTATTTTTGTAAGTGTTTAAATATTTCACCTTTTTAAATAAACAGTAAATTCACGTAGTTGATTCTTTCAGCTTGAATAAGTGAGCGACAGATTTCAACTATGCACTGAATTTTTCTCCTTCACCTTTAGTTATCACCCTCAAACAACACTAATATACCAATCTTTCCATATTTGATAATTTTATGTCGCAAATTATTTAGATTTTTCATGTCTGGATGACAAGTTCAAATAATGTTATCACAATTTATGAACCAAATCATGAAATAGTAATTCACACTATTTCACAATTTTCTGGGAAAATAAAGATTTGCAATCTTTGTTGGGTTGAAATTTATAATTAATAGATTTATCTGTTGCAGTTTTGTTAAAACTTTCATCTACTTTAGTGCATATATATTTTTAGTCTTTCCATATTTTCTTGGGAGTAGGCATGTTTTGACAAAACACTGACAACATCATCGAGAACTAAAGTTGTAGTATTTTCGTCCTGCTTATTCGGTTATCATATAATCGCGATACCGATTATGGGAAGAAGTTATTATATACAATCAAACATCGCGGAGCCTTGTATCCTATTAAGCAGTATTCTTCTAAAATATCTGTAATAAGGTATATCATAATTGAAATGAAAGTTTATGCTCTTATAGACATTCAAGAAGTGAGACACAATTTACTTGCTTTACCTGTATGCTCCATACTAGCTTCAAAAATATGTTAAAATCGTGGTAGTAACTCTCCATATGCGTTGGGATGTAGATGGAGTTCTTAAGATACTTTATTTAAATTTGCAATCTGTAAAAAGTAATAATTTTTGAGGGTATTGCAAAAATGATCTTCAAAAATTGATTGAATAAATCATATTGTAGAAGAGAATGAAAAACACAGTGACCAAAGATTTTTTTGTAAGAAGGAAAATAACGGAGCGATTTTTAATTAGGGATGTCTCAATATGATTATACGGCGTTGTAGTGCGTTGATTCAGTCAACCATAGGGGCGGTATATATAACACGATATTTTACACTAAAAACTCTCTGTACTCTGTAATATTGTATAACTTTGGTTAACTTTTGATATATATACAAATCGGGATTCTTTTTTACAGTTTCAAAGACATTTTAGTGTTTTGTTAATATATCATATGTCCTAACTTTATTTGAGTGAACTTTAAATGTGATATGATATGGTAATATTTTGATCCAGCAAAATTAAAGCCCACGGGAAATTTTCATGTGGCTTGATTTCCGAGAATTTCACAATTAATTAACACTATTTGAAATCAGAGCTCTAAAATAGATATATTTCGTTATTAATGTAATTGTTACAATATTCCGCCTTGATTAACTGCAATAAATTATGTATCTAAGGGAATCCAAATTTAAAAAACAATAGAACACTTGTTGTAACCTAGCATCTGTTATTTACAACTGTTCCCAAAACTTAATTTAAAATATTAACAATTTCAACATTCAAGAGATGCTGCGAAACTTTAGAACAGTAGGTGTCTCACCATTCAAAAAATCAACAACTACATTCACGCCATTAATTTATTTCAGATGTAATTCATGAGGAATAACATATAATTTCTAATGAAAGTCAAATTTGATGATTAACATCAGTGAATCAAATTTAAATGGAAAATGTGTGTGGTTTAAATTAATGGTTAGGACTTGAATAATACTATATGGAATAAATAATGAAATTATTTATTAACAATTTCTTAAAACGAGAGAATAAGTTTTTGAGAACTCTGGTTCTGTACGTGTGTTTTGACAACTAACTGTCAACTGATGTTGGAGTTATTTCATTTTGCTTGTTGGCCGATTTTATAATGGCCTTACCAAGTATACAAAGTTGTTATTCTAAATTGTCGAGATATTCTGAACACAGGATCCTATAATAATAATCGAGGAGCTATTTTCCTGTCACAGTTAACTGTGTGGCATTCTGCTGATTTAATTTAATTTACAATGCGAAAAAATATCTTATTCTTGAAAATAAAGCTTACGCTATAACAGAGTCAAGAATTGAGACGCAATTTACTTAAAAAATCATTTATTTAGAATACCGATCAGACATGTAGTAGATGTTAAGATTCTGCATATAGCATATAGGTAAACCAAGTAAATTGTGTGTCACCTCTTGAATGTTTATCTTTCTTTTCAGTTATGTTTTACCTTATTGCACAGTAAAGTAGATTTTTTAGAAAAATGCTACTTAATATGATCCCAGGTTCCTATAATCGCGATTATAAGATTAGCAACCAAGCAGAATGAAAATACCCCAACATGCCCAAGTTGTCTAATTTGTCAGCAAATTGTCAAAACGTGTGTAGTGGTTACGAGCTCTCAAGAAAACGTGGAGACACTTAAAATATATATGCACTAAAGTAGATGAAAATTTCATCAAAATTACAAATGATAGAGTTATTAATTATAAATTTCATTTCTACAAAGATTGCAAATTTTTACACAGAAAATTGTGATTTGATTTTGTTTATAAATTGTGTTGTCATTATTTGAACTTGTCATCTAGACATGAGGAATCTAAATAAATTTTGACATAAAATTAGCAAAATTAGAAAGATTGGTATCTTAGTGTTGTTTGAGGGTGATAATCCAACCAAACGTGAAAGAGAGAAATTCAGTACCTAGTTGAAATTTGCCGCTCACTAATTCTTGCTTAAAGAATCAACTACGTGAATTATTTTTTGATTTAAAAAGGTGACATATTTAAACAGTTACAATAATAGCAACCCACTGTCCGAAGGTTCCGATTACGAGTCACTGAAATCAAATCAGTTGTAGATGTCTCGACGACATTTATTTTCCATCAAAGGAATACTGTCTGTGAATCTGTCAGATCATTAACATGTGAATAGAAATTGTTTTCATTAACTTTATACTTAAATGCAGAAATATATTTTGCTGCTAAGAGAGGTGGGGGATGAAATTGAAAACAAGTAACTTGCCTGATGTATATACACATAAATAAAATTTTAATTAATTAGTTATTACAAAATTAACGAACATTTTGGAGTGAGTGTTGTATTGAGTGACATTTTGCAATCTTTCATATTTCAGTAGCAACGAAGGAAGATTACGTCACCTTATGATGTATGTCAGCCTGTCCAATTATAGGCAAGAGTTATGGTTAATTCAATTAAACCTAATTCGAAATATGTGGTTTGGAAACACGTTGTCCTCTTTCAAATAAATTTGATTTGATCTTATATTGTATTAATATTACATCAAATTGTGGTTCAGTTATATTTTTTGTTATAATTCTATTTGTTTGAATCCACAGTGTCAACAAATTGACAGAGCAAAGAAATGTCGAGATGAGTTATAATAACTTTAATGGTAGAACTGTTCCGAATCAATTTCATCCTTATTTTTCAAGTTACACTAAATGACTATAAATGTGGTTCCCAAATATTTAAATATAATATAACTTTCCAAATAAAACTACTTTGTTTAAGTTTTGTGGTTAATTTAATTAATTTTAACCTCCAATTAGTTAGTGGAAAGAAGTACTTAAATGATATATGCGACATAATTTTAGGAAACACATTTACTGATTACAGTACAGATTAAATTTTAAGGAAGAATAACTTCGTCACTATTCTAAAATTATAATTAGAATAAACAAGCTTAATTCTCATATGTACTATGAGTTATAACGTAGGTCCGTACTATCGAAACATGGAATTCGAGATGGCGATGTGTGGGACAAGAATTGAACTTCTATCCAAAGAAAATTTCGACACGAGGCGGATTCAGGTAGAGGCGTTACTTAACAAAATCGATACCTGGGATTTCGTTAATGGTGAAGTATCAAAGCCAGTTATATGTCAGGTTGACACAAAAAGTGAATCAGCGCTTAAAACGTGGATGTAAACAAGATAAAAAGGTAAATGCGGACATAATCCTATGCATAAGCCCATCGGACCTCAAGAGTATCAAAGGATGCGAGATTCCCAAAGATTGAAATTGGAGTCAATCCATGCTTCAAATGGACCGGCACTATTGGAACAATTATTTTATATATTTTATATATAATATTTATTTAAGTATAAATAAAATTGGATAACGATAAATTACCCACGTGGTGTGACATATGTCAACGAGGTAAACAAGCAAGGATACCCTTTTCTGACAGAGAAGTAAGAAGTAAGCAGTTACTGAATATTGTTCATTCAGACATCTGCGGACCAATGCGAGTCAGAACCAGTGGTGGATCAAGATATCTTCTAACATTTAGGTGTATTTTCTCATGTCAAAAGGAGAATTTCTTGAAAAATTTAAGGAGTACTAAAGAACTGTCGAAAAACAAACTGGTAATGAAATTAAGAGAAAATTAGCTGAGAAATCAAGATCAAAGAATGCTAAGTGTTTTTTGGAATAGAAATTAACCAAAGCAAGAAAGGAGTAACACTTAAACAAAAAAAATATATTTTAGAGAAATTCAGAATGATAGATTACAATTCAGTTAAAACACCCTATGACTGCCACTCAAAAGTTAACAGAGATTTAAAAATGTTTAAAGTCCCCACACGATACTGAGAATTAATTGGTAGTCTAATGTAGTCTAATGCAGCCGATCAAAACTGGGGCTTTACAATAATTAGCTGTGTCTTTCTGACAATCGAACCTGGATTTGAGGCGCTTTTTCAGTTTCTTATTTCACCGTTTTTGTCTCTTAATAGGAACTTATTCTGAAATGGAACTGGCGAAGTGCCGTGTGGTCCCAATAGGACTCTGAAGCACTCGAACTTCTTGCAGGCACGCTTGCTGTTTTCGCATTTCATGACCGCTAATTCAGTTATTAAATTGTTTATAGTACGAAAACCAAAACTTAATTCAGTTGTTTCTTGAATTGGTAACCAAGGTTACCAACCAAGTAAACAATTTTTTTTATTTGTCTGAATTTAGTAACTAACTAAATTCAGACAAAAGATGGACAGATTTCAGTAGTTGCTACCCAAACTTGGATAAATGACGATCGTTACCGCTGCCATTGGTAACGACAGAAAAGTCTTTTATTGTTAGCAACTTTTGTCAATTGTTCAAAGTGTGGTTAACAACCAGGGAATATTGTTGATAGTAACAATTTTGGTGTGAGTTGTTTGTCATTCTTCTGTTTGAATTTAGTTATAATAGTTACCAAATTCGAAAGAGAAGGGTTGTTAATTTGGCTGGTAACATCGGTTACTAAATCAATAAACTATGTGTAGTGTCCGGAAAAGAGACAAGCTAAGTGAAAAACTCAATAAAACCCAAAAGTCTGCCGACGTTTCCAGAGGTACCCAATTTCCTTAGGTTCAAATTTATGTATATTGAATTGTATTAAAGCATTGCATATTCTTCAGACAACAAAAGTATGTTTTACTTTTGATTAATAAACATATCCCCTTCATTGCTGTTGGAACCTGAATATGTACAAAATGTAATTTGATTTCAAAACTGAACTTGAACAATTATTTGGTAACTTACAATTTCGTCGTTGAAAAGACGAAAACTACAAAAGAAATAAGTATTTACTCTTTACACGTGAGCTGTTTGTTTCATTTTTTAGCTTTCAATGCAAACACAAATTTAAACAATATCGTTTTGTCATGAAAATATTTTTGTTTATATTCAAAAAATAATAATTTTTTCCAGATTGAAGTTTTTAATGAACTCAGAAGTCAGATTTATCTAGTAATAGAGGTCCTTATGATATTCCTTCTACAGTATTGAATGAATTGTGTGGATTATAATTAACAAAGCCTCTAACCATGAAATTTAACTTGTTTTTAAAATGTGCTTTATTTCCTAATGCACAGAAAAATTCATTTATTATGCCTACCTTAAAGAATGGAGATAGTTTACTTGTAACAAATTTAGGCCTGTATGAAAAATGTTTTGTATTCCATAATTGTCCAAAAAAATTCATTTCCAAAATAATTATGCCATAGTTCCAAAATATTATAAATGAGAGTCAACACGGATTTTGCAAATGTAAATCTTCTGCGACCAACCTTCTTATTTATAACAATTCGACAGTTATCATTTACAGGTTGATGTTGTTTATACAGACTTTTAAAAGGCATTTGATAGAATCTGCCATGAATTATTGTTTGCTTAACAAACTGGGCTGGAGTTGTCAAGTAAGTTTTCCACTGTAGATAATCATAACGATTGTAATATAAAGTGATTAGTTTTTAAAAAAAAAATAAATCAACACTATTTTCGAAAGTTACACTTTAGGTAAAAGGTTTTAATGTAATATGTTTGAAATTTAGAAATGTGTAATAGATTAGGCGGTAGTTTATCTAGAAAAGTTGGTTTGGCTCAAACTAAAATGAATTTGCGTAAATGTAAAAGAAAAGGTGAATATTCTGGTGCTGAAAGAGTTCAAACACAGAGGTTCAAGAATACAGATATTATTAAAAAGCACTGATTGCAGAACAATTTTTAAATGGGATGGACAGTAAAGCATATAAATTCCAGCTTAAAGTATGCGTTATTGTTGAAGAAGAAATTATGAGTAGAAATATTTAATCTTTCCATTTCTCTGTTAACATCATCTATTACTGACTAGTAATTAATAAGTCAACTTAGTTGTCACGCCCTTCCATATTCTGTCAATGTCAAAACTTTTCGGGTTATTCATCAAACTCTCTAATACCCTCAAAAATTATTTCTTTTTACAAATTGCAAATTTAAATAAAGCATCCTAAGAACTCCATTTACAATTCAACGCATATGGAGAGTTACTACCACGATTTTAACACATTTTTAAAGCAAATATGGAACATATAAGTAAAACAAGTAATCGTGTCTAACTTCTTGAATGTCTATAATAGTGTAAGCGTTCCTTTTAATTATGTTGCCCTTGTTGCACTATAAAGTAGATATTTAGAAAAATACTGGTTAATAGGATCCCAGGCTCTGCGATGCTTTGTCGTATAAAATAACCTCTTTTTATAATCGGTATCGCGATTATAAGATCAGCAATTAACCAGAACGAAAATATTTCAACATTAGTTGACTAAGTTGTCAGAGAGTTGTCAAAACGTGCGTACTCGTTAGGAACACTCAAGAAAACGTGGAGACACTAAAAATATATATGTAACAAACCAACAAAAATGCTATTACTTATAAATTTCTACTGTAAAAAGATTGCAAATCTTTACGCAGAAAATTGTAGAATAGAAATCAATATTTCATGATTTGGTTTAAAAGTTGTGTTGACATTATTTGAACTTGTCATCCAAACATGAGGAATCTAAATAATTTTCTTCATAAAATTAGCAAATATGGAAACATTGGTATCTTAGTGTTGTGGGAGAGTGATAACCCAACCAAAAGTGAAAGAGAAAAATTGTAGCTCACTAATTCAAGCTGAAAGAATCAACCATGATAATTTACTGTTGATTTAAAAAAGTGAAATATTTAAACAATTACAATAATGGCAACTTTTTGTTTGAAGGTTTCGATTACGAGTCCTGAAAAATCACGGAAATCACGAACTTTCAAGTTTCAGTAGCAACGAAAGAATTTTGTTTATCAAATAAAAGAAAATAACATTTATGTTGCTAAGATTACGTTTCCTTGTGACATATGCCAGACGTTACAATATAAACAAAACATCCAATGTCCAATTAAACCATATTCGAAATATGTAATTTAAAAAAAGTTGCCTTCTTTCAAGTAAATTTGATTTCAGTAAGAAGAAATGCTAGTTGTGCCTATGTTGATGATGGCCTGTTATTCTCAATTGATGAATCAGAACTAAATTAATTTAAAAAAAAACTGAAAAACACATATTGGAATTAAAATAATGGAAACCCCAAGTAATTTTTTGGGAATGCAAATAGAAAGTTTTAGTATTTATGTGGAACAAATTTTAAACAGATTTGAAAAGACTAATGCTAGTCCTAATACTATTTCAGTCGACCCTCACATAACACAGCCTGTTCCGTCAAGTTTTACTTGGCGACCACCGCAAATAATCTGACTTAGAGACAATAAATCTGTTGCCAGTTTAGGAACACATAATACTTTTGGAAAAAGCACCTTTTTGTTTTGACCTTCATCGTCATAATGGTCCAACCTCACTTGTACTGAACATTGCACAGATTATACTTTGTTGTCTGCGACTCTGATTTTATGTATGACAGAGTCATATTTTCAAGCATGTTATTACGTCTTGTCATGTGTGACGATGCACCGGAAGCCACTTGCCATGGGTCATTTTGGCTGGATGTTGCCTCAAACACAACAGCATATGATGAACTACTTGCTTTTTGTTGAACATTCTTGGTCCTGGATTTGCATTTGAGGACTTTTATGACCTTACTTGTTACAAGTGTAGCACCTTGAATCCTTACTTGGTTGTTGGTTGTTTTCTTGATGACTGACAATACTGTTGAGTCACTTTCAGGTTGTTTAATATCTTGTGATAGTTTTGATTTCACAGAAACTGAAGTTATCTTCATGCCGGAGCTTTCAATAGCAATAATCATTGGTTGATAGGATTCTAGTAGACTGGAGAGCAGCACTGTAAATAGCCATTCATCGTCAACTTCGAAACCAATGTTTCTGAGCTTGTGAGCAGTACACATTATTATGCTCACATATTTCTCTACGTTTTAACATGCAGTAAGTGAAGTATTACAGAGGTCATGCAGCAGCCCATCACAGCGTGTCAACCAAGAGTTATCCCATACTTATTTTGCACTACTACTCTCTTGTATGTGCACGTAATTTATTGAGTCAACTAGTAAATTTTGTTAGTTTTTGCCTTTGAGTCTCGTTTTGTGTCCACAATGACACATGTGGGGGGTTTTATGCAGTCCACAACTTCTCTTACTGTAGATGTGTATTTACAGCAAATTGCTAGGTTACGTAATTATCTCGGCCGGTTAACTTTTCAATTAATGCCAATTGATTGTTTGCTGACAATTTAAGAACCCTTATTCCAGATGTTACGAGAAATCACCTTTCAAATGTCGTATTGACGTTTTAGGTTAACTTTATTACTTTTCTCAGTAAATAAGCCTTTCTGGGCTTAAAAGAATTTATTATTTCTCAAGAAAAATTTATATTTAAAAATTTAGTGTTAAAATTACAACTTAACTGTCCACAGGCGCACAATTCAAATTACAATTTTAACAGTTTATGTGTAGTTTTAAGGCACTCCTACCAGCTCATCGCATCAGTTACAATTGGCTTCCCAAGAGGAGATGAAACATTATTTGTTTTAGGTAGTGTCAAAATTTTTCATTCTTTATAATAGTGTAAGCTACATTGCGCTGTAAATTAGATTTCTTTTAGAAGAATGCTTCAAGTAAACTAATTAGGGTTAACAAGACAGCATTAAGTTAACTAAGGAAAGCATATTATTATATTTAGTTCGCTGGGTCAGCATCAGTAATATTTATACGATCCACATTCCGCACATTTTGGCAGATTGAAATAACCTCTTTCCGTAATTCGCCAAAGAGCATTATGGGATCGGATACCGAACAAAACAAAATTACACAAAGATCAGTTGTCAAGATTGTCAATGAGTTGTCAAAGAATACGAACCGTATTCCATATCAGTCTTCAGAATTTTGCCAAACTAATTTATGTGTTTCTTTTCTATGAAACCTTTTTTCTAAATGTTAGTGTATTGATCTTTTTGCTTTAATTCAATTCAATATACATAAATTTGAACACTGAACAACTTCTAACATTATCTCAATCATCTAAATCTTATCAATATTAAAATTTGCCCTAATGTATATTATTTATTTCCTTGAAAAATATTACTTTTTACCAGTGTGCGTTTATATTCGGATTCAAACTCAGATAAATTTTTATTTATTTATAGATTTTATTATTATTAACCATGAGTGACAATAAAGTATGTATCTAAGGACATTTATATAAAATTTAAAAAACAAAAGAAAACTTACTGCATTGTCCCGGATGTGAATCGGGACGGTCTCAGTCGGGGATCGTCGTATCGGTACGGATATTCGAACCGGCACGACTTGGGCGCCGTGTCTGAAGGACAAATATATATATATATATATATATATATATATATATATATATATATATATATATATATATCAGTTACTAAATCAATAAACTATGTGTAGTTTGAGGAGAAAAGACAAGCCAAGTGAAAATCTCAATAAAACCCAAATGTCTGCCGGCGCTTCAAGAGGCCTTAAGATTAAAATATCGGAACTAGAGGGTGAACTACAACGAATGAAAGTATGTAATGCAGTAAGCTGTCTGCTAAACTGCAGACACCTTCGGTAAATCCTGGAAATATTCCTACTTCTAACACCAATCCTTTCTCCCAACTAGCCACCCCACACCTCCAAAACGCAAGTTTTCCACGAAGTGGGTCACGCCTATAAAGGTGATGTCGAAATCGTCTGATGATGACGCACCCCTGTGCTCACCGAAAGGACATGAAAATACTGGAAGTCTTTATATCCATTAAGGTCAAAAGCCAAAAGTGAATAATTGGAACAGTTTACCAGCATCTGCTTCTGATTTTTATTCCAATCATTGTGCATCAGTGGATATATATTTAGTAACTGGAGATTGAAACCTGCCCCGAGTGAATTGGACTAATGATGAGTATAGTGTTTTCATGAGTTCTGAGGTTTACTCATTAAACTATCACTTATCATTAGTTGATTGGGATTTACTTTTTAGCAATATGGATGTTAATGATTGTGATCACAAATCTTATGAAATTTTATAAAATATGTTCCAACCTGTAAAAATATTTAAGAACTATGTTTCTTAAGTTGTTCTATAAAGGGCTTATGACATTAACAATTCGTTATTCCTTTGCAGATATTTGAATTTCGTTGTCATAAACAAATTTAAATATTTTTCATAAAATCAAGTAGCACAAAAAGATTTCTTTATTTGGTTACCACCAAACTTTAATCAGTTCATATCGAAACATACCTCTCTTATACATAATTTGTTTTCAGAATAAATTCAATAAATTAAGATTGAAATCTGAAAGTACTATGTAAAAGGCAAATGGTGGAAAGATTCTAGTGGTCCAAGAATTGGATTTAATTGTACGTATAATTTTCATCTGTATTCAAGATTTTTATAATTAATGATATATTTTATGCTAAAACACACACAATTAAATTATTTAATTTAAATAGAAAACAAATAAACTATTTCGACGATTCGTTGGACATCAGGAATTAGTTACACATTGACAGACTGATTACTATCATATAAATGAAGATGAAATGAGCTATGACAAAGCCACACGATATCGGGAAATATGAAAAAAAAATCCAAGAAATCAAAAAAAGTACAAGAAAAAATCCCAATAAAGAAGAAAACAGCATTACCAAAAGTTCCACCAAAAAGGCTGAGGACTGGAATGTTCCCTTTGGAGTTCCACATATCTGTCTGTGTATAAAGCAGGTACTTTCATTTTGAGAATTAAGCATGTTTATAATAATTATAATTTTATAATTGTGGCGAAGAAATTTTTCCTATTGTAATCTGTACTTTATGACGGTAAATGCGTTTCCTAAATAATTATGTTTATATCATAAATAATTATGTTGTATATAGCTGTAAATCTTTCTACTGAATAATTGGAGGTTGAAAAAATCGACAATGTGTCGAAACCATTTTATAACACCAAACTAAATTATCGACTTAAGTTAAACTAAGTAATTTTATTTGTAAAGTTAAGTTATATTTAATTATTTGTGAATCTCATTTATAGTCTTCCAGTGTAGGTTGAAATATAAGGATAAGATTGATTCGAAACAGTTCTACCATCAACAATATTATAACAAATCGAAAAATCATCACGATATTCCTTTGCTCTGTCAATTTGCTGACACTGTGGATTAAAACGAATAGATTTATAAGAAAAGATATAACTGAACCACAATTTGGTGAAATACAATATAAGAATCAAATCAAGTTTTGCTTGGGAGAAGGCAACTTTTTTTCTAAATTAAATACTTCTGACATATGTCATAAGGAAACGTAATCTTAGCAACATAAATGTTTTTTTTTGACAAACAATTGGTTGCTATTGAAACTTGAAATAAATGTAGACGAGAGATCTGCAACTGATTTGATTTCAGTGACTTTCAGGACACGTAATCTAAACCTTCAGACAGTAAGTTGCTATTTTTGTAACTGTTTAAATATTTCACCTTTTTAAATCAACAGTAAATTCACGTAGGTGATTCTCTCAGCTTGAACACTGAAATTTTCTTTTTCAACATTGGTTATCACCCTCAAATGATATACTAATCTTTCCATATTTGATAATTTTATATCGCAAATTATTTAGATTCCTCATGTCTGGATGACAAATTCAAATAATATCAACACAACTTATAAACCAAATCATAAAATAGTAATTTCTATTTTACAATTTTCTGCGTAAATATTGATTTGCAATCTTTGTTCGGTTGAAACTTATAATTAATGGCTTTATCATTTGCAGTTCTGCTAAAATATTCATCTACTTTGGTGCATATATATTTTTGGTGTCTCCATATTTTCTTGACAGTATGCGTGTTTTGGCAACACACTGACAACATCGAGAACTAAAGATGGAGTATTTTCGTTCTGCTTATTCGCGATACTGATCATAGAATGAAGGTATTTTATACTACCAAACATCGCGGACCCTTGTATCCTATTAAGCAGTATTCTTCTAAAATATCTATAATAATAATAATAATAATAATATCATAATTGAAATGAAAGTTTATGCTCTTATAGACATTCAAGAAGTGAGACACAATTTACTTGCTTTACCTATATGCTCCATACTTGCTTTAAAAATATGTTAAAATCGTGGTAGTAACTCTCCATATGCGTTGGGATGTAGATGGAGTTCTTAGGATGCTTTATTTAAATTTGCCATCTGTAAAAAGAAATAATTTTTGAGGGTATTGCAAAAATTATCTTCAAAAATTGATTGAATAAATCATATTGTGGAAGAGACTGAAAAACACAGTGACCAAAGGTTTTTTTGAAAGAAGGAAAATAACGGAGCGATTTTTAATTAAGGATGACTCAATTTGAGTATACGGCGTTGTAGTGCATTGATTCAGTCAACCAAAGGGGCGGTATATATAACACGATATTGTACACTAAATACTCTCTGTACTATGTAATATTGTATAAGTTTGATTAACCTTTGATATATATACAAATCGGAATTCTTTTTTACAGTTTCTAAGACATCTTGGTGTTTTGATAATATATCGTATGCCTAACTTTACTTAAATGAATTTTAATATGATTGGTAATATTTTGATTCAGCAAAATTAAAGCCCGCGGGAATTTTTCATGTGACTTGATTTTCGAGAATTTCATGACTAATTAACACTATTTGAAATCAGAGCTCTAAAATAGATATATTTTGTTATTAGTGTAACTGTTCCAATATGATTGATTAACTGCATAAATTATGTACCTAAGGGAATTCAAATTTAAAAAACAATACAACACTTATTGTAAATTAGTAACTGTTATTTACAATTATTCCTACAACTTAATTTGAAATATTAACAATTTCAACATTCAAGAGATGCAGTAAAACTTGAGAACACTAGGTATCTCATCATTCAAAAACTCAACAACTACATACACGCCATCAATTTATTTCAGATGTAATTCATAACACATAATTTCTTAAAAGAGTCAAATTTGATGATTAACATCAATGGATTGATTTTAAATGGAAAATGTGTAGGGTTTAACATAATGGTTAAGGCTTGACTAATACCATATGGAATAAATAATGAAATTATTTACTAACAATTTCTTAAAACAGGAGAATAAGTTTTTGAGAGACTCTGAAGCCGATGTCGTTTGTCTGCAAGAAACATTCCTAAAACCGGACATGGGATTATTTATCCCAGGATACTCTATCCTCCGGGCTGGTGGAGGGGTTGGCATTCTGATCCGGAACTCCATCAGGCACCAGAGGATCGATACGTCCCTCTTTCTGGGCGAGTCGATTGGAGTCGAACTCGCCCTAGAAAGTGGTCCGCTTAGGATTGTCTCGGCTTATGTTCGACCGACTGAGAGAGTTTCCTGACTCAATCTCCCGTCCATCCTGCATCCCAACTGTCGTACAGTCATTGCTGGGGACTTCAACAGTAAGCACACAGCGTGGGGTTGTGTAAAATCTAACACCAACGGCGGTTTCCTGCTGCGGGCGTCACTGGACTACCGGTTCTCGGTGGAAACCACCGAGACGCCAAACCACTTCCCTGATAGTCCCTCATGCCGACCTGATATCCTTTCCATTTTCCTCTGCAAAAACATCACAGAGGTGACGGAGGTACTTAACCACCAGGTGTTGTCTTCGGACCACAACCCGATCTCCCTGGCACTTAACGAAAATTGTTGCCAGTGGGAGCCTCGTAAGAGGAAAACCAACTGGTTGCAATTCCGTTATTTAATGGAAACCACCGATTTGCGGTGCAGGATTTTGAACTCTGAAAGGGATATAGACGGCGAAGTGGATAGGCTGTCAAATGACATCCTGACAGCCTTAGAACGGTCGACGCATGCTTGCCCTAACATCTGCAAGCAGCATAGTCTTCCTGGCGAGGTTGTCACCCTGATCAGGAAGAAAAACCGTAGCAGGAAACTTTGGCAGCGTACTCGGGACCCCTTCATCAAGGCCCGGTACAACGCCCTGAGCCGTGAGGTCCGGGCCTGTCTGCTTGAACTCCGGAGCTCCTCGTTCCAGGAGTTCATAGCAGAGGCCGAACTCCATCCTCGTCGGACCTGGAAAGTCATAAGGTCTATCCGAGGGAGGCGTATGCGCTATCCGCACCTTGTTCATGATGGCATCAAAGTCGTCCTGGACAAGGATAAAGCGGAGGTGTTTGCAGACTCCCTTGAGCGGCAATGCTCTCCAAACGCCAGTCTTCCTGGGTTTGTTGTAGAGCACAACTCCATCAGCCGTCAGGTGGACTCTATGACTTTCCCAAAACCTGATAGTGACATTCTTCCTACTTCTCCCAGCGAAGTCAGAAGTATCCTTAAAGCCCTCAATAACCGGAAAAGTCCCGGCCCAGACACCATCCCCAACGTGGCCCTTAAGAAGCTTGCTACCATTCAGGTGGTAATGCTTACTAACATTATAAATGCGATGCTCCGTCTCCACTACTTCCCGTCGGCATGGAAGGTGGCGACGGTAGTGTCCATTTTAAAACCCAACAAACCTGCCCACCTTGCTAGCAGTTATCGTCCCATTAGCCTCCTTTCTTCGCTAAGCAAGGTGGCGGAGCAGGTTATTCGGACTCGGCTTGAGGAATTTATGGCTGACCAGCACATCCTGCCGAACGCTCAGTTTGGATTTCGTCGAGGCCATGGTACCGGTCATCAGATTTTGCGAGTGACCGAGGACATGGCTGGAAGGCGTAACAAGGGGCAGCATGGTACCATGTTGCTCCTTGATGTCAAGCAGGCATTTGACAGGGTTTGGCACGCTGGTCTAATACACAAACTGGCTTCGTTAAATTTTCCTTCTTATCTGATCGGCACTATCCGCTCTTTCCTTTCCAACCGCTCCTTTCGTTCCAGGGTTGGAAGCGAGTTCTCTTCTTCGAGAACTATTACCGCTGGTGTCCCGCAAGGCTCCAAACTATCTCCTACTCTCTTCAATCTCTATTGTAGCGACATACCATCTTGTCCTAGAGTTACTATAGCAATGTATGCCGATGACGTTGCCTTAATTAGCTCCCACAGATGTATAGTTTATGCGGAGATCCATATTAGGAACTTCCTGCCTAAACTGCTCTGTTGGTACTCTCGATGGAGATTGGAGATCAATCGTTCTAAATCCGAAGCTATCTTCTTCTCAAATCGACGAAGGTTGCCACCTAAATTCCTTATCAATGATCACCAAGTTGAGTGGAGTCCCAGCGCCAAGTACCTGGGTGTCATACTTGACAAGAAACTCAGTTTCTCTCGCCAGGTCGCTTTGGTAAAGTGGAATGCTCTAGCAGCCTTTGTTGCTTTTAAATCTTTCTTCCTTTCTAAACGTCTTTCCTCTTTAGTTAAGCTGCGTGTTTTTAACGCGACAGTCCACTCTCTTTTCACTTATGCTTTTCCTATATCGGGCACCGCCGCCCCTTGGCTCATTAGGTCCCTGCAAGGGACCTACATGTGGCCAGTGAGGTCGGCCCTTGGTGTCCCATACTATATTCGTAACAGACAAGTCTGTTTCGAATACAACATTTCCTCTCTTTTGGAGCTGCGGCGCAAACATGCCCTCAATCTCTGGAGATCTATCTTTCAACACTCTAATCCGGAGATTGCATGCTTGCATGATATCCAACCCTGTGAATCCGACAGATACAAGAGACCTTGTCTCTTGGCTGTCTAGACCTCTGCGTCTCTTTGGGACATCAAACCTCTTTAATTTTTTCCTTCCCTCAATTTTCCTAAACCTATATGGTTATACTCTTAGGCCATGATCTTCGGATCGATGCCCGGAGAGGGGTTTTTAGTCGGTTAGTCCGACACTGCCTTCGACATCCAACAGAATGCGTCTTGTATATTTTCCCCTCTTTGACCCAATAAAAAAGAAGAGAACTCTGGACCTGTACGTTTGTTTTGACAACTGACTGACAACTGATATTTCAGTTATTTCATTTTGCTTGTTGGTCGATTTTATATTGGCGATACCAAATATTGAAAGATGATATTCTAAATTGTCGAGATATTCTGAACACAGGATTCTATAATAATAATGGAGGAGCTATCCTCCTGTGACAGTTAACAGAGAAACATTCTTCTGATACAATTTAATTTACAATGCGAAAAAACATCTTATAATTGAAAATAAAGCTTACGCTATAACAGAGTCAAGAATTGAGACACAATTTTCTTAGAAAAGCATTTATTTGGAATACCGATCAGACATGTGTTAGATGATGATATTCTTCCAGGTAAATAGAAAGGAAGAATGTATGATTATTGAATGTGTTTCTTTTGTTTGATAAACAAACTGCCTTCGTTGCTAATGAACCCAGATTATGTACAAAACTTCTTTGGTTAATTTTCCTTCTAAACTTGTTCATTTAGTTATTGCGAAGAGCACAAAAAACTTGAGCAACTTTTATTTATCTTCTAAAGGGTTCTTATCCCATCAAATAACATTCGCAAAGTTCAATTTATATTGTGCATCACAATCTTCAAGTTTTGATTCACCACCACGATTTGAACTTTATTTTAAAGCAAGTATGGAGTATGTAGGTAAAGTAAATTGTGTTTCACCTCTTGAATGTTTATAAAGATTTTTTAGAAAAATACCACTTAATAGGATCCCAGGTTCCTATAATCGCGATTATAAATCAGCAACTAAGGCCAAGTTGTCCAATTTGTCAGCTCTCAAGAAAACGTGGAGACACTTAAGATATATATGCACAAACGTAGATGAAAATTTCAACAAAATTACAAATGATACAGCTATTAATTATAAATTTCATCTGAACAAAGATTGCAAATCAGAAAATTGTAAAGTGGAAATCACTTTTTCATGATTTTGTAAATAAAATGTGTTGACATTATTTGAAGTTGTCATCTAGAGATGAGGAAATTTTGACATTAAATTAGCAAATTTGGAAAGATTGGTATCTTAGTGTTATTTGAGGGTAATAATCCAACCAAACGTGATAGAAAAAATTCAGTACCTAGCTGAAATTTGCCGCTCACTAATTCTTGCTTAAAGAATCAACTACGTGAATTAACTTTTGATTTAAAAAGGTGAAATAATTAAACATTTACAATAATAGCCACCTACTCTCTGAAGGTTTCGATTACGAGTCACTGAAATCAAATCAGTTGCAGATCTCTCGTCGACATTTATTTTGAATCAAAGAAATACTGTCTGTGATTCTGCAGATAATTAACATGTGAATAGAAATTGCTTTTGTTAACATTGTTAACTTTATACTTAAATGCCGATATATACTTTGTTGCTAAGAGAGGTGAGGGATGTCGTCTTTCAAGTAAATTTGATTTGATCTTGCATTGTATTAATATTACATCAAATTGTGGTTCAGTTATATTTTTTGGTATAATTCTATTCGTTTGAGTCCACAGTGTCAACAAATTGACAGAGCAAAAAAATATCGAGATGAGATGAGTTATACTAAATGGTAGAACTGTTCCGAATCAAATTCATCCTTATATTTCAACCTACACTAAATGACCATAAATGTGATTCCCAAATATTTATATATAATATAACTTTCCAAATAAAACTACTTTGTGTACCTTTAAGTTATGTGATTAATTTAATATAAGTTTGGTTGTTAACAAATGGTTTCGACCCATTGTCGATTTTTTTAACCTTCAACTATTCAGTGGAGGTACTTAAAAGTTATATGCAACATATTTTTTTAGGAAACACATTTAGTGATTACAGTACAGATTAAAATTTAAGGAAAAATTACTTCGGCACTAATCTAAAATTATAATTGCTATAAACAAGCTTCATCCTCAGATGATAGATTAGTTGAAACCTAGATCCACACTATGGAAACATTTCCATAAAATGAAAGTACTTGCTATATACAGAGATAGAAATGTGGAAATCAAACGGGAACATTCCAGTCCTCAGCCCTTTTGGTAGAACTTTTGAATACGGTTTCTTGGTAATGATGTTTTCTTCTTTATTGTGATTTTTTCTTGTACTTTTTTCGGATTTCTTGGATTTTTTTTCATATTTCATAGCCTCAGAGAAAATATTTGCCGATGTCGTCAGGTTGTGTCGTGGCTCATTTCATCTTCATTTATATGATGGTAATCAGCCTTTCCATGTGAACGTAACTCCTCGTGCCCAACGAATCGTCGAAATACTTTAAAAAAGACATATAAAATTAATATTAAATATTAATTTTATTATATATACCAATTTTATTTGTTTTTCATTTAATTTAAATAATTTAATTGTGTGTTTTAACATAAAATATGTCATTAATTATAAAAATCTTGAATACAGATTAAAATTATACTTACATTTAAATCCAATTCTTGGGCCACTAGAATCTCTACACCATTTGCCTTTTGCATCGTACTTTAAGATTTCAATCTTAATTTATTCTGAAAACACATTGATTAGGTATTAATGTGTTGTTTTAAGGAGCGTCATATACATGAAAGTACTTATTCTTTGTTTAGTTGGGAATTCCTGTAAGTAAATTAATGAATTTAGACAAAAATATTCCCTAAAAATAACAATTTGATACGATCTGTTTCATTTCTAGCATTACTATACACAAGTATTTCTTCCGATTATCATTTCCAATGAGGCAGGGACTCATTAATAAAAGCGAGAAAATTTATCTAATAATTTTGAATTGAAGCGTAGGAGCAACTTCAGAGAGATGTGGTTCGTATGAAACAAAAGTTTGAACTGATTAAAGTTTGGTGGTAAACAAGTAAAGAAAACTTTTTGGTCTACCTGATTTTATGAACAAAATTGAAATTAGTTTATGACAACGAAATTCAAATGTCTACAAATGAATAACGAATTAATAAATAAATCATTGAAATTTGTTTATGGGAACGGAATTCAAAGTAGGAATTTCATAAGACACAATCAACCAATGAGGCAGGTTATGTTAGAATATCTAGACATCGTGTATAACGGTTGTGATGACAACGGAGAATAAAAACAACAGAAGAGCGTAGTTATAGAAACAGAGTTAAGTTGTAAGAGCAGAGTTAGTTGTATACAGCCCACCAATGTTGTAAAATAGTCAATAAGCGTTTTACTGAGTACCTTGCATTATCATTCCACGTCGCTTTGTAAGCAGGCATATTCTAACTATTAACTTTTGTATTTTGACCTTAATGGAAACAAATACTTCCAGTGCTTCCGTGTCCTTTCGGTGAGCACAGGGGTGCGTCGTCAGGATTTCGAGAACACCTCCATCGGCGTATCCCACTTTGTGGAAGACTTCTGCGTTTTGGAGGTGTGGGGTGGCTGGTCGGGAGGAAGGATTGGTGTTAGGGTTAGAAGTAGGAGTACTTCCAGGATTTACCGATGGTATCTGTAGCTTAGCAGACAGCTTAATGCATTACTTACTTTCATTCGTTGTAATTCACCCCTCTAGTTCAGAGACTTTAATCTTAACGTCTAGTTTTCAGGTACCTCTTGGCTTATCTTATCGCGGACTCTACACATGGTTTATTGGTTTAGTAACCGAGGTTACCAGCCAAATTAACAACTCTTCTCTTTTGTCTGAATATGGCAACTCTTATAACTAAATTCAAACAGAAGGACGAACGTTATCTCTAACTCTATTTGGGGGTCTGATGTCGGTGAGGCGCTTTGCCGAATTTTGCTGTTGTTACTTACTTTAGATAGTTAACTCTTTCGGAACTTCGAACGGAGTCGTGCTCAGGGTTTACCGCGCGGTTGACCTTTCTTTCTGCCAATAGAACCTGGATTTGAACCGTCTTTTCCTTTTCTTCATTCACGGTTTTTGTCTCTTAGTATGAACTTCTTGTGGAACAGAACAGGCGATGTGCCGTCCGGTTCCAATAGGATTCGGAACCACTCGACCTTTTGCAGGCACACTTGCTGTTTTCGCATTTCATTATCGCTAATTCGGTTATTAAACTGTTTATAGTACGAAAACAAAAATTTAATTCAGTTGTTTCTTGGATTGGTAACCAAGGTTACCAGACAAGTAAACAAATTTTTTCATTTGTCTGAATTTGGTAACTAACTAAATTCAGACAAAAGAGGGACACTAAATAAAAACAAAAATATCACTACAAACACTTTTGAAAACTGAGGTGTGAGTGTGTTGAGAATAATAGTCGATGTTACAAGAAAACTAATCGTTTATTATATTATTACAAAGTGTGCACTCGGCTAGAAACGTCAAAGACTAAAAACTAAGAACTAAAAACCCTTCGTAGCATGACGCTTGCGTTAGGGCATCTATACAGAGGGGTTCCAAGTATCAATGTGCAATTTCATTCCTTAACAAACACTTTTCCGTAGTTGCTACTCAAATTTGGATAAATGACGATTGTTACCGCTGCCATTGGTAACGACAGAAAGGTCTCTTATTGTTAGCGACTTTTGTCAATTGTTCAAAGTGCATCAGGAAATATTGTTGATAGTAACAATTTTTGTTTGAGTTATTCGTCCTTCCTCTGCCTGCATTTAGTTATAATAGTTACCATAATCAAAAGAGAAGAGTTGTTAACACTAATCCCAAATCTTTATCCCAACCAGCCACCCCCACTCCTGCAAAGTCTTCCAGCTCCAAAACGCAGGAACTCGGTCACTCCCAAGGAGGTGATGTCGAAATTGTCTAACTACGATGCACCAGTTATGGTTCAGTATTCAAATTTATGTATATTGAATTGTATTAAAGTATTTTAGACCAAGTACACTAAGAATTAGAAGAGACTTCTCATAGAGAAGAAAATTTTAAGTTGGTTTGGGAAAAAACAGCGCTAAAGATTAGCCGTCTCAGATCTCAGTTTCGGTTAATATTTTTTGACAGCTCATTGACAATCTTGGCAACTGATCTTTGTGTAATTTTGTTTCGTTTGGTGTCCAATAATATAATGCTCTAAAGGCGAATTACTGAGAGAGGTTATTTCAATTTGCCAAAATATGCGGAAATTAGGAAGGTCCTAATTATGTGATGTGAATTTATAAGTTTAACAAAATTGAAAAAAAGCAGCTAAAAAAGATGTTTAAGTTTTATTATTATCTTATCAAAGAAAATATATAAAATTTTGATATTTGTTAGGAATAGCAATGTCTAATTAACAATTCACACACTTCTGTCGATGCAAATTCTTCAGACAACAAAAATATGTTTTACTTTTGATTAATAAACATATCGCCTTCATTGCTGTTGAAACCCGAATATGTACAAAATATCATTTGATTTCAAAACTGATCTTGAACAATTATTTGGTAACTTCTTAAAATTTCGTCATTGAAAAGACAAAAACAACAAAAGAAATAAGTATTTACACTTCGTTAGCTGTTTGTTTCACTTTTTTGCCTTCAATGCAGACACAAATCTAATATTTTTGTTTATATTCAAAACGTAATTATAATTTTGTCCAGATTGATGTTTT